>NW_018743365.1:0-344123 GCF_001683475.1 Chenopodium quinoa | reverse complement strand
TGGTGGTTTAAGCTCTCAAGGTAGATCGAGCCTTGATGCCGGAGCCGGAGGGCCGATTATGAACAAGACGGAAGAAGAGGTTGTGGATGTAATAGATGATGTAGTAAGGAACTACATGAATTGGCATGATGTAGAGAAGGAATCGACAAGCACATATGGCTCAATCGATCTAATGTCGTCAACAATTTGTTTAAATTGGTCTCAGAGTTAGGAAAGGAGGTGATTTCTCTCAAGACCAAGCTTGAGAGTCCTTCACAAGCTTCTATTCATCCCTCCCATTTTAAGGGGAGAGGTACATCTTCCTACTCTAACCCTCTTTTTTCTTCTTGTTGCATGATAAGAGAATGATTGGTTTGTGATTTATGTAGAAAGAATGATCATGATACTTCTAATTGCTCCATTGTTCCTTGTGATGGATATGATTGATATGAGAATGTGCATGTGAACTGTGTTTGATAATAATGATTTTGGACCTAGATTTAATGCTCAAAAGAATGTTGGGAATAAGAATTATCACAATCATGGGAGCTATGATAATTATAACCAAAATAGTGGTTATGGTAACCATGTGACCCAAGAGTTTTGTGGTAACCATAACAACTTTGGTTGTAATGATCAAAGCCATGGCCAAGAATATGGGGATCATAACCAAGGTTATGGTAAGCCATAATCAAAATTCCGGCCAAAATCATGGTAAGGGTAATTGGATTAATCAAAGTAGGGGAGATTTTCAAAATGATGTTCAAAGAGGTACCCCACCCCAATTTACTCCAAAGACGCAAAAACCAAGGTGATGATTTCTATGCTAAAAAATCTCAAATGAATAGGCTAGAGAATTTCATGATATGTTAATCCGAGAAGTTGAATGAATTCACATTGTCTTGTAACAAAATGTTTGAGGTCCTATTTACTCATGGAAAGATGCTTTAGAACCAAATCATTCAACTAGCTAACCCTTTTAGAGATTGTGCTAGTCCTCCTTCTTTACCATCACAAGAAGTTGACCCTAGGGATCCGATGTGTGCTATCACCACTAGGAGTGGTAAGGTCCTTAAATAGAGTGTTCCTAGGAAAGTAAGAAGGGTGAAAAGGAGAGTGATTTGAGTGAAGGAATAATCTTGAAGAGTCTAGCAAGATAAGTGAGAATTCCAATGATAAGCCAAAGGAGAAAGAGAGGAAGCAAGATGAGGTTTACAAACCTAGACTTCCTTACCCCTAAAAGTTCAATAGGCACAAATTGGATGAGCAATTTGGACAATGCATCGAGATTCTTAAGAAGATTCATCTTAATATTCCTTTCACCGAGGGTCTTGGAACAAATGCCAAACTATGCTAAGCTTCTTAAGGAAATTTTGAGTGATAAGAGAGGTTGCAATATGGTGGAACCGGTGAATTTGGGGGAGTGTTGTAGAGACTTTATTCATAATGATTTACCCCATAAGTTGAAAGATCCCGAAAATTTTTCCGTACCTTGCAAAATCAAGGGAAATTGTTTCCTAAATGCCCTTTGTGATCTTGGTGCTAGTGTTAGCATCATGCCTTATTCTGTTTTCAAGAAACTTAAGCTAGGTGAGCTCCTTCCAACCAACATGACCCTTCAATTGGCCGATCGGTCTATTAAGTTTCCAAAGGGGAGAGTTGAGGATTTTCCCCTCAATATAGGAGAATTCACCATTCCCGTTGATTTCATTGTGCTTGAGATTGCGAATATGAACATATCCCTATCATTTTAGGAAGACCTTACTTAGCCACTTCGGGAGCCTTAATAGATGTCAAAGGAGTCGTATTACCTTGAGAGTTGGTAAGAATGAGTAATGTTTTGAGCTAAAACCAATAAATGTGTCTTTGTCTCTTGTGAAAGGAATTATGTGTGTTAATTCCCCTCGCCCTATTGATAATGTATGCATGATTGATTCTTCAAATAAAAATGTTCTTGAGAATTATGATGATGTGCTTTTGTGTTGTGATTGCAAGAAGGATAGTGAAGAGAAAACAAAGCTTCCCAAGCTTATGGACGAGGAGGAAATTGACATTCCTCATTGGTTTGAGCTCTACCCTCAAGAGTAAGATGATGACCCTAAGAGTGTGGATGGTGTGAAACCATCTACAAAGAGGAACAAGGCAAAGAAAAGAGCACGAGCTTCTAGGAAAAAGAGAAAGAGAATGAGATTATGGAAAGATAAGCTTGCTTTTGAGGAGTTATTGAATGAAGTCTCATCAAGCAACAATGAGAAGTTGCTAAAATTTGAAGAGGAATTTGCTCCTTCCGCCACTTTGAAGAAGGTGGTGTTCTTTGACCCTCCATGATTTGGAGGAAGGGTCGAGCTTAGGACCATAAGCAAGCGCTTCCCGGGAGGAAACTCGGAGATTTCTAACCCTTTTCTTTCTATTTTTAATTTTTATTAATTTTCTTTCTTTTAGTATCTTTTCTTTCTTTCACTTGTTTTTCTTTTGGATTTATAGGTTGGATTCTTGGAGTTGGATTTCATCAAGTGAGCACGAGCAATGGGAAGGTGCTTGCGGCTTTTTATGTGATTGAGCTTCTTTTGCTTTCCTTGTTCTCACATGGCTTTATGATGATGCTTATGATTTTGGATCGCAACAAAGGTGGTTCTTTCAATCGCCTTTCTTTATTAGCTAAGCATGGATAGCCCGGTGAGACCTTTCTAATTTTTTCTCTTTATTTTCTTTGGATGCATAGATTAGGTTTAGTTTAGGGAAGTTGAACGGTTTGAGTATGATTTCTTGTTAACACTTAATGTGTTTGGGATCGATGACGATTTTGTCATTTGATCAATTGTATGTCGATTGGGTTTAATGTGTTTAACTTGCTTTCTAGTTCCTTTTTCCCTTTTCCTATTCTTCCTTTATCTATGGCTTTCCTTTTCTTTTCTTTTCCTTTTATTTTTCTTTTCCCTTATTTTTCCTTTGTTCTTGTCTTGGTATGTGGTATGCTTTTGAGGCTTGTTTTTTCACCCTTTTTATTTTTCTTATGAATTGGACTTTGTACATCGAACTTTGTCTTTTGAATGAATTTCTTCCTAGGTAGTAAAGGTATGCACGGTTTGAGAGTATGCTTGGTTGACTCTAGGATAGGTGTATGCTAAGGTAGTTGGTTTGAACTAGGAGGATCATGAAGCCAGAATCTACTTGTTTATGGCATGCTTGGTAGTTGCTCCCTATAGTTAATTTGACACCGCTAGTGAGTTTTTGCTACATCCATGTCAGGTTCATTGTTTTTCAAGCCTTTCAACTTTTTTTTATGAGTTGCGTGGATCCTTGACTATTGCGGACCTAATCTATAAACCTTGATTTATTATCCTTAAACCCAAGACCGAGCTATCTAGGGAGGAAAAAGACATCTTTTCGGGGTGGTATTTTTCATTTTTAGGATAGTTTGTTTCATCTTTGTTTTTGGGTTTACATTTGCCTTATTGCAACCATTTGAGCCTATTACCTTCTTTTCAAGCCACATCTTTAGATCTTTGGCCTTTTGTTTCATTTTCTTTCTTTTCTTGTTTTTGTGAAGCAATTGATTATTCTTGATGGAGTTTATGGTGGAAAAGTTGGGATATTTGGTTTCTTTGAAGCAAGTTTGTGTTATGTTTTCAATGTGAATAATGGCAAATGTGTTTGAGTAAAAGTCGTCCTAAGTTATAAAATGCATGGACTAATAAGTGCAAAATTGAAAAAGCCGTCCAAAGTTAAAAGAGGCGAGGACAAAGCACTATTAATAAAAAAAAATATCCAAAAATATTTTGATGTGAGTATTCTCCCTTTTTGAGCATTGAGGACAACGCTCCATTTAAGCATGGGGGGAAGCGTTCTCACGCTTTTTGTGTATATGTTTGTGATTTATAGATTTGAATAAGCTTGGGGGTGTTGTTGTTTTTGTTTGGTGATTACTTGGTTATGGTGTAAAGAAAAGCGCAATCTTTGCGTCACAATTTAGGTAAACCGCCAAATTTTAAATTTTAGCCTACCTTCACCCTTTATGCCTTATGTTACAACCTTTGGGAAAGCCCCTTCGAATTAGAAGTTGAGTCACTATTCGGGGCACTACTATAAAAAAGGGCTTATAGAACAGTTGAAACAGGCTTTATAGAGCGCCTAAGGACCGTTCTTCTGCTAAGCGATGTGTAAAGTATATAGAACGGTTAAGAGAGGTGTTTTGTTTGCTTAACTATAGAGAACGGTTGTCAGACATAACCGTTCTCTTTTCCCTTCCTAAGATATGGAAATAATTCCATTACCAAAGAGAATGGTTTTGTAAGCCAACAGTTCTCTATTCTACTTTTTTTTTTATAAAAAAAAAATTGCACAATATTCGACATCTAATTTACAAATAGAAAATTTTAAATAAAAATATATAGAGTACAGTATATAAAATTGAAGTCTGAACTACAAGAGCATAAAAGTTTATACAATTAATGTAAAAAAAATAATAATAATATAACAAGACATCAAAGGACAATAAAAAGAAACTAGTTCTACAAAGATCTGTATGCACTCCATTTTCTCAAATAAAAAAAAAAAAAAATAATAAAAATAAAAAATCTTTATGCACTCCATCTTTTCATCTTTATTTTTTAAGACTTGACTTCTCATCTTTTTTATGAAGACTTCTCACCTTTATTTTATTAACCTGCAAAAATATGAGCAACAATTACACAACTAATCGAAAAATATCACTTCTAATATCACTCAAATCCATAAAATCAAGTTTCCACCATTAAACTAAATCTTCTTGATTATTCCCCAAACATTCCATATCGAAAAGCAGAAGACAAAAAAGTTAATATGTAAATAATAAAAAACAATCCCAAATTTAATTAAAAGTAAAATTACAAAAAAAAAGGAAAATAATCATACGTTAAAACTTCTTAGTGGAGTTAAAGCATAGCGTTTATCATCTGTCAATGGTGACCACCTCAAGTCCTATGAAGTTGACTACCTCCTTCCAATCAGGTCGCCGTGGACATGGCCGAACTGCACAACATGAGTAAAACCATGAATTGAAACAAACTATATAAATTTATGAGAACTATAATCTCACCATGAACCATTTACGAAACCTTGAAAAAATACATTCAAAACTAACCTCAAATTCAAGATCTGAATAATATTAATCAAGCAAAATCAACAAGTCAGATCTAAACCAAAATAATTTTGTTTAAAAAAAAAGATTTCGTCACAAAAATTGCTGGTCAAATAAATACAAAAATTCTTTTCGATTTTGGCACAACAGGATGATAATTGAAACCTTAATCATGTCAAATAATTTCAAGATAATTAAACAATTTCAATCAAATGAAAAACAGAATCGAACCTTTGAAGCCTTCTCCAGATATGTGTTTTTGTTCGAACCCTAATTTTCCATTTCCTTATAAGAGCAACGAAAATGGGAATTTAGGATTTAATCAAATAGAAAACTACGAACGTGAGAAAAATTGAAGATTAAAAATTTTGAAGATTAAAAATTATGTTTTTAAAGGAAAAGAGTAATAGCATCTTATATTAGACAAATTTTTTGGCAAACGGAAGAAAACTAGAAAAGAGAACCATTTATTAGACGGAAGTAATACAGTAGTAAGTTAAAGGTAAAAGACGCACAACGGTTGTTGTGAAACACCGTTCTATATTAACTTTTTTTTTAATAATTTTTTTTTTTCAGATAAATAAATAGAGAACGCTTGGATAAGCAAACTGTTCTATATTTTTCAACATATAGAACGGTTGGGAAAGGAAAATGTTCTATTTTGTTTTACAAAACGCTTATCTATGTTAACCGTTTTGTCTCTTGCGTTTCTTATTCCACTTTTTGTAGTAGTGGGGGAGGGAATCATGGGTCATTGCCTAAGGAAAGGGGATGCATAGTCTAGATGTCGAGTAGCCTAAATAAATCTTTTTTTCCGGTTCCTTCAAGGAATCATTGGGATGCTCATGACGAGGGGGAAAATGTATGTCGTTATCTACCCTTTCCCCAAGTCAAACAAAATTTGTAAATGACAAGGGTTAAATCGGTCGCTACAATCTAACTCTCAATCAAACAATACTTATACGAACACCCTATAACCAAGTACAATGGCAAATAAAGGTTCGGTCCACGAGGAACGAGAGTAATTGCAAATCAATCTTAAACCTAAGCTAGTTCGAAATCAATGGAAAAATGGTGTTCTAAAATACTACTAATAAGATGGAATAAATCAATAAACTAAGACACTAGGGAGAACGAGAATTCACCAAACCATCGGTAACTACGCAACAAGGAATCACAGAGACAAACGGGATATGCAAAGACTATATGTCTGATCAATATCATGTGATAGGAAGACAACGGGCAATACTAAGCTTGGATTTCTCATGCACTTAACATTACTCGATACATAATCAAACCACATTCAATAATGAAATACTCAATTCACAATCTCTTGTTCAAATCAAGGATATCATGCAATCAAATTCAAGATTCTAGGTTAGCTACTCCTATTATAATGAATTAACATGCAATCGCATATAATCAATTTAATCACAATCCGTTTATCAAAATCAATCCTCAATTACATAGATTACCTAGGCCGGGTTTCATCCCGAAACCCTAGCTAGGAGACTACTCACACATATTCATAATCAAAGCAATAATGAATTCCAAAAGCATAATAGATATAAACATGAATTCTTATTAAGGAATAATAAAGCTTGATTAATAAACAAGAATGAATAATACCAATTGTATTGATGCGAATCAATGGAAAAGTTCAGAACTTTGATATCCGTCGTCAATGAATAATACAAAGAATCTTCACAAATCTTGCTTCAAATCAATCCAAGAAAACTAAAATCTCTAGAAATATCTCTAAGAAAACTAATGAATCTCTAATACTAAGAACGTTCTCCAATAACTCTCTACAAAGGCTCTCAAAACTATCTCTAAAACTGTCTGAGGAATCCTCTTAAAGTTGGGCCTTATATACGTCTTCTAATGCGGAGAAGTCAAGCGCGCAGTTAACCCTGGATCAGCACGGCCGTGCTGTATTTGGCACGGCCGTGCTAGCTTGTCAGTAAGTAAACCGGATTTCTTCTTCAAATTGGCACGGCCGTGCTATATATGGCACGGCCGTGAAGCTTCCTGGCACGGCCGTGCTAAAAATGGCACGGCCGTGCTGAATATGCTCTAGCACGGGGCTCATACTGAAGCTGACACGGGCACGTGCAACATCTGGCACGACCGTGCTAATGGCCTGCACGGCCGTGCGGGTGCGTGGATACTGACACGGCCGTGCTATTGGCTTGCACGGCCGTGCTGCCTTGCCTGGGGTTGCTTGCTTATAGGCCAGCACGGGTGTGCCTATGGTAACACGGTCGTGCTGCCTGTGCTCTGTAATCAATGCACGGCACTTGAACTTCCTTAACTCCTCGGACTCCGGTCAAGGCTAGCTCGGTTACGCATCAAGGGCTCGGGATCAGATTAAACTCGGTTGATATTACCTGAAAACACATCAAAAACAAACCGAAAACCCGTGAAGCACGTAATATGGGGAACGTAAGCATAACAAGGTAATAATCGGCCAAAGCGGCCCCAAATACGTCCAAAATCATCCTAAAATATGCTCTAAAGCGCGCCCTAAAGTGCGCTTGTCAAAACCCCCCAAGCTACACTTTTGCTAGTCTTCGAGCAAAAACCAAGGGAAACACACACAAGATCAAATAAACTATGCCGAACAAATCAAATTAAGCATGGAATGAAATCAATGGATCCTACTTAGAACAACCATGCACGGAAGGAAAACTCACTCAAACAAGCAACGAGACACACAATCCAAGATATCGTTGATCAAATGCGAACAAGACCTAAACCAAGCATAGAGAACAAAGAAATCATGCTTCCCTCTAAACCCGACCAAACCGGCCACGTCCTCCCCTTTTTCTTCAAATCACCACCCTAATTGGCCCCTCGTGATTCCTCGAAGGAACCGGAAGAAGTGATGTTTTGAGGAAATAACAAAGGTATCCCGACATCTCGATTACGCATAATCTTTCCATAGGGTTGAAAGGTATCTCCCTCCACCGTTTGAGAACTGAACACCTCTAAAGTCTAAGGGTCTTAAAAGGGTTATAATGTATTGGAAATGGGTAAGGTAGGTGAAAACAATTTAAAAAAGTGGGGTTAATTCCTAAATGAAGCGCAAGAATCACAATTCTCAAAAACAATAGTTCAAAAGATGTAATTCACTTTCCACAATCTCATTGATTCACATTCTTACACATCCCAAATTATCCATATAATACACACTCAAATGACCTCTTTCAAACTTCAAAACTTAATTTATGTGTCCTTGCCTTTTTCACAATTCGGACGACTTTTCTCTTCTTCTTTTTTTTTCTTTTTTTTTTATTGATGGAAAAAATGACTTTCACATTACATATTTACAATTAGGCTCACTTTCACACCTGCTCAAACCAACAATCAAACTTTATTTCTTGATTAGTAAACAATAAGCTCAACAAACCTATCTAGGTAAACGCTTCACAACTAAGGGTTGGTAAAACATTGGCCATCGGGTTTGTAACACGGTTAACCAAGAATGGAATTAAAGCTCAACATGGTTAGCAAGTAAGATGATGTAAAAAGAAAATCAATTTGTAACAAAACAAAAGGAACAAAATAAGAAAAATGAAAAAGGTGCCCTCTTCCTCCCTTAAAAGTGTCAAGTCGGTCTCGGGAGCTACTAGTCAACACAAAGATCGAAAAATGCGTAATCAAGGATCCAAATATGCCACTCAACAAGAATGATGAAGGCTAGAACAAATAAACCTCACGGGATCTAACAAATAAAGCAACTACCAATCAAGGGGGTGAAATCCACAACCGAGAAGCGACTCCATCTTACCACAGCCCAAAGGCATAGAGTTTCACATGACAAAAGTGTTCTATTTCTACCCTTCGCCTAGACTCGTCCACATTGATCAACAATAGACTCGAACTGTGTATTCATCATTGGCTTAAGTGGAAATAGACATTCCATACACATTCATTCACATTTCAAATCCAACCATGAACAATATTCCAAAATTTTGCAATTAGACAAGTTTATTATGATCCAAAAACATAGGAAAAGACTACGAGGCATATCATATAAGCTAAACCACACATCCTCATAGCAGAAGCTTTTCCTATCTAACACAAACATATGTACAACTAAGCCAACTGAATAAGTTGAAAGGCACATAACGAGGCATAAAAATCACATAAAATCCCAATTGACAAACAAGTGATCGAATGATATCAACATCAACGATCCCAGGTTCCTTAGAACCGATCAAACATCCTCAAACCATTCAACTTATTCCTAAACTAAACTATCCTAAGCACAAAAAAAAAAAAAAAAAAGAAACGATCTCACCAAATTTGCTTCCCGGGAGCTCCAATTAACGGCCATAGCATCGTTCTTCAAACTCATGCCGCGTCTCGAATGTTCCCAATCTGCAAAAAGGAAAGACATACTAGCAAACAAGTTAAGGTTAGTCTAGGAAAGCAGTAAATCTTTTTTTTTTTTTTTTTTTTTTTTTTTTTTTTTTGTTTTTGTTTCGAATGAATACAAGTAAGACCCCCCCCCCCCAAGCTAGAATCAAACATTGTCCTCAATGTTTATATATCAAGGACTTACAATAGTAAGGAGAGGGAGGTAACTAAAGGGAAAGGGAAAGGGATCACGAGCTAGGCCCGCCCGGGCCATAAGGGAAACGGGAGGCCATATAATCAACACTCCTCTTCAGGTCTCTGAAGGCGGAGGTCATATCTTCGTTCGACCGGCGCAAATCCGCTACCTCGAGCTTCAAATCTTCCATTCCTTGGCGGAGCCAGGCGAAGTCTTGCGCCGGGATCTACTGGGCCGCATCCAGGCCACCCTCCTCGTCATCATCATCATCATCAGCATCGTCACCTCCTTGGCCCCCGTGGGCCTGCTCATCCCCCTGGTGAGGCTGGGGATTGCGGTCTACATACTCCGTGCCTCCGTCCTCGTGCCAGGCGAAGTCGGGGTCGAAGATCCAGTTGTCTTTGTTGTAAACCACCGTCCTCTCCGGATCGGGCAAGTAGGCGTATGGCTTGCCTGCTACGAGCCACAAATAGCAATCCGGCTGGGATGTCCCTTCAAGCCACTGCATGGCTCTCAAGGTGCGCATATCAAGCCTCGTAGTGCTTGGGATAGCCTGCAATTTAGAAAAATCAATCCCATTATATTGCGCAAGAATGGTGATCATGCCACCGATAGTAATATCACCCCTACCCCGGGCTAAACCGTCGAGGTGGTCTAGTAACCACGCTCCCATGTCTAGACGCCCGTCCCCACGGGTGAGGTGCCAAATAAACAGTAACTCCCTAATGGAGACTACACCCGAACTATCTCCTCTAGCAAAGATAGTAGAGGAGAAGGTCCTGTGGGACAACCGAAAGGCGGGATTGACGATGGAAGTCGCCTTATCCCTACGGGATCTCTATCCATTTTCCCCGTGATTTGCCGCCAAAACAACCCGGAGTTGTAGTGTTTTGAGTGGCCATCCTTAGGACCATATTTCAGGTCGGATGTCCACCCAAAGGCGGCATTAACTTGGGCCACCGACATTTGAATGGTGCCCGAGTTCATTAGTTGAAAGGACAAGTACCGGGGTGAGTTATTCTCATCCCTATGCACGTACAAAGAAGACAAAAATTCGAGGGTAAGCCTCTTGTAAGTGAGAGCATGCATGGTAAGGAAAGAATCAAAGCTGGTAAATGAAAATTGTTGAACCATGTCGCTTTCGATCCCTAGAGCCCTAGCGGCTAAAGGGTCGTAGAACTTGGTAGGCCGGATCGGTCGGTGGGATAATCCTACAAATTTTTCCAAAAAGGACGGGTTATTAAAAACAATACCCATGGTGTCCACCGTGGGTGGAACCATGGATGAAGATGCATCGTCCCGACCCGGTCTCCTAGTCAATGTCTTTGTTCTAGGCATGTTTGATTCAAGAAATTAAGCACAATATACCAATTAAAAAGCAAGAAACTATCCTAGCATGCAATGTACTACCCTAACACTACTAGTTCACCCAAACTTGCAACAATAAAGCACAATTCAACAACAAATATTCAATAAAACGAATGAAATTGGAAAAAAATTGCGAAAATCAATGAGTTTAAGAACGAATTCACCGAGGACTCCACGAAGTGGAGTTGTGGCGAGCTCAAAGAGGGCCGAATTTTGCGTCCAATCACTTGAAAAATGCTCCAATGCAAGGAGGGTGCCGAGATCTTGAAAGAAGAATATGGGGAATTAGGGTTTGATTTGAGGAATTGAGGGAGGAGGTTGGGGGTTTGGGTTAGTTTAGAGAGAAAAAGGGTAGGAAAGAGTGTTAGAGAGTTGGGGAATAATGAGAGAGTTTGAGTGAAATCGTGTTTAAAAAACACGAAAAACTATCCGGAACCCGCGCTGCACGGCCGTGCTATAACTGGCACGGTCGTGCTGAGGTTTGGCACGGCCGTGCCGAATTTGGCACGGCCGTGTTGGCTTGGCAGGCTTTTTGCGAAATTGAATTTCAGATGGCACGGCCGTGCTAAAATTGGCACGGCCGTGCTATTACTTGACACGGCCATGCTGAAAATGGCACGGCCGTGCTAGAATGTCAGTGGGCTTTTGAGGTTTGGCACGGCCGTGCAGATTGTGGCACGGCCGTGCTGGATTCTGGCACGGCCGTGCTGTCTGATGGCACGGCCGTGCTGTCTGCTGCAGTCTGCAGGTTTTCTTTTCCTTCAAGGCACGCATCACTCTCTTCATTCAGACTTCTAACCAATCTTCTACCTGCACAAAAACACACAAGAGCACACAAAACTCACACAAATTAGGAGCTAAACCAACTACAAAACAAAAGAAACTACTCTAGTAAAATCAAGAAAATCGGGTTGCCTCCCGGAAGCGCTAAGTTTAACGTTGATAGCTTGACGTGGTCACATTCAACTCTTGTGACCGCATTCTAACACATCTATCACACCAACATGAGCTCCCTCATAGTATGTCTTCAACCTTTGCCCATTAACCACGAAGGATTGCAACCCACTAGAATCATAAAGCTCAACCGCACCGGAAGGGAAAACATCTTTGACAGTGAATGGACCCCTCCATCTTGACGTCAACTTACCGGGGAAGAGCTTCATCCTAGAGTTATATAAGAGTACTTTGTTACCAACATTGAACACCTTCCGCTCTATCTTCCGGTCATGGAACTCCTTAGATCGGGACTTGTATAGGTTCGCACTGTCATATGCGTCCATCCAAAGCTCCTCCAATTCATGAAGGTCCAACATCCGTTGCTCTCCCGCGCTTGCTAGATCAAAATTTATCTTCTTGATAGCCCATTGAGCGCGGTGCTCTAGTTCGACCGGGAGGTGACATGCTTTCCCGTAGATCAAGCGGTATGGGGTGGTGCCTATTGGGGTCTTGAAAGCAGTCCGGTATGCCCAAAGTGCATCATCAAGCTTATCGGACCAATCTTTCCTATTCTTCGCCACTGTCTTCTCAAGGATGGACTTTATCTGTCGATTGGAGACTTCCGCTTGCCCACTAGATTGAGGGTGATAGGTTGTCCCGAACCTTTGATATACTCCATTCTTTCGAAGCATCCTTTGAAAGGCCCCATGCACAAAGTGTGACCCGTTGTCACTTATAACCGCCCTAGGAACCCCGAACCTCGGAAATATAATCTTCTTGAAGAGTTTCACCACCACCTTGTGATAATTTGTAGGGGAGGCAATTGCTTCCACCCACTTAGACACAAAATCCACAGCCACAAGTATGTATTGGTTCCCACGGGAAGAAGGGAAGGGTCCCATAAAGTTAATGCCCCACACATCAAAGATCTCAAGTTCAAGTATGGGTTTTTGAGGCATTTCATTCTTCTTGGAAATGTTTCCACTCCGTTGGCAAGCATCGCAAGTCTTCACAAATGCCCACGCGTCCCTAAAGATATGGGGCCACCATAGCCCACATTGCAAAACCTTTTGGGCTGTCTTATTAGCCCCCATGTGACCTCCGCAAGGGTCGGAGTGGCACATTTTCAGCACACTATGAACTTCTTCCTCCGGAACGCACCTTCTTAGGAGATTATCTACACCTCTCTTGAACAAAATTGGATCATCCCATATGTAATGCCTTGCATCTCTCCTAATCTTCTTCCGTTGGTTCTTGGAGTTATCGGGGGGAAACTCCTCACAAGCCAAGTAGTTTACCAAATCCGCAAACCATGGTAGAATCTTCTCCTTGAGGAGGTATAAAACATCATCCTTCAACTCATCACAAATGGGCAGCCCATCATCTTCTTGTTGCTCCCTCTCCATGCGCGAAAGGTGATCCGCAACCACATTCTCGGCTCCCTTCTTGTCCCGGATCTCCACATGAAATTGTTGTAAAGAGAGGACCCATCGGAGGAGGCGTGGTTTGGAGTCCTTCTTCGAAATTAGGTACTTGATGGCAGCATGGTCGGTATAAACAATCGTTTTGGAACCAATGAGGTAGTCCCAAAATTTCTCAAATGCATGAACAATGGCTAGGAACTCTTTCTCTGTAGTGGTGTAGTTCCTTTGTGCTTCATTTAAGGTCTTGGACATGTAATAGATCACGTGAACCCTCTTCTCAACTCGTTGCCCAAGAACACCTCCAATAGCAGTATCACTAGCATCGCACATCAACTCAAAAGGTAGATCCCACCGTGGTCCTTGCACAATCGGTGCCGAAATCAAAGCTTTCTTAAGTGTGTTAAAAGCTTGTAGGCACTCTTTGTCGAACTTGAAGTCGACTTCCTTTTGCAATAAGGCAGTCAAAGGCTTGGCTATAAGAGAGAAATCTTTTATGAATCGCCGGTAGAACCCCGCATGCTCTAGGAATTGTCTTACCTCTTTTGCATTGACCGGTGGTGGTAGCTTTGCTATAACTTCAACCTTTGCTTTGTCCACCTCTATGCCTGGATTTGAGATCTTGTGACCAAGGACAATACCTTCTTCAACCATGAAGTGACACTTCTCCCAGTTCAGGACTAAATTCACTCTCTCACACCGTTGTAGGCACTTCCCCAAGTTCACTAGGCAATCATCAAAGGAGGCTCCCCCAACAGAAAAATCGTCCATGAAAACCTCCATCTCGGCCTCCAACATGTCCCAAAAAATGCTCATCATACACCGTTGAAAGGTGCCCGGTGCATTGCAAAGTCCAAAAGGCATTCTCCTGTAGGCAAAAGTACCATATGGACAAGTAAAAGTCGTCTTCTCTTGGTCATCTGGGTTTATAGGTATTTGGAAAAACCCCGAATAACCGTCAAGAAAGCAATAATACTTGTGCCTAGTTAGTCTTTCGAGCATTTGATCAATAAAAGGGAGGGGAAAATGGTCCTTTTTGGTAGATGCGTTTAGACGTCTATAGTCTATGCACATCCGCCAGCCGGTCACCGTTCTAGTTGAGATGAGCTCACCATTCTCATTCTCAACTACAGTCATTCCCCCCTTCTTAGGGACAACATGCACAGGGGAAACCCATCTAGAGATTGAAATGGGGAAGATGATACCTGCATCAAGAAGTTTGGTGATCTCTTTCTTCACCACCTCCCCCATTTGAGGATTGAGTTTCCTCTGCCTCTCAATAGAAGGCCTCGCACCATCCTCGAGAGTTATGTGATGCATACATATAGCGGGGCTAATACCCTTGAGGTTATCAATGGTATAGCCTATGGCACTTTGATGCTCTCTCAATACATCACACAACTTCCGAGTTTGATCCGCATCTAAAGAAGAATTCACAATGACAGGATAAGTTGAATCAGGGCCAAGAAATTCGTACCTTAGATGTAATGGTAGAGGTTTCAATTCTACCTTAGGGGCCTCGTTTACCTCTTTTGTGGTGGCCTTAGCAAGTGCATACATGGGTGTAATTTCCTTGAAACCGTTATCACCATCATCTTCCTCTAGCATTTGCTCCTCTATGTACCTGCTCTCATCGGTATCACTTGGCTCAAGATCATGGTTAGTAGAAAGCAATAGTGTATGCATACTAGAGAAAATCGAATCAATAGTGTCAATCATCATGCAGTTTTCGGAAGTAGACAAAGGATATTGCATGCTTTTGTTCAGATCAAATTCAAGGACCTCTTCTCCTACCTTTAAAGAAATCTTGGCACTCTTCACATCAATGAGAGCACCAGAGGTAGCTAGGAAAGGTCGCCCAAGAATAATAGGTATATGATTATCTTCATCCATTTCCAAAACTACAAAATCCACAGGTATCACAAATTTCCAAACTCGTAGGGGAACATCTTCTACCTTACCCTTAGGCAATTTGATCGAACGATCAGCTAACTGTAGAGTAATGTTGGTAGGAAGAAGTTCTCCTACCCCTAATCTTTGATATATAGAATATGGCATAAGACTAACACTAGTCCCAAGATCACATAATGCATTATCAATTTTCATTTTATTAATAGCACAAGGGATTGAGAAATTACCTGGGTCTCCCAATTTGGGAGGCATCTTGTTCATGATGATTGCACTACAATTCGCGGTGAGGTTAACAGTTTCCACCCCATCACAATTCCTCCTGCCACTCAAAATATCTTTCAAAAACCTAGCATAGTTAGGAATTTGTTTTATAGCGTCGGTGAATGGTATGGAAAGGTGAATTTGCTTCAAAGTATCTAAAAACTTACCAAATTGAACATCCAACTTATGTCTCACAAACTTATGGGGGTAAGGAAGTTTTTGCAATAGATTGGGTTCTTTAACTTGTGTACTTCCTTTTCATTTAAGACCTCTACAGTTTTATCATTGTCTCCGGTCCTCTCCTCCTCACTCTCTATAACAGTATCAGTGGTAGGTGTAGTCACAGATTGACTCCTAGGGGGTACTACTTCATCGCTCCCCCTCAATGTCTTTCCACTCCTAGTGGTGATAGCATTTACAGAGTTTTTAGGGTCAATACCTTGAGGTGGGAGTTTTGACACTCCAACCCCATCCTTTATAGCACTAGCCAACTAAGAAATCTGGGTTTCAAGCATTTTATTATGTGTCATCACTTCATTAAACTTTTTGTCACTGGTGGCCATAAAAGTGTTGAACATTTTGGTCTGTGCTTCCATCATCTCCTCCAAACTATTCCTTTGCGATGGTCCTTGAGCATTGTAGATGTCATTAGAGGCTCGGGAGCCACACGCATTAGACTGTTGGGGATTTTGATTTTGGATGTTGTTCCTGTTACCATTGTTATTCCAATTTCCCCTGTTATTGGCATTCATGTTCTGATTGTATTGCCCTTGATTACCTGCATTTTGTTGGTAATTATTCTGATTACCAAAATTACCATGTTGATTATAAGACCCTTGGGGATTTTGGTCCCTTTGGTTCTTGTTTCCCCACTGGTTTTGTTGTTGGTAGTCAGAATTATTACCCTGTTGATTATAATTGTTCCCTCTTTGATTAGGTGGTAAATATCTGTTATTGTCATTCCTAGGTCTATTATCATAAGACAAGGCATTGACTTGTTCATTATCACACTCATTACCATCATTATAGTTGGATTGAAATTGGGAATGTACGTTACAGGCAGAGGTATCATGGTCATAAGACCCTCAGTTTTCACAGAATATACATCCAGTAGGCATATTATTAGAGTTAGAGTGCATACCTGCTCCCTTAGAATAGGATGGAAGATTTTGATGCGGTGGAGCGTTGAGCTTCTCTTTGATAATTGACATTTCCTTACCTAGATTTACAATTTGCGATGTCAAATTCCCGATTGCATTAAGATGGTCTACCGAATAGACCGCTCCTCCACTCTTGCTCATGGCCTCTCGCTCTCCATCTTGCCAATCCATGTGGTGTCGTACCACATCTTCTATGATATCAATGACTTCTTCTTCGGTTTTGTTCATAATGGGGCCACCTGCTCCCGCATCCAAACTGGTCTTCCCTTGAGGACTCAATCCTCCATAGAAAATTTGTAAAACTTGATATGTTGGGATTCCATGGTGTGGGCACTCTCTTTGATACTCCTTGTACCTTTCCCATGCTTTGTAGATTGACTCCCCACTCCTTTGCCGAAATCCCTGGATCAAAGCTCTAGCATCGACCGTCTTCTTTTGGGAATAAAATCTTCCCAAGAATGCTGTCGTGACATCATCCCAAGTGTGTAGAGAGTTCGGCTTCACCTCCTTCTCTAACCATTCGAGAGCTCTCCCAATAAGTGAAAAGGGGAAAAGCTTCAATCTCACGAACTCTTGATTCACCCCATTAACCTTGATGGTATTGTAGTACTTCTCAAATTCGTTCAAATGAGCCAAAGGGCTCTCATGCTTGGCACCACTAAACTGCCTTCTCTCGATGAGGGTGATCATAGCCGACCGGATCTCGAAATCATTGGCCTCAGTAGTGGGTGGAGCAATCCCACTTGAAGCTCTATACGCCCCAGGAGTTCCCAACTCCTTAAAGGGTCGTGGTGCTGGCCGATTGGGTTGGCGCGGTATGTCTGCCATTGGAACCTGTTGTGTGTTGTGTTCCTTTCCTTGAGAGTTTGATGACGTCAATCGAGATTTACGATTGCTCTTCAAAGTTCTTTCGATTTCTGGATCGAAGGGTATTAATTCTCTCTGTTTAGACCTGCGCATACACACTAACCAAACCAATTAAATAGCAGGGCTACAATTGTAGCCAAAAGGGAAAAATCTTTTTGTGCTTTTTTTATGATGAACTAGACTCAAGAAATCAAAAAGCAATTAACAAACACCGTTCCCCGGCAACGGCGCCATTTTGACTAGGGTTAAATCGGTCGCTAAAATCTAACTCTAAATCAAACAATACTTATACGAACACCCTATAACCAAGTACAATGGCAAATAAAGGTTTGGTCCACGAGGAACGAGAGTAATTGCAAATCAATCTTAAACCTAAGCTAGTTCGAAATCAATGGAAAAATGGTGTTCTAAAATACTACTAATAAGATGGAATAAACCAATAAACTAAGACACTAGGGAGAACGGGAATTCACCAAACCATCAGTAACTACGCAACAAGGAATCACAGAGACAAACGGGATATGCAAAGACTATATGTCTGATCAATATCATGTGATAGGAAGACAACGGGCAATACTAAGCTTGGATTTCTCATGCACTTAACATTACTCGATACATAATCAAACCACATTCAATAATGAAATACTCAATTCACAATCTCTTGTTCAAATCAAGGATATCATGCAATCAAATTCAAGATTCTAGGTTAGCTACTCCTATTATAATGAATTAACATGCAATCGCATATAATCAATTTAATCACAATCCGTTTATCAAAATCAATCCTCAATTACATAGATTACCTAGGCCGGGTTTCATCCCGAAACCCTAGCTAGGAGACTACTCACACATATTCATAATCAAAGCAATAATGAATTCCAAAAGCATAATAGATATAAACATGAATTCTGATTAAGGAATAATAAAGCTTGATTAATAAACAAGAATGAATAATACCAATTGTATTGATGCGAATCAATGTAAAAGTTCAGAACTTTGATACCCGTCGTCAATGAATAATACAAAGAATCTTCACAAATTTTGCTTCAAATCAATCCAAGAAAACTAAAATCTCTAGAAATATCTCTAAGAAAACTAATGAATCTCTAATACTAAGAACGTTCTCCAATAACTCTCTACAAAGGTTCTCAAAACTATCTCTAAAAATGTCTGAGGAATCCTCTTAAAGTTGGGCCTTATATACGTCTTCTAATGCGGAGAAGTCAAGCGCGCAATTAACCCTGGATCAGCACGGCCGTTCTGTATTTGGCACGGCCGTGCTAGCTTGTCAGTAAGTAAACCGGATTTCTTCTTCAAATTGGCACGGCCGTGCTATATATGGCACGGCCGTGCAGCTTCCTGGCACGGCCGTGCTAAAAATGGCACGGCCGTGCTGAATATGCTCTAGCACGGGGCTCATACTGAAGCTGACATAGGCACGTGCAACATCTAGCACGGCCGTGCTAATGGCCTGCACGGCCGTGCGGGTGCATGGATACTGACACGGCCGTGCTATTGGGTTGCACGGCCGTGCTGCCTTGCTTGGGGTTGCTTGCTTATAGGCCAGCACGGGTGTGCCTATGGTAACACGGTCGTGCTGCCTGTGCTCTGTAATCAATGCACGGCACTTGAACTTCCTTAACTCCTCGGACTCCGGTCAAGGCTAGCTCGGTTACGCATCAAGGGCTCGGGATCCGATTAAACTCGGTTGATATTACGTGAAAAAACATCAAAAATAAACCGAAAACCCGTGAAGCACGTAATATGGGGAACGTAAGCATAACAAGGTAATAATCGGCCAAAGCGGCCCCAAATACATCCAAAATCATCCTAAAATATGCTCTAAAGCGCGCCCTAAAGTGCGCTTGTCAGTAAACACCTAACCAACCTTATATGAATATAGGGCAAGTTAAGGGTCGATCCCTAGGGAATGCAATGATGAAAACTAGAGTCTGAGTCAAGCTACCTCGAAGATGGAGTTAATATTATGGTTGGCACTATGGTAAAATAAAGCAAGTCTAATCAAGTAAAACAAAGGTCTAAACACTAGGGATATGGGTTCCACATGCAAGTTCAATGATAATGCTAGTTTAGAGCTCAATCAATTAATTAAAGTATTGCAATGGACAAACAATAGTAGCAATCAAGAGAGTTCAAATGCTGTCTCCTATAGGCCAATCTAGGTGTCACTATGAAAGGCAAATCAAGAAGAATCACAAGCAAACCCAATCAATTAGAGCAACTTTCAATTCGATTGTTCATGTCATTAAGAGTTGCAATGCAATCTAGATTAATCTTATAGGTTGATCAATCCTAGTCTAATCAATCACATGCAAAACTATGTCAACCAATTTAATTGCAAGAAACCAATCAATCAAAGAGCATCAACTAGAAATTTCATTAATCAAACATGCTTCCCCCTTTCCCTAGCAACTAATCTACTCACTAATCATGGTGAACTTCATGAACAAATAACTAGAAAGTGCTTTAATCTTCATTTCTATATCAAAATCTAAGAGAAATAAAAAATAATCAACAATATCAAATCCAAATCCAAAGAAGAACAAGTAACAAGCAAAAATCAAATAACAAGTAAGTAAAAGATGTAAGAAGGAAGATATTCTCACTAATATTGATGATTGAAAATGAAGGAATCCAAACTTGATTGATCAAATGTTGAGTTACAAATCCAAAACCAAGAACTTCTCTCTAACTTCTCTCTAGATTCTCTCTCTAAAACTAAGCTAATGAAAATTATCCAAAGTCCCCTTCATAAAGGGAATAGAATTCTATTTATAAGCAAAGAAGAAATTGGCAGCTCCCGCGCCCTCTCTTGATAGACCCGCGCCCGCGGAAAAATGGGTACGGAACCCTCCGCGGGCTATCGAGGCACACCCTGCGCCCGCGGCAACAGAGATCCTCGCCCGCGGCAGTGACACCCGCGCCCGCGGCTAATCCCCTGCTCCCAAAGCCTGATCAGGGGACCGCGGTCTCTCTGAATGGAGCGGCCTCTCCATTTTACCCGCGCCCGCGGAGAGCCCGCGGGGCAACCGCGGCAAGTTCCTGCCAAGTTTTGGCAATTTTGAGTAATATGGGCCCGCGCCCGCGGCAAGATGACCCGCGCCTGCGGCAAGATGACCCACGCCTGCGGCCTGCTGGATTTGCCTTGGAAACCTCTCTGAGACCTCTCCAAGCCCTCTCTAAGCCCTCTCTAGCCAAATGCTTCTTCCTTGCTTGATCATTAAAGTCCCAAATTGATTCCTTTGCCAAAGTGATTCTCACAATACCTACACAAGTACACAAAGAAAGGAAAAAAAAGGGAAAAAGAAACAAATAAAGGAAAACACGATAAAAACACGAGAATCACAAAGAAAAGAGGAAAAAGAGAAACTAAAGGAAAATGGACCAAAAATAAGAGAAGAAAGCATGAAAAGGGGAAAGAAATAACCCTAAAAGACTACCCTATGAGTGCCATAAATTACACTCATCAGCTCACTAAGGGGAGATTTGAGACTAGTGGGGAGAACGCGGTAAGATTGATTGGGATGAATGTGGATTGAGATGTCTAGTTCCTATGCTTAGCATACCATATGCTTCAATCAACCTTGCATATCTTGGAATGTGCATACCTTGATTGCTTGAGAAAGATTTTTCATTCATTTGTAGAGTAGTCTCTTTGTAAGTCTATTTTGCAAAGGTTTTATTTTCCCTTTTCATTTTTCTTTTCTTTTCATGGTTTTGACTCTTGAATGTTGGGGGAGAGTTATGGTTAAACTCTTATGATACCCTTACAAGAGCATCACTCGTCCTCTAGGGCGATCTAGGGGTTTAAACGGCTTGTTGTAGCTAAAAGCAACAGTGATTCCTACGACAGTGAGTCTTAGTGTATATTCTCATCTTGTGTCTTTCTTTTTCTTTTTGAATAAGTCTTTCATCCTTATTCTTTCTTGCTTTGTTTTGCTCGAGGATGAGCAAAGTTTAGCTTGGGGGAATTTGATGAGTGTCATTTATGGCACTCAATTGGCTTCTTTTAGGATGAATTTCATGCTCTTTTATAGCTATTTTCTTTAGTTTTCCTTAGTTTTGTTCTTTATTTCTTTAGTTTGTTCTTTCCTTAGTTAGTTTTCTTTCTTTGTTTATTTGGTCTTTTCCCCTTTTATTTGCTTGTTTTCATGTATTTTCAGGTTAGGATCGTGTTCCAAGGATTCCCGAGCCTTCCTATCATATTTCTCATCATTTTGGATGCCTCTTGCTTGTCACTTGGAGCTCAAGTTTGAAGGAATTCAAGGAGCATGTTCATGAGATCGGTGCATGCATGCGGTGCGGGCAACATCTTTGACATGAACCCACCAAAATAGCCATTTCAAGACTACCTACCTTAGTGTTCATCATCATCACCAAGACGAGCGCACGAGGATAAGCTAGGACGAAGAAGAGGGAGCTCCCCTACTTCCAGGTGCAGGCGCGCACGAAGGTGGTGCGGCCACGCACCTTGGTGGCGCAGACGCACCTGGTGCGGGTGCGGGCACGCCTGCCTGGGTCCCTGTTCCGTACCCATGTTCTCGCAGTTGCGCCTCCCCTTTGTTGCGACCGCACCATCCGGGGTTTCTTTTGAGACGATCTAACTAACTCTTCTTTTGTATCTTTCCTTTATACAGTTTTTCCTTCTATTTTTGGAGGGAGAATGATTAGAATAGAATAGAGAATTAGTTTTAGATAAAATTAGAGAGATTTTTAGAGAGAGAAACTCTAGGTTTTAGTGAGAGAATTTCATGTTGGATTGTTGATGATTGAAGATTTCTCCATTTCCTTTGATTTTTGATCAAGTTTGTAAGGATTCCTATTCTTTAATTCAATATTTAGTTTGATCTTTAGTTTGATTTCAATTGTTTTGTTGAATGTTCAAGTTTGATTGAAGTTTGATTGATTTGTGATTTGATTTTAGTTTTTTTAATTTGATCATGATGAATTTGTTGTTTAGCTTTGTTTTGATCTTGATTTCTATAGATTGTGAGTAGTTTGATTGCTAGGGTAATGGTGAAGCATATATGAGTAATGGATTGAAGTAAATTTGGGAAAATTGATGGAGTTGATGATGAAATTAAATTGGTTAATTGATTTTGTGCATGTGTGTGTTTAATTTAGGCTTGATCACCCTAGTTATTCATACTAGATTGCATTGTAGGTTCACATTGATACGAACTATTGATTTTTTGCTTGCATTTAACAATTGAGGTGTCTTGTCAAATTCCTAGCTAGAGTTTATCGTAGTTGACTCTAGTTAGACCTCTAGGAAAATGGGATATGCTCTTTTGGTTGCATGATTGGTTTTCCCTCGCATCACTCGACTTAGTCAACTCTTTCCCAATTAGCGGAATCCATTACAAGTTTATGTGGATCCCGAGCCCTAGTGTTTATTACATTTGTCCTTACCTAGCTTGTTTAGTTGTTTAGCATTCACACCCTTACCTAACTTTTCCGGAATCGTTTGACTTGACAATATAAGATAACCCTCCATTCCTTAGTGGTTCGACCCTCGACTTACCATTACACTTCTATAAGGGTGTGTTGAGAGAAATTTTGTTTGGCCTAATGTAGGGTTAGTTTCAACGACCTAGTCTGACCCCTTGCCACTTACACTAGAGTCAAAGCATGTCACTTACACTCACAATATAAAGCACACACTAATAGATGTACAATTTGACCATGTTAAGAGAGTCTTGTATGCGCGTGTTTTCCGTCATTTTTTTTAGGGGGGTAAGTCGGATATTAATCCTCCAATTAAACCACTTACTTGAATCATATACTTGATCCCAAAAATATACACCCTATTTTTGCTTTTTTCTTTATAAACCCGTAAAGTCAAAGTTAATTTGAGTCAAGTAATTAAAATAAATGGTTTAATTTACAGCTTGTGGTCAAGAAAGGAAGGACGTTGGATCAAAGACAATCTTTTCATTCAACTTTTTGACAAACCAATCGCTCGAAAAAGGAAAGCTAAGAAGATAATGGGAACTCCGGAAGAAGTCAACGAACTTAGGAATCAGTTGACCGACATAACTGAAGTGTTGAAAGCTTTAACCCTTCAAATTAATGAACCTGTGAAGCAACAACAAATGGACCTTATGCAAGAAATATTGAGCAAGCTATCTAGAGACTACAAGTTTTAGGGCATTAGTTCATAAGGGGTCTCGGTGGACAAGGATCTTCTTACGCAGAAGTTCAATGACAACGACATCAAAAAATTCAAGGCAACTACTAACCCTTATTTCCTTTTAAGAGATTTTGAAACAATAATGAGTATTAAGGGTATTGATAAAAAAATATTTCCTTCTTTATTATCCTTATCTCTTGAAACTGTTTGCCAACAATGGTTCTTCTCCCTTGACAAAGAGTAGACCTTTACTTGGGAATCAATAGTAAACACTTTCATTGATAGGTACAAGTGCAATATTCAAGTTGAAATTGATTATAGGGAACTTGAAATACTTAAACAGAAATAGAATGAAGGTTTCACATCTTTCTTCAATAAATGGAGAGAAACCTCTGCTAGGATGATTGAAGTACCAAGCGAAAAAGAATCTGTGAGGTTGTTCATCAAGAACCTTCAAGAGAAGTACTCCAAGCATGTCAAGTTTCAAAATAATCTACACACCACTACAAGAAAATAACCTTTTCGTAGCGATTATTTTAACCTTTAGTATCGATTGTAATTGCAACAAAAATTTTTCCCAACGAATGGACATTCGATACAATATCCCCTGTTGCCTTAGCCTTTAGTAGTGGCTTTCAATACCGGTGGGGTTGGCCTCAATAATTAATACGAAAAACTACATCCAATCGTGGTGATTATTGTGGCGATTACAATCGCTATAAATGTTTAACTCAATTTCTTTTAAAAACAAATATGAGTATGATCTTTACAAGATTCGAACATGCAACCTCAAAATCTTATATTAAATGTTTCACCAATTATTTATGACATATTTTATGTATTCTTTTTCAAACAATATTTATAAATCTAGTCTTGAAAAGGCTTTTCGTTTCGATTTTTAGGATTTAGTGGCGATAGTAAATGATACGATTTCTCAAAATTATATAAATATGTAAAATAATGTGGATATGTATTAATATGTTTTCCGTATCGATTTTTTATGGGAAAACCAGGGTGATTGTAAAAATGATACAACATCCTTAATTATTTCACAAACATACTTGCATATTGTAGCGAATGTACAATCGCTACGAAAAGAGATCATTCTTGCACATTCAAGGCCGTCTATGACATTGGAATTAATATTGGAGACGACCTTGCTAAGCTAAAAGCTGCTAAGAATAACTCCAACAGTGGCTGGAAAGGCAAGAAGAACGACAATCCTTCTTCTTCCAAAACCACCCACGCAAACAATGTTAGCACCTTTAATTTGAGTGAAATCCTTGTTATGAATAACCGAAGACAAAATAAACCATTTACGAGGAACATTACTCCTAGTGTTATGAGTTATGACACCGCATTTGACCGGCTAAATGCAAAAGGTCTTATAACTCCTATTGGACCATTTTGTTGAAAAGAGGACAGCTAATTGGAACACCAATGCACTCTACAAGTAATTGATAGACCCAAGAAGAGTAATAAACTTTATACTCCAATTGGGACTTCATATGCTAAAATGTTCCAAATTCTCTCCGAGAGTGGTAAGGTCAGACCACTTGAATCTCTAAAGAGGACAGATAAGTTCTATTGTCCATACCATCAATCAGGGGGACATACCATTGAAAGCTGTTTTAAATTTAAAGTTTTAATTAAGAAGATGATTGATGATAAAAAGCTAGTTTAAATCCCACAAGAAGAAGACATAAGCATTAATGGGATTTGGGATAGCGATGAAGAAGACGTCTACTTAAAAGACATGGAAAAACCTCCACTTTTTGTGTCTTATTCAATAGGTGATTTCTGGGATGAAGAGGGTTCACCTATAGACGTCCTCACAAGATCTGGAAGAACACAACCTCTCGTCTCTACACAACCTATGCCAACTACGCAGAAAGTTCTCGAACCTATCATAGAAGACAATGACATTGTTAAGCAATTCAAAAAGACCAAGGTCGAGATGAATGTATGGCAACTTCTAGCTACGTATGGAGAACATAGGTTGGCAATAATGAATGCTTTAGATAAGATAGGGATTGACTCCGACACCACTCCTTAGGAGTTGGATAACTTCCTTACGAGTGATCTCCCTAGTCCTATCCACTTAATCACGTTTTCTGATAAAGATTTACCTCCAGAAGGTGATAAGAATTATAAGGCACTAAACCTCACAGTAGTCTGCAAGAGAATAACCTCCCAATGACTCTTGTACACAATGGATCGGCAATTAATGTCTGTCCACTTAGAAATGCGAGGATTTTAGGCATAAGGGACGAAGACTTAACCCCGTCAACACAAGGAATAAGAGATTATGATAATACTCGTCGCCAAGCTCTTGGTAAGATTATGATGAATAAAAAGTTATAACGCGGGGTATTATCGGGTTTTGTTTCTAGAGAGAGAAACTCTTGCTTCTCTCTAACCCAATGGAGAATGATTCGGTGGTTGCCGTCATCGGATTTGTTCTCCAAAAGGTTAGATTGTAGAAGTAGGTTTCTTTGTTCTTCAATTTCTTAAAAATAAACAATCCCTAAAAGCTTTTTGGAATTCTCGGATTTTTCTTTGACCTTTTGGGTTCCTCGCTCAAGGCTGAAGAAGGGTCGGAGTTCGTTGTTCCGGCAACGGTATTGGTAGATTCGGCTGCTGGATGGTGTTTCGGGGTTAATCGAGTTCCCAGCAGTCGGAAATTGCTGAAGGTTTGTTTTATCAATTGTTTGGCTTATTCCGGGTATTTGGGGGCTTCGATTATATTATTTATTTATTTTTTTAATCAAACCCCCGATTTTCTGGGTTTTTTCGCTCAAGGTTAATGGTGTGCGGGGTGCGTTTGGCGAGTTTCGACTGTTGATTTTTGGGCGAATTGGCCGCTGGAAGGTGGTTCAGGTCTATCCGGGTTCCTTCTTCGATTCTGCTCAAGATTGAAGAAGGGTCTGAGTGTGTTGTTCCGGTGGTGTTTTGGTTGAATCGGTGGCTGGGTGGTGTTTTGGGTCAATTCTTTTTCCCAGCAGCTGGTTATTGTAAGTGTTGATTTTCCTTCGTCTAGCTATTTTGGGTTTTTGGGGCTTTGGATTTCCAATTCAAATCCTCGATTTTCTGAGTTTTCGTTCATCGATTGGTGTCAGTTTCTGAGCTAGTCCGCCGGTGGTTGGTTTTCTTTTCTATTCCTTTTTGCTGGTGGTGGCCTAATTTAGTGGGTTTTTGGGGCGCGTTTTGAGGTGGTATGCGAGTTTGCAGGCTCGTTGTTCGGTGAGTTTGCAGGTTCGTCGGCCGTCTCTCTCTACCATGTTTGGTGTTGTTGTCGGGGCTTTGCTCTGATTTCTGGGTTCAACCTTTCTCCGGAGCTTTTCTTGTTGCGGGAGTGCTGCTTGGAGGTTGACTTTAAGGTTGGTGGCAGCTCCCATTAATTGCAGCCCCTGATGTTCTTCAATTGTAAAAGGATGGTTGAATAGTTATTATTTACCTCCCTTTTACTATCTTTGTTAAAATGGAAATTGCTTATTTGAGTGTTTCTACTGTCTAGATGTATTGTGTTACATTTTTTAGCTTAGGCTTCCTAGTGATTAGTGTTGTTGGGTGATGGTTCATGGTAACGATTCTTTATCCTGTTTTGTATTGTATGCTTGCCGTGTTGTCGTCCTAGTAGGCTGGTTTCTGGGTTGTTATTTAGCTGTGATATTATGATTATGTCGATTGATGGTGGATAGTGGAGGTTGGTTGTCATGATTAAGTCTGGGTCTTGTTAGCTTGCTTGGTGTGTAGTGGGTTGAGGCCCGTTTTTAGTGCTGTCACCTAGCATGAGGTGCTAGTTGATGGCCTGGTTTGTATGGTTGGTGTTTCTCCTATTGCTACCTTGTTTTTTGCTTATGTTTGGACTTCTTTTTATGCCTCTTCTTTTGTGGTAGTTGCTGGCCTATCTTTTCCTCGGCATCTTATGCTTTTCTTCTTTGCTTGAGGCCCTTGTGTTTGTGATGTTGGTTGATGGTTCATGGCTACGATCCTTTGTCCTGTTTTGTATTGCATGTATGCTATTGTTTAGTCCTGGCATGCTGACTACGGGTTTATTACCAAGCTGTTTTTATGGTGATGCTGTTGGAAGGTGTTTTTCTTTGTTTTTTTGGTGGAGGTTGGCTCATGGTTGAAGCTTGGTCATTTTAGCTTCCCTGGTATGTAGTGGGATGAAGCCTGTTTTAAGTGCTGTCTCCTAGCATGAGGTTCTAGTTGATGGCTTGGATTGTATGGTGGGTGGTATCCTTCTTTCTACCTTGGCTCTTGCTTTTGTCCAAGACTCCTTCTTTGCCTCCTTAGTTGTGGTGGTTGTTGATCTACCTCTATCCAGGCATCTTGTGCTATTATGTTTTTCTTGAGCCTCCTTGTGTTTGTGCTGCTGGCTGATGGTTCATGGCTGCGATCTTTTGTTCTGGTTTGTACTGCATGTATGCTATTGTTCTATCCTAGCAGGATGACTATGGGGTGTTGTCAAGCTGTTTTATGGTGATGCTGGTGGTGGTCTATTCTTTGTTGTTGTTTTGGTGTGGTGGAAGTTGGTTGTCATGGCTGAGTCATGGTTATTCTAGCTTGCTTGGTGTGTATTAGGTTGAGGCCCTATTTTTAGTGATGTCTCCTAGTATGAGGTACTAATTGATGGCCTGGATTGTATGGTGGGTGATATTCCTATTGCTACCTTGTTTGCTGGTTCTTCCAGGACTCCTTCTTTTGCCTCTTCCGCTATGGTATCTGTTGATTTTCTTTATCGTGACATCTTGTGCTTCTCTGTCTTGCTTGGGCTTCCTTATGTTTGTGCTGCTGGTTGATGGTTCATGGTTGCGATCTTTTGTCCTGGATTGTATTGCATGCATGCTGTTGTTCTTTCCTGGTAGGCTGACTATGGGATTGTTATCAAGCTGTGTTTTATGATGATGTAGGTGGATGGTGTATGCTTTCAAGCTAAGCCAATGCTTTTTATACTCACCTTTTTTGTTATCTTTGGTTGTTAGGGTTTTTTTTACCCACTTTTGGTTGTAGCTTCGGTTTCCTCTCCTTTTGTTAGTTAGAGGTTCCGTAGTTGTCGTCTTTGTTTTGCCTTCGGGCTTTGGTTTTGTTGCTTCTTTGGCCCAAAGGGCATGTACTGAACTTTCATTTCTTGTAGTTGCTACTTTTATGGGTAGTAACTCTTTACTTTTGGTAATAAAATTCTTTATTTACCAAAAAAAAAAAAAAGATTACTATGAATGTAACGAGGGAGCAATAGAACATGCTACTACCTTCCAAGTGGTAGATATTAAGGCTTCATTCAACTTATTGTTAGGACACCCTTGGCTTCATAACCTCAAGGCCATCCCTTTTTCTCTTCACCAACAGGTAAAAGCCATAGTTGGAGGAATCCCTATCACAATCGATGCTTCACCCATGAGGATTAAAGCTGTGGAAAATCCAATCATCAATGTGGAACACGATGAAGACGATGAAGACTTGTGGGGCTTTAATGAAGAGGTCTCCTTAATCGAGGAGGATGAAAGGACCCCTCTCTGTCACGACCCCACTCCAATATGGCAGTAAATGCTATTCTTAAGAGACAAGGGCACTTTCCTGGAATGACTCTAGGGAAGAAGAAGGGAATAGCAAAACAGCTGGAATTACCTTGCCTCCCTAAGTTAGATACTTTTAGATTTGGTTTCGAACCGACTCGGGAAGATCTTAAGCGAGCCCAAGAAAGGTATAAGGCGCGTAGCAATGCTCTCATCCAAAAGAAAGCAATCCCAATGGATCAATGTCCTCTTACTCTCAATGGTCAGTTCCTAAGAGAAGGAGAAGACTATCCCTGCTACGAATTTCCCGAACCTTTTGTTGTAAATGGCATAAGGAAACCGGGATTTAAAATATTCTTGGATTGCTACTTTCTAGATGAAATCCCAACCCCTAGTCACTCATCCAAACGGTCCTACAAAGCGATAACTTTGAACCTTCAAAGCTCATCACTATAGCCGAAGGGTTAGTACAAGGGTGGCACAACACAGTCAAGGTGACTACTCCAAGTGGAAGGAAAATCTCCATAACGATAGGGCAAGGACCAATGTTTGAAGAGTCGTCTAATTCAAAGTCAGAGTCCTTTCCTGTAGGGCGTTCTAAGCCTTTAGTCGTAACACCCCATCCTTCTTCTATTTCTACTCCTAGGATAGTTAGTAATCAAGTCCCTGAGGACATTTCCCTTTTTGATGTAATAATTTCAGAGTTTTATAATATGTCTTCTTCTGCTTACTCCTCGTGTTTTTCCTTAACCCAAGATGATGAGCATTGCTTAACTAACAATGAAAATGTCAAAGAAATTATTAAAGCAATGGAAACACTTGAAAAGAAAACACCGATAATTGAGGAAACTGAGACGGTTGATATCTTAAATGATTCAACCATTAAAAGAGAATTTAAAATCTAAAATTGGATTAACACTTAATGAACAAGAAAGAATCGATTTAATTAATATACTTAAAGAAATTATTGACGTATTTGCCTTGTCATATGAAGATATGTCAGGTATTAATAGGGAAATAGCTCAAAACACTATACCACTAATTCTAAAAATGAAACTTGTAAAACAAAAGTTGCGTCAAATGAAACCCGATGTAGCTCTTAAAATTAAAGAATAAGTTCAAAAACAAATAACTGCAGGTTTTATCAGGATATCCAAATACCCCGAATGGGTAGCAAACGTCGTCCCAGTTCTGAAGAATGATGGAAGGGTAAGAATGTGTGTCGACTATTGAGATCTAAATAAGGCAAGTCCAAAGGACGACTTACCTTTACCACACATCGATATTTTGGTATATAATACAGCAAATCATGCACTTCTCTCATTTATGGATGGATACGCGGGATACAATAAAATTTTAATGGCAAAAGAAGACATGGAGAAAACAACATTCATAAAACCATGGGGTACTCAGCTCAAGCTCCAGCTCCAGTCTCTCCAGGCTGAGGCTGCTGAGGCTGATGCGATGACGAGCCAACCTAGTACATCCCACCACCTCCCGGAGCCGAGGTGGCCTCTCCCTGGCCTACCGGCCCAGCCTGTGCACCCTAAGATGAAGAGCCCGAGCCCTCTACCGCCTCGATCCGGGAAGCCTTAGATCGACCACCCTGATCGCCAGAACTAGTGCGGCGACGCCTCGAGCTAGACCTCGCCGGCTCTCTACGAACCTCAGGTCTCGTCCGGGTACGAGAAGGAATGGGTTGTCCTAAAAGAAGTAACCGAGTCAGAAACAATCAAAATAGAAATATAACAATATAGAAATAAGGAGAAAGCTATCTCCTGAACAGTGCGTTGCGACGACACGTAGCCACATTCCTTATCCGTACAAGCTGGCTACGGATAACGTCTTTGCACCTCGCCATCGCCGTAACCACCTCGCGCGAGAAATGTCAAAGAAATAAAGTCAGTAAAAATGCAAACAAATATTGACAAATAGCAAATAAATAAACTCACTCGAGTTTGGTGGCGAGGAATGGATCGCTCCACAAAACGCTGATCCTCAGGAGCCGAAGGAATCATCTCCTCGAAAGGCCCGTATATCTCCAGGTAGTGGCTGGACATACGAGGGAGCAAAAACTCAGTAGGCCTATTTTGGCAAAAAGCAAATCAAAGTGAGAAACATATCACTTGGGGACTACTTAGCAAAGGATAAATGATAAAAATCATACCCCGCCTCCTCAAACAGAACAGGGGCCAGAGCTAATAATGACTTCAGCTCCTCCTCGTAGAAGCGCGTTGGAATCGAATAAGATCGCCAAGGGGTACCATCAGGCGACCTCTCAGACATGCTGCGCAGCCTCACGTCATTCAACATGTGACGTGGTGGAGAAGCACGGACGACAAAAGTCTCCGAGGATTGCTGAATGACAATCCTCTCTCCTACGTACGCCGCCGCCCCATACGTCCCTTGGAAGTAGCGACGCTCCACAGTGTACTGCAAGGCCAGCCTAGGGACAACAAACCACCACATGGCAGGTATAACACCTCAGGCTCCTACGAAGAACGCCTATGAGATAAGAATCTATCAAAAAGCAATACAAAAAAAATTAGCTATGCAAAAGATCATACCGAGAGGATCTACTCTCGAATATAGGCGGTTGTCGCCCAGATGTAGCGCCCTCCCCATCAGGCGCCCACAGGAAACCTGCGTGGCGATGGCCTCACTGGCGTGAGTGAAGGAAAGTACTCGTAGAACTAGATCTACAAAAGACAAAAGATATCAGCAAGTGCCAAAAAAACGCTTAGAGCTAACTTTATAGGAAATAAAGTATACCTCTAAGACTCTCCTGAAGCCAGACAGAGCGATGTCGCCTGTGTAAGACCGGTTCGACACGAGTCTCGCAAGGCACACAGAAAATCGGCAGAGGTCAAGCTGGCCTAGTCATAAGTCCCGATCAGATGAAGATCGCAGACAGCAAGAAGGTAGTAAAGCAGCGCCCTACTACCCTTGTAAGGAGAAAACGTCCCGAACAGCCAGATAAGCGCAAAGATGCGCACCCGCTGCTCTCGGGTGGTCGCATAATCCTCGAAAGCTGCCGCTAGAGTTGACCGACGAATACACTTGGTGTTGAACTATGATGACTCTACCTAAGCACGGGCCCGAACAGCAATCATACCCAGTAGCTCATCAACCTTTGGAAAGTAGACGCTGATGTTGTTATCGAACGACAACACATTAGAACTGATCTCTAATCCCGAGATAAGACTGAAGTCGACTGGGGTGACTATCATCTCACCCCAAGGAAAGTGAAAAGTGTTGGTAATGTCTCAGAAGAACTCCACCAGAGCACGAGCCACGCGGTGACCCCCGTCAAAAGAACACATGGCGTCCGTGGCCTCAAACAGGGCACTCAGCCCACAAGACTCCCAAAGAAGTCTCAACTCCCCATAAATGCTGAAGAACGTCCTATACAACTTGCCAGGGTATCGTTGTCCGAGCTGTGGCAACGCGTCCTACCAGCAGTGATCCCACGACGCACCCTCTCAGAAATGTGGTGGTCAGGGGCAAAGTACATAGTCCGCTCATCCCACTTAGGGAGGGGACGAACAGAAGTGGACAGATCGGCGTCCTCTTGTACGGGCTCATGCTCCCGTCGTGTGTCTTGGGACCTTTAACCCAAACCTCGCTGCCTAGCCATACTACATTCTACAAAATTTACATAAATTAAGGTTCTATAGTATCTAAGGTTCGCCTAGCCGCATGATACTATGTTCGCAAAAAAACAGAGTACGTAGTACTAAAATAGAGCACAATTTCAATTCAAGCATTTATGACATTTTTAAGCATCCAAACAATTTCTTGCAACACTATGATAATTATTGTGACAAATTGGACAAGAATTGCTAGCAAAACATAAACAACAAGTCACATTGTCTTCCCGACCTTAAGAGGTCCAACAATGGTGAATTGCTCGTTTTTTTTACCATATTAAGTCAAACAAGTCTCAAAATACACCCAAGGAAATATACAAACATAATCAAGCAATTTCGTGGCATAAAATTTGATAAACAAAGCGAATTAAGCAAAAGAAGTTTCAAATTTTTCAAAAATTTGTGAATAACAACGCACAAATTCATAAAAAACCTGGGTGAGTTTGAAGAAAACTTACATAGATCGGGAAAGTAGATGAATAAAGCTTCGATTTGCAACAAATTTGAGCAAATTTGGTTGAGAAGCGAACAAGTTAGAGCAAAATGAATTTCCGCGGCGATTTTCGAAGGCAGAGAGCAGTGGCAGCAAAAATGAAGAAGAAAAGGGAATTTATATGGATTCCCGATTTTGGAGCCAAACGACAACTCTGTCGCCAGGCGACAGAGTTCAGCGTCTGGCGACAGAGCCAAATCTTAGCGCAAGCGGCGACACAGTCCTTAGCCACTCAAAACGATTGTTTTAACCTCTTACCACAATTTTGGGATCCTTGGTACGCCAATTAGCCCCTATAAGAAATTTCACATGATTTAGTAATTAGATCGGTTACAATCACATTAAGTGATTGACCTGATAAATGATTGTCTCACTTAGCTTAAAGCGCTTCAACATTGGCTCATTACAAAGACACCGACATAATGGTTATAAACAGCAAAGGCACCGCCATAATGGTTCATAAACGCAAAGGCACTGAAATACTGGTTCACAATTCAGAAGCACCGACATACTAGTTCATAAGCAGAAAAAGCGTCGACGCAATGGCATAACAAAAGCAAAGGATTGATAGTGATTTGTCTTCGGTGATACTCTACAGGGTATTGTCGCAACAAATGAGGATAGTTTCAGGTGAAGCAATCTTCGATCGTGTTCCTGGCTTGCGGAAGATGGTCACAAAGCGCTAGAAGCTCGATTACAGCAAAGCAATCTTCGATGAAGTTCTCATGCTTGTAGAAGTCTATCACGGCGGAATTGGAGGCAGTTACAGGCGTCGCAGTCTTCAGGCGGTATTCTCTAGCTCGCGGAAGATCGTGAAAACAAATAACAAGATGGCGTTCCCTAGCTTGCGGAAGGTTGTCAACAACAGCAAATGCAACAAATCGGTTACCTCTATAGACGTGTGCTCGACGGTGCAGGATATGCGTTTCTTAACTCTCTGATCTGTTTAACTAACGCTAGTTTGCAGGTATCAGCGTTACAAGAATGATTTAGGATCGCAGAATGTTCCGAACCATTCTCCGTCCCTATCGCTACTTTGACTTTTGTTTTCGAAACTTACGTTTATCCAAATTCAGTCAAAGTGGGGGCTTTTGTAGACACTTATTTGTGTCTCCCCAAAACCAAACCCAGTGATGAGTAACTTTCACGTTGAATCATAATCAAATGAAGTGAAAGTGTGGAAAGTCTAGTGTTGCGGTTAGATTTTATTTCTTTTCTTTCTCTTTGTTTTTGAAAACCTATTTTAAGAAAATAGCCAATCCAGTTTGGTTTGGTCCATGGCAAGGGTCCAATAATGGTGCAATTGGGATGGGATTGAAAAGAGCTTTCCAAAGATGTATTATAAGCCCAATTCCAATGAATAATGAGAAAGTTATGGCCAAATTACTAAACTAGGCCCGGTTTGATCTTTATATGCGGCCCAATGATCTAGAGGAGGGCCTAATATGATTTATCATTCCTAGTGCAATTAGAATTGATTATAGTCTTCTCGAATCTTCTAGAAGGTTCTTTTAAATCCGTATTTAATTAACATTGATCAATCGACTTTAGTTGACTTTTAAGAGTGTTAATCATAATAAAAGAAGTATTTTAAGGAAAATACAATTTTTCCCTCTTGTACGGTTTAATTTCATAAAAATAAGAAAACGCGTGGAAAATTTTTCCTAGCGCCATACAACAGCTCTGTCGCCAGGCAACAAACTTGGCGTCTGGCGATAGGCGCTTGTTTGGCGCCGCGGTCGTGTTTTATTCTTTTCGAAACTCTGATTCATTTTTTATCGTATCCGGCTTATTTTCTCTATAAATAGCCTCCTAAAACTTCTGTTTTCCATCACTAATTCTCATCAAGAATCTCCTGATTATCTCTCTCTCTCTTTTCTAAACTAGCCTATGGCACACAAAATTCCGCATCACAAGATCTAGACACACCTAGCCAAGTTCGAAGTTGCCTTTGCCCTAGACGTAAAAGGTTTTAATTTCTGAGGGTTTAGTCCCAATTCTCTATTTCAATTATTTAATTTTATTTTTTGTTTATTATTTTCCTTGAAGTTACTAACGTGTGTATTTTGTTATTAGAAAGAAGTACGAGGCATCCAAGTTAGTTCGTTAATTGATTTATTGTTATTATGATTCCTAGAAATCATGTCTAGGTTGTTATTATGATTTCTATTGTCATGTTAGGGTGTTTTGATCTTCCTAGTATCATGTTTAGGCTAACAGCTAAATTTTTTAATATCAAATATGACAATTATGATTCCTGCGATGCTTCTTATTCTCATCCTAATATTATGTTAGTATCATGTTAGGGTTAAAGCTTTGATCTTTATTATTTAGTGACATGCTAGGGTTTGTTATTAATTTTGTTAGTATCATGTCTTAGATCTTGCTATTATTATGCTTTAGCGTTGATATGAATATTTTAATTATTATTGTTACAGTTTATGATGATTATGTAGCTTGATATATTATTGTTGTTGTTTGATCACGCCTTTTATTGCATGTTTAAAGGGAATTTTTACTTGCATGTAATCACGCTTAATAAGATAATTAATAGGGTTGTTTAGATTTAATATAATTATAATTCAAGTGATCGCCAATAATAGTTTTGTTCGTGCATTAATATTCAACCAACATAGATAGACAGGTTTAGGGTTAATCCTATTGATTGCATGTTAGTTAGAAAGCGCACATGAATACGATCAGAATAAAGTAGAGGCCTATTATTAGGGCAGGTTCAATTTCTTATAGGTTAGATTTGTACCTTCATCCTCGAGCTTCCAGTCATGGTTCTAGACCTATTGGAGTTAACGATTTCCTGGATCGTTAAGGGGTGTAACCTTCACCCTGTGAACGGTTTAGAAGTTCCTAAAACTTGTGGGCGACTCTTTTGCTCTATCTTCCTTCCCTTTGGACGCCACCGTACTCTAGTATATGATCACAATGGGTTTCAAGCTAGATATAATGCTTGAAATATTCCCTACATTACTCAAGGCGTAGAATTCTTCCGATTGAGAGAAGGAGTATGGTCGAGCGGGACCTTGATAAACTAACGCTTTGCGAGAGACAACCCGTACTTCTTTTTTTCTTCTTTTTGTGTGTGTGTGTTTTATTTATATTTTTTTTTAATTTTCAGAGAGGTAAGGAGAGTGTAACAAATTGCTTTTGGGAGTTTGTTTTTGTGCAGATTTTGAGCTAGAGAAGGCTTCATTTACGCTGGAACTGCACTCGTATTCGATCGGGCAGAACTCGCCCGATTAGGTGCGCGTAGCATCATCAAAATTTGTCAACTTCGATAGACCATAAATTTAGCGTTTCTTATTGGATTTTTGTGTGTGACCTATCCTTGGAAAGATATTCAAGTCTAATTTCTAATGCAATTATAATCACTGCATTATTACTTATATATCAAAAGTTATGATCGAAATAGTACACCTGACTCAAATTCATATTTTTTCCCACTAACACTTTGTTTCATTGTGGCCCATATTTGTTCCAAAGAGATGCATTGCAGTCCTTGAGGCTTTGGTGACATTAATTTGGTGAAGATGAGGAGTAGTAACCTTGACTACTAGCTTCCCTTCAAGACAATGAGGACATTGTCTGAATTAGCTCGGGGGGAGGTTCTCGTCTTCGTATGGTATATCTTTCACTCTCTTTTTATTTTTTTCTTTTAAGTGTGCTTAGTATATTTTTTTTTTTAAAATTTATTAGGTTAGATTTATTTCTTTCAAAATATATATATATAAAAAAATAAATCCAAAAATACTTCCAATGAATAATAAATCATGCTTCCCTGTGCCCCTTGGTGAAATTTTTTTCGAAATTGTTTTGATTCTTGGTATATAATGATAGATATTGTGGATTAGTTGAACATGATATAATGTTTGATTGCCTTGGAACCCAAACATGCGTCAATTTTGCCCAACTACTTGTGAATATAGTGCTTGACTACTTGATTTGGTGAGGAATGTGTGTTAGTACATGGTATGTCAATAATTTAAGTATTGGTATGTGACTATGAGTAATGTTTATATAACTCATTATTATGCACATTGTGGAGGACGAAGGCGTTTATTCTTTTAGGTAGCCTTTAGATATTAGATATATTTTTTCCCTTCTTGCTACACATGTTGTTGCTTGTGCCCTTTTATTGTTTATTAGCCACATTACAAGCCGTATTTGCCCCATTGGTTACTACTACCAAGCTTTGCTTGGGAGAGCTACCAGTGTGAGAGGTGAGGGAGATTGTAGTGTGCTTATTATTTTCACAATGTGGGTGAAAGGGATGGTGTCCTTCAAAAAAGTGTATTATTCTGATTGTGGGTTCAGAATTATTAGAAAGCTAATATATTTAGTATGGTCAAGTGATTGGAATGCCTAGGTGGAGGCCGCTTCCGATCAGTATTATTAATGTATAATTAATATTACAGCTTAATCTTGACTAAAATCTTCGGGTCACACCAAAGCAATTAACCAACCAACTCAACGAATTAATTCGGATGAAATTAATAAGTCTTCTGAGTATTAAATATTTAAAATTCGGAAATTCGAGCTTAGAGCGTCAAAACCGAGCGTCCAAAATCGAGACAAATATAGTAAATGACGAGATGCGCAAAATAATAATAAATCGATAATATTCCCAAAATACGCCTAGCATCGGAATGCCCCGAACTTCATAATGCTAGGGGCATAATATGCTAGCACAGGTGGCTAGCATGCGCACCATGCCGAGCCAAGGGTGGTTGGATGGTGCGTGCTAGAAGCAGCTAGCAACCGTAAGCACACTAAGGCAGCAGCTGCTAGCAGCCAGCATATGGTGTGCGCGGCGTGTTAGCAGCAACCCGCACTTGGAGTGCGTGGCTTGCTAGCCACGACAGCAGCCTACAACTCCAAGTGTGGGGCTAGGCTTCGGTTGGGCTACGGCTAGGCCTAACACACGGGTAGTAGGGCCGAAATTCATGGGAAGTAAATGGGAAGCAAGTGGGTGAGGGACAAGTGGCACAAGGAGAGTATGGAGTGGGGAGCAATTATGGTCCCCTACCCTCCAAGTGGTCCTCACTTCCCTTTTCATATAACAGTGACACTTTTAGATTTATTATTAGTTTGCTTATTTATTTTAATTTAGCTTGAAAATAAATTGTGCAATTTCATGCTCCCACGTTGATGGGATAGAAATTCCCACTTTCCCTATTGCCTATAATTACCCATCTTGGCTTTTTTTGAAGAGTGCTTGAGTAGGAGTTATATAGAGCATTGCATTAGCAAAAACTCATAAACTCACGTAATACTCGGTTTTTGGTTTGACCTTGCTTGTTTTAAGTATTTTTTGTCCCTCGAGAGAGCTACGTCACAAAGTCTGGTCCGCGCGTGAGCTGTACCTCATATAACCGCGCGTGAGACTCCGAGTGGTTGGAGCTCCGCCTCCAACGATGGAGTAAAAAGGTGCGGAAATTTAGGTGGGGATCTGCTCGGATTCCAAGCACAAGATGTCTCTTTCAAAGAGTAAATGTGTAATAAATGGAAAAATGTGCCTCCAAATGGAGGAAATCTCCCTATTTAAAGGGTCCTCGGGAATTGTGACCTTGATTAGGTCATCAAGCCCTAATCATTGGTGGGATGCACCGCATTACGGCTTTCTCGAGATTTGGGCCATGAAGGCCGCCTTTTTTCCCATTTATGTGCAATGACATGTGTCAAAAAGGGATTGGTCCATTTAGGACTAACCCTAGGGTGACACGTGTCACGCTCAGATTGGACCTGAATTTTCCCCTCAAAGATGTGACGTGGAATCTGTGACAAGTGTCACTCTTTCATTGGGGGGTGATTTTACCGCTTTTTTTTACTGTTCACTTTCTGCGGAAATTACGGAGGTACCCCTGAATTTACCCCCTATATCTAGTCGTTTACCCTCATTATTTTGTAAGTTTACAAAACAAAATTCTGGGAGATATACTTAGAAAGAGAGAGTCTGCTTTTATGTCTGTGTCAAGCGTAAGCAATCAAGCTCATTCCCGCTTCCCCAGCTGCTTCTGCCATACCTTTAGATATCAACTATAAAGGTACCGCCTCTGTTTCTCTCAGTTATTTTCATTTTTTCCCGCTTGTATATATTCTTTGCGATAAATGGATGTTTCACCAACACACACGGCACAACCTAGGTTAGAGTCCAGCCAGTCTCCTGGTACGGCTGAGTCTAGGACTAGGAGTGCCGCCTCGGGGTGTTGGGACCACCCTTATGCTTGGAATCCGACCGTCTATGTGCCTTTGCAGGACACAATGGTTTGAACAATGTAGACGACCATAGATCCCGACTATAGGAGCGAGGTCTCAGGCGGGCAACCACCTCAGGGGGAGACGTTAGGTAGGGAAAACCCGACGGCTGCTGAGAAGTCTCCTCCTGGTGCCCCTTCAACCCCAGGAGATTCCTTCTTTGATGAATGCGACCAGGGAGACAGTGAGGAAGCCATCTCTATGCCCTGCTCGCAAGATGAGGAGTCATCTAGAGAAGGCTCCGCCTCCAGCTTTGAGAGCAGTAACGAACCTATGTCACCTCTTGAGGATAGTGAGGTGGAGGAGAGGAAAAAATGGAGTGAGAAGGATGACCCCTTCCGGATCCACGTCTCTGCCAAATGAAGGGCAAACATGGACAAAGACTTAGAGAATTTAAAACTCATGCGTCCCCAAGCCGGTAATTATAGCATCGGGGTACCGCCTGTAGGGGGCACCGTCTGTTGGAAAGATGTCGAGAGGAACGTCATGCCTTCTTTGGCTGTTATGAGGCGGCGTTCCTAGTCGGGCTAAGATTTCCACTTTACGAGGCGGTGAAGGAAATTCTAAGAGGCTATGGCCTTAGAGTCAGGCTCCTGACCCCCAATTCTTGGGCTAACATTTTGGGGTATGTTGCCGCCTGTGAGTTCCAAGGGCTGCATCTCGGCTGGGAGGCCTTTGCCTTTATGCATTACTTAAGTTGTAACCCTCCCTCTGTACATGATGACTTTTGACAAGGTGTCCAAATTCGACGGTTGGAAGCACCGCTTCTACTTCCTGTATGCACCTAGCCGACGAGAAAATTTTGAACTGCGTCGGTACAATAAAAAGCCCGACCTTCTGGGCCGGAAGTTTTGTCTTCCCCGGATTGCGGATGAGGACTACGACAAAATATTTGAGACCAACTTTTTTGGTCTTGAGAATGATATCCTGTCAACCAGGGAAACAATAAAGGTTCCAAAGAACTGGATTCCAAAAAGCGCCTGGTTAAGAGACGAGGCCTTTTTATCCGCCTACGGGCTCAGCAAAATGTTTACCAAACATATGCACCTGACCTAAATACTGTCTGGGGTATTTCCATGTCAAATTGGCAAATATTGATATTTTTGATCTTTTATGCAGAAGATGATTTAGCCATGCTTCAAGAGAGAAGAAACCCAAGCGGTCCTCCGCCGCCATCTGCATAGACATTGCGGAAAATCAGGCGGCTGCTATAAGGGCCAAGGTAAGACGCCTAACCCTTTTTTTTTTTGCAAGTTTCATTTTCGGATGCAAAACTAACATGTATCCGCCATTCAAGGAGGCGAAATCCCAAAAACGTTTGAGAAGTCTCTCAAACGATGTAGGGATGACTCCGCCTCTACCCCTTCCAAAAACAAGAAGATTGGCTCCTCTTTGACTCTTGGAGCCAAAGCTGGGAAGACTCAGATGCGCATAGGGGGAAGATGGTTACAGCGCCTATGCGTGGCTCTCGTCACGCCGCCACTGAAGGTAAGGCTAACCTATTTGAGTCCCTGTCTGAGTTAGGGTGGCCTTTACGAGTAAAATCCCACTCCCAACGGACTTCTTCCTCAGACGGTCGGCAACAGATTGGTGTCGCCTGTATTTCGCACTCATCAACTGTTGATTGTGGTGCAGATGTCTCTCCCCGCTGGCTAGACGTCTAAAAGCATGCTAAGGCCATGCTTGACGCCGTCCGAAAGAGGGATAAAGACAACATCCCTGGGATAGAGACATTCAATCTAGAACGCATTCTATCCCTTCTAGCTGAGGTGAGGTGTAAAGAAAGTAAAGGAAATAAACTTCAAGTATTATTCCACCTGCAGATCTAACCTGATTCGTTCTATGCAGGCTCTTTTGCGGGTAGACGGTCTCAAACGTCCATACTCCCGCAAGCGGGAAGAGGTAAAGAGAGCCAACAAATCAGCAGAGACAATGAAAACGTTGCTCTATACTCTTGTACAATAAATGAAATTGAGACTAAAGCCATAGTAATGACGCAGGCGTCAAAGATTGAGCAGCTCGAGAAGGACCTAGAGGCGTTCAAGAAGAAAGCTGGGATGCTGAGACGACGCTCAAAAAAGCTTAGAAGGAGCTTAGCAAGGCTAAGGAGGAGCTGGACTCTCTCAAGGGAGTCTCCCAAGAGAACACAGACCTCAAGGCCAAGGTGAAAGAGCTGGAGGAGACGGCTGCCCAGGCGCAGCTGAACATTAAGGCAACCCAGGCGGAACAAGAGCGCCTGGTTGCCAAGATTGAGGCCGACAACGATGCCTGGATGAAGATTGCCTGGAACGCCTTGTATCCAAACAAGGAGTATGGCGTCTGGACAGTGGCTCACAAATATGCTGAAGAGGTTGTATTCTCAAGGGAGAAAGGCGAGCCAGAACCGGAGTCGTTTGAAGCCTGGGCTCACGCTGAGCTGCCGGAACCTGGGTACCTCGTCCAAGGTTAAGCGCATGAGATTCCTTCTGACAAAGAAGATGAAGAAGATGAAGGGGGCAACGACCAGGTGGGCCTGTCTGCAACTCAGCAATGACTTTTTGTGGTAGTATGCCATTTTTTTTTTTTCTGTTTCAGCGGCTGTATGCCAAATTACTTTCTTTCCGGCCTGTGTGCCGAGTATATGTTGTCTTTACTAGCTGGGGGGCCAGGTTAATTAACAATCTGCATCACTTTCCCGGACAAGGTCTGGTTAACAATGTTCTACCACAACCGTTTGGTTGGGTAGTTTTTTTTTTTTTTTTTTTTTTTTTTTTTTTTTTTTTTTTTTATGAATGTGCCGACTAAGTCAGTTTTGATTATTTTACGCTTGAGTTTTGCATTTTTAGTTATTCAAGTATGCTTGATATTTTCACTTTTTCCTAACTTATAAAAAGCATGTGGCAATTGATAGCCCGACAACTTTTGCCCCTAGGCGGCTGTATGGTTGGTTTCACCTTTAAATCGACTGATTGACTTGGAAACGTCTAATGCTTTAAAGAGCATGATTGGTTTACAAATCAATCAATCAGAACAATGATTGCCCTAAACCAAGTACACAGCCGCTCAAATGACAGGCGTTCCAGAAAAAAGGCCAATCAGCCCCTCAAGCGCTAAGGATCAAACGGAAAAAGACCGTATGGGGATCAAACAAAAGGCGAAGAGTCGCCTGTCCTATCATAGGACTAGAAGCAAATGGCTACCTGAGGGGTTTGCAATCTAATTATTCTTTTCATGTCCTTGCCCCCTTTGGGAGGACTTTTAATTTTAAAGGGTAATTAAGATTACCAAGGTCAGGCGGCAATGAGTTGAACCATGCCGCCTGTATGTATCGGTGCACTTTTTGATGGTGCTTGTGATGATTGTACCCGGGGGGGTGTTACCGGTCGCCTTATTACTCATTGGAGAAGACGAAATTCGAATAACCATCTGGCCATCAGCCTCATGTCCTTTTGACAGTTGCGTAGCCGTTGCACAACCCTTTTTTTCCCTATTGGGAGGGTCTGTGCAACTTTGGAATGAAAAGCTTAGGAACTTCGTTCGGCCACTGGATGATGTTTGGGGACATCCGGTGTTTCGAAAACTTAATCGTTTTTTTTACTATTCTGGTCAGACGGCTATGAGTTGACCGATTGGGTCGTTCATTCTTTGCCGTATGCAGAGGTACGTAGAACTGACAAAGAGTCTGCTCTCTGCGACGATTGCACCCAGAGGGGTGTTGCCGGACGCCATTGTCCATGTGGGGACAGGCAGTTTTATAAAATAAGCAACCATTCGGCCATTGGCCTTTGGTCTTGTTTGAGATCGGTTGTATAGCCACTAAGCGTTTTTGTGCTTAGTTTTTTAAATCTGGCCATTGGCCACGGGGTATTATAACATTGAATTTACACTAAATGTCAACTTTAGTTGGTTAAGCAATTAGTCCGTCAGGATATTACCCAGACGGATAAGTAATTTAATCATTTAATTACACTAAGTATTAAACTTATTGGGTTAAACAAATAGTCCGTCTGAGTATTACCCATGCGGGCAAGTAATTATGACCTTGAATTTACACTGAGTATCAAACTTAGATAGTTAAGGAAAAGTTTCGTCTGAGTATAACCCAGGCGGATAAGAATTATAAAGATAACAAAATAATTTTTCAAACAAAGCCCGATTTCTCATTGATAGACTCGCTGCTTACAAAAAATTTACATTTCTCAGAAGTAGTACTTTTTTAAGTTATCTACATTTCAAGTTCAAAGAAGGCATCTACCGTCTGGAGTTTCCAGACATTAGGTGCCATCCCAGACTTCTTCAAAGCTCAGGTAAGGGCCTTCCCATTTTCCGGTTTATTAGCCCTACCGGTTGCCTCCATTTTCCGTAAAAAGAAGTCGCCAACTTTCAAAGGGCGCTTGTGCACTTTCTTGTTGTAGGCTCTTGTCATTCTCAGACGGTATATCTCATGACGCAAGGCGATATTGCCCCTTCGTTTTAGGTGAGTCCAACGCCAAACGCATTGCCTCACAATTTGCCTCTTCATCATAAAGCGTAACTCTGAGACTCGGCTCGTAATGTTCAATGGGAAAGACGGCTTCAGCACCGTAAACCATGAGAAATGGGGTTTCACGGGTTGGCCCTTTGGCTGTTGTCCGGATGGCCCATATGACATGAATCAACTCCTCTACCCATAAGCCACAGGCCTTTTCAATTTTCTTTTTTATGTCGTCTGAGATTAGTTTGTTGAAGGCTTCAACCTGGCCGTTTGCTTGAGGTCGGCCGATTAATGCAAAACAGTTGGAGATCCCTTGATCCCCCAACCAAGTCTTGAGTTAAGGCGTCTCAAACTGAGGGACATTATCAAATACCATAGACATAGGTACCCCAAACCGGGTGATGATGTTCTTCCAAATGAAAAAGATGACATCCTTTGTCTTGATGTTCCTGACCGCCTCTACCTCAACCCATTTGGAGAAGTAATCCACAGCAACAAGAATGTAGCGTTTTCTGCCTGGCGTAGGTGTCTAAGGACCTAGAATGTCCATGCCCCATTTCGTAAACGGGACTGGGTAGTGGATGGTCGTTAGATTAGTAGTCGGGCGGTGAATAAGTTTGCCAAATTTCTGACATTTGTCACATTTCCTCACCAACTCTTTGGCGTCAGCCTCAAGGGTCGGCCAAAAGTACCCCGCATGCAACTCTGATGGCGAGGGACCTGCCGCCTATGTGGAAGGCGCAGTACCTCGCATGAAACTCTTCGAGAACTTCCTTCCCCTTTTCCAAGGTAACACACTTCAGAAGAGGCTTCAGAAACCCCGCCTTAAAGAGTTCTCCATTTCTTATCTCGAAGCTTGCCGCTCCGTTTTTCATGACGACATCAGGAATTCCAATGGGCTCTTTGTATATACTTCTTTTTTCTAGAACTTCCCAAAAGACTGAACGAGGCGTATCACAACAGGCGAAAGATGCTAATTTGGACAAGGCATCTACTTAGAGTGAGCCCTTCGAGTGTCCCAGCCTCTTCTTTGACCGCCTGAAGATATTTGATCATTGCCGGATGGGTAGTCTCATACTTACCTTCGTACTGGCTAACGACCAATTGAGAATCAGAGTAGGCGTCAACCTTTGGTTGCCCCTACTGCCGTACACATGCGGATTCCAGCTAGCAGGGCTTTGTACTCCGCCTCATTGTTTGAGGCCTTAAATTTGAACTGTAGTGCATACTCATATTTGTCTCCTTCCGGAGATTCATAGGTTAAGCCTGCACCACAACCGTTCTTTGTTGAGCTCCCGTCTACATACACTTTCCAAACCTAATCAAGATTATTCGGAGCCACCGGACGAGTCATTTCAACAATGAAGTCGGCAAATGCCTGACCTTTCATTGCCTTTCTTGCTTCGAAAGTGATTTCAAGACTTTGCATTTTAATATCCCATTTAAGCATTCTGCCGGATGACTCCAAGGTAGACATTGGCCGTTTGAGTGGCTGGTCGGTGTATATCACCACCGGATGTGCCAAAAAATAAGGCTTCAACTTCTTGAATGCTATATACAAAGCACGACCAAAATTTTCAACCATGGGTTACCGGATTAGTTGGACGCCGTCTCTTTCAGCAAGGAGAATGGGACTGAGGGCATGATCCGAGACAACTAAGTATATGTACAGCGTCTCTCTGGGCAGAGGACTAATGACCCTCGATAAGGAGTGCCAGTGTTCTTTTAGCTTTTGAAAGGCCGCCTCAGCATCATCCCCCCATTCAAATCTGGTCTTCTTCCTAATTGCTTTGAAGAAGTAAATGCATTTGTCGCCTGACCGGCTAAGGAATCTCCCCAATGCCGCCAGACAACCGGTTAATCTTTAAAAATTCTTTACAGTACGAGGTGACTTCATGTCAATTACCGCCTGTATCTTCTTGGGGTTAGCCTCTATCCCCCTTTGATCAATCAGGAATCCGAGAAACTTCCCAAACTCAACACCAAAGACGCATTTCTTAGGATTCAAAATGACCTTATGCCGCCTGAGGGTGGTGAATGTTTCTCGGAGATCAGCAAGATGATCCGTTTGTATCTTGGATTTGACTATCACGTGATCAATGTACGCCTCCACATTCCTCCCGATATGATTAATGAATACCGTATTAATCATCCGTTGGAATGTGGCAGGCGCATTTTTCAAGCCAAACGTCATCATATTATAACAGAATAACCCCTGATTAGTGACGAAGTCCGTCTTCTCTTGATCTTTCTTCCACAAGGGAATCTGATGGAAGCCGGAATAGGCATCCATATAGCTCATCAAGGCGTGGCCGGCTGTAGAGTTAACCAAGCTGTCGATCTTTGGAAGCGGATAATTGTCCTTGGGACACCCCTTGTTCAGGTCTGTGTAATCAACACACATACACCAAGTACCATTCGGCTTCTTTACAAGCACAACATTGGCCACCTAGTCGGGGAAATTGCATGGCCGAATGAACCTAGCGTCCAGCAGCTTTTTAACTTCGGCAGCTGCCGCTTGACTTCTTTCCTTGCCGTGATTTCATTTCTTTAGACAGATGGGCTTCTTTTTTGGATCCACGACTAGTTCTTGGACAGCAAGATCCAGGCAGACGCATGGCATCTCTTCCACTTCAAAGGCAAAAATATCTTTTAATTCTTTCAGCAATAGGTGCAAGTCTGCACCCAGCTTACCATAAGCAGCCGTCCCAACCTTAACAGTACGCTTTGGACGGTTGTCGTCTAGAGGTGTATCAATATGGTCTCCAGCCAGCTGGGGACGGAGCTCATCTGACCGTTCCCCGGTCAGTGATTGCTATTTTTTCTCTTTCTTTACCTCCGCTAGCAGAGGGGCCTTTCTTTTCTTCCCGGTTGCTGGTAGGACTGAGGCGGCATCTTTGACATTGTCAAGGTCTATTAGTTCCGGTCCTTGGACGCCTGGGGTCACAATATCCTTAACGACTGAGAGGTAGCACTCCCGGGCCGTCTTTTGATCCCCATTCAAGGAACCAACAGAGCCGTCATCCATCTCATACTTAATCAGCATGAGAGATGGGATGGTTACAGCCTTGGCTTCGTTAAGGGTTGGCCGGCCTAGGATAATGACCAAGAACTTGACGATCAGGTGTTGTCCTTTTCCTTTTTCACCCAGCCGGATCGGTAAATCAATCCTACTGACTGGGTAAACCATTCCACCCTTAAAACCAACCAGGGGGTGGGTAGCTGGATGCATGCTTCTAAGGTTATATTTCAGCTATTGCAAGCACTGGAGACTGATGATGTCCGACGAGCTGCCGGTGTCAATAAGGATTCGTCCAACCTGCTGGTTGGCGACCTCGCATTCAATGACGACCGGGTCGTCATGCGGACGACGGACAATGCCCCTATCCTTCTAGGTGATAAGAACGTCTAGGAAGGAGGAACTTCCTGCCGCCTGATCATCATCATCATTGTCCATCTTTCGAAGATGGCTCTTGGTGCCTCGGATGCTAGGGCCATCGCATGAGAACCCGCCTGCTATGGTGTAGACCGGCTCCTTATCAGTGTCCGAACTACTAGCAAACTGGGGTGTCTTACATGACTGCCACGGGTTCTTCTTATTAGTCCCTTTGGACTTGGAAATGTAGGACTTTAAAATCCCCGTGTCAGCCAGACGGTCCAACGCCAATTGAAGGCTGAAGCAATCGTTTGTGTTGTGGCCAACTTTCTCATGGTATTGACAGAATTTATTTTTGTTCCTTGATTGAATGGAAATTTTTATTGGATTCGTCTTCTCTAAAGACAACCGGCCCTTAATCTCCATGAGGATGGAGTTGCAGTCTTTGTTAAACTCGTACCTAGGAACGAACGGTTTAAATTCTTTGTTTTTCATCTAGGACGGCTGGTCAGAATCACTAACCGCCCAGACTTCTTTTCTCTTTTTTCTCTCTTCTTCTTTCTTGGCCGGCTGAGCAGACCGGCAGTCTTTCTGCCTGTCAGACTTCTTCGAGTCTGTCTAGATACCAGGCGAGCAAAGGTCGGTTGCTTGAATATAGCTTTCCGCCTCCCTCGGAGCCGCATGTAAAGTGAAAGCCCCTTTTCTAATTAGGTCAAAATTAAAGGTCGACCCGTCTCTCAGACCCTTAAAAAAGTCTTTAAAAGCTTACTCATCAGACGTCCTTTAAATCTGAATTCTGATCAGATTGAACCGCCTGATATAGGAGCGCAATCCTTCTCTCTCTCCTTGCTTAATGGTGCTCAAGTCAAGACTTGTTTTCTTCACAGGGATGTTCATCGAGAAGATGGAAGCAAACAGGAAGGCAAGCTTCCTGAAACTATCGATGGACCCGGCTGGCAAGTTGCCAAACCATTGTTGGGCAATGCCCTTCAATGTAGATGGGAATCATCGACACAAAGTGGCATCATCCAACCCCTGTAAATACATGAGGTTGGTGTAAGCCATGAGGTGATCTTCCGGGTTGGAGGTACCGTCATAGGTACCTACCAACACATTTTTAACCTTGGCCGGTTGTGCCGCCTCGAGAGTGCGTGTGGATGTGCTACGTGCTTGCGACACGATGCACACAACCCCACACTTGGCACTTTACCCCGGGTTGTAAGGCAATGCAATTTTGTTTAATTTTCCGTTTTATTTATTTTAATTAATCTTGCTTATTTTACTTAAAAAATTTTAGAGCGGCATTGGCAAAATTTATTTTGACAAATTTTGGGTTCTACCGGCTTAATTAATTGGATTAATTAAGATTGATGCGGAATTTAGTGGGAGCTTCAATTATTAATACGTCAATTACATAATCGGTGAAATAATTTTGACTAGTTTTAATTAGGCATGTTAATTGGATTAACCACCTAGATTAGTTACTAGTGCACGCGCGTGTTTAATGCATTATTACTTGTTTATTGTTGTAAAATGCATGGGCCATTCACATATAGTGAATGGATGAATGTAATATATGTTCTCTTACAGGTTTTATGAAATGGCAACTAGTGGGACCCGATTATGATAGAAAATACGGACTGTATACCATGATGTATTTTTGTAAATCTAAATACGGTCTGCGTACCGTTGAGTATTTTTGTACCTTAATATTTAGATTAGTCCTAATCGTAGTTACTAGTATTGCATAATTATGGTCAAGTCTTGAAGATGGACATTCTTGGAAGACAAAGCCATGAAGTTGCAAATGAAGACCTTTTGAAGACTTGAAGAATTCAAGGGGTCATGCTACTTGTCAATATGTATCAAAATTCATTTTGCTTTACATATTCATGATCATTTATATCAATTATATGTGAGATGAATGTTTAAGGATTTTAAATGTTATGATGATTGATTAAGTTCACTTAAATTAACCAACATAGAAACCCTAGGTCCCTAAATATTGAGTAAAATTGTCAATAAAAAACAACACTTATTGACCTATTGAGAGTAGTGAAGGGCTACGCCAAAGCAAGGCATCACTACCACTCCTTAGACTCATGAGGTATACCGGGTATGCAAGTTGGTTTTGGTTGTACTCAACGATATGAGTGATGGAGTCCTAACATTTCGTGGCAAAGTGGATAAATTGTTGAGAGAGTATTAGATGCGACGATTTATTCAACCAAGAGTGGCTTAGAGCCATTAGCAAAGCATTTCTTACCTTGGGAGATTGAGTGCTAAGACAAGCCAAAGCATGCTTAGCTACTCTTTGTTTCCTTGGATCTTGGAATCGACTTATTCTTGCCAAATGGGGACAAATTTAATGCATGGATAAGACGTTTAATAAGATTTAAATTTTCATGAATACCTTTTAATTTTCAAATTTATTATGTTATTTACTTGATAAATTTTTATACTTTGCACCTATATTTTTAGAATTCCAAATCAAACTATATTGTTTCCATGATAAAGGAAATCTTTGAGGATAGTTCTCAAAGAAATGAAAAGCATTTCTAGAATACAAATCTCATAAATGACTTTTACAACAAAATCCGAAAGGACGGTTGAACATTATGTATTCAAAATACTAGGTAGTTTTGATAAAACATGAAGTATTGAGTTGCAAACTCAAATTATCAATATTTGACAACCAACGTATCTTTTTGCTTCATACATAAATGAGTAGGACTCATTGATGTATTAATTCAAGTGTGAATTGAAAGAAAAGATAGAACTTTGTTTTACGGTGCATTAGATTCTTAATTATGCCTAACAAAGTATAAAAGTCAAAGACTCTTAAAGAAATGGTTCTAAAAGATTATGAGATAAAGTATGATAAGAAATATAGGAAACGATGAACAAAGAAAAGGAATAAGATTCCATTTTACTAAAGAACTCATGTTATTGAAGCAACTCATTATCTTAACAAAGTATCGGATACTGCTTGAGTGTTCCACTTTGAAAGTTACCTCAAACTATTGAAGATAAGCTAAGTTATCGACTTAAAAGCTTAGAATGAAGCAAGTGGTGCTACATCAGTTGTAAGGTTGTATGCTTTGTTTAAAGACCTTTAAGCTAAGGATGGAATAAATAAATGGTTATTGTGGTCCATAATCAGCAATTGATTTGTTTACACACGGAAAGACTCACATTCAAAGCAATGAGCAATAGTTGCAAATTTAATTGAATGGCATTGTTGTCTAAACCATGAGTCAAGAATGCTTGATTATAAACAAACATTTTCTTAACATGATAAATTGGCAAAAGCTCAAAGTCATGGGCATGATTTGCGTTCCGAACATCTTGAGCAATTTCACATCGACAAGAACTTACTCAAGGCTCTATTAGATAGGCTCTTGATAGTTCATCGATTCGGAATCGTTTAAGACAAGAAAGTCTTACTTGTTGAAATCGACAAAGCAAAGAGCTATTGTTCTTGGTATAGACAATTGACTCCGAAAGCTAAAGAGGATTCATTTACTTCAACGTTTCACGAAGAATTTTAAAGAGTATGGCTATATTCATCAAATGTGAACAAACTTGACCTTGAATAGCTCAAGAGTTCAGTGAAGTACAGAATCAACTTGGCAAGATATCAAAACGTCTAGATTAGATCGAGCGATGTTTGCTTGAGCCAAGCATGACCATCACAAAGTTATGAAATTGAAATTTTCATAAATAACTCCACAAAGAACATAGTATGTCTTCAAGGAGACCTCGATACCATTTAAAATGACTCGAACAATGATGGATCACATCCCGACCTATAAAGTTCTTAAGATTTGCACGAAAAACTCATGTTACACTAACAAAATGTCAAAGCTAAGAAAGGACACCATATTCAGTTATGGATAGAAGTAACTTCTAAATCTCTTTTCAAGTATATGTCTAAAACTCTTAGCCATAGCGGGAGTTCACTTGCTTAGTGGGAGCTAAGTGACTCAGTGGGAGCTCACCGGCTTAGAAAGAGCTAGGTGGTTGAGTAGGAGCTTAATGGCTCAGTAAAGGATAATATAGCTCAAGTGGGAGCTAACTGTTTGTTTTACAATGAACTTTTACCCAAAGACAATATACATGTTCTTTGTAAGCATTCAAGTGAGACCACGGGCATTACCTCCACAACCTAATTGTGAACATAGTGTTTGTTGCTCTAAGTGGTGTCTTTCTGGAAAGTAACACATTTCCAAAATGACAAGTGGGAGGAAAATGAACTCGATGCTAATTGAGCTTAGCAACAAACTAGAAATTAGAATCTCGGAAGACCTTAAAAGGGTTTCGTGAGAATACTTGATCAAGAATACTCAAAAGGACTTTACAAGTGCCTTAAAAGAGAATTTATTTCTCACAAAACTTTTGAAAAGTTGGAGTAAGATCAAGAATATCAAAAGGCTTTAGAAACGCCTTTAAACTCAGTGTTTAATGCAATAACCCCGTATAGGTATAGAATTCACCAAAGGCTTGGGTTGAATCCTATAAATTTTCTATTAAGTTAGAAATAAAACTAAGACTTACAAGCATACCATTTAATATTAGATAGTAAAGGAATAATGCCTTGTAAGATAGCTACGGAAAATTGAAATTCCGAATAATGGTTAGAGGCCATAAAAATCCGAGATACACCCCATGTTTGAAAATCATGTTTGAAACTTGATTAATTTGCATAAAGGGTGAAAGACCCATCAATTGCAAATAAGTTTTCAAGTAGAATACTAACAAATGTTGTAATGTATATGCATACATAGCTAGATTGGTTGAAAAGGATATAATTAAATTCACGGAGTTTATTTTAACACAAACCCTTTCACCAATCGGAATGCTTAAGTCTTTTCGTGATAGATCTTGAAAATTTGAAATATGGCAAAATCGATACCAAAACCGCCTTCCCAAAATAGGATTTTGGAAGTGAATATGAAAATTGTATAAGGGTTTTGAAAATATAAATAAATGCTAGATTTAAAAGCATGCTCAAGGAATTTGTCATGGGATTAATGGAAGTATTTCATATAGGAATTGGAACATGTTTTCTCATGAAGTTAATAAGAGGATCAACTTATGCAGAAACATAGAAATTCTTATGAATAAGAAGTTTAGTGGGAGCAAAAGTAAATTATATAAAGGTCCAACGAGAAGTTTACGAACTCTATTGTGAAACAACTATCAAATGATAAATGTTTAGATTTGAAAGTATTTTGACAATGGACCGAGCTAAAGGCGATACATAGTATACGTATTGGGAATTAAGTTAAATGGTATAGACTTAGTTAAATGTTTAAACGAGTAAAGAAATTTACTATATTAAACACGAAGGACTTTAAAAGGCTTTTGACCCAAATGTATAAAACTAAGTAAATGTTTGAACTTAGTATAAGCTAGGCTACATTGTGAGCCGTTTGGAGTGAAACCCAAGCAAAGCATCATCAGGAAGTCTACTAAAATATATATTGAGAATATTGTTGCCTTAATGGAGATAATAAAGAAGATGTTCTATGGAAAGTTCGTTGCTGAACATTAATGATTGTAGGTTGTCAAGTGAAGGTCTCAATCATGAAAATGAGTGGGAGCCATCACTTGCACAATAAATCCTAAATCATATATAATCCATGAAACTCTAAAATTTTATCATCTTATTATGAAAGGGACAAGTAATGAAGATGCTAAGATTAGCAAAGTAGTTCTAACTAAACCTATGAAATATGTGAACGACAACATTCACAATTGCATGAAAGAAATCAAGCATATTAGATATGGGTGTAATTTCTATACATGTTTTATAAAGACTGATACTCTTAAAACATTCGGAAAAACCATTTATCATAAGATGAACCATTAAGGTTTTGGAGTAATTTAAAATTTCATGCAATTTTTATCACTTCGTTTGCTATTTAATAGTGGTTTAGAATTAAATAATGAGTCCATACGATTCTTGGAATATTCAAAATAGGGTATCAAGACTAGTCTTGGTAAGGAAACACCTATTCAGTGAACGTTGAATATTATAATAAAAATTTATCCTTAATCGAGGTCATTTAAACCATGGACGATTACTGACCTGTTGAGATTAATGTGTAGTTTGATTGATAGCACCGTTTCATGTGCTACAAGGACATGATTGCCAAGAATCATTTGCACAGGTATTGGTTTAGAACCATACTAGATCAAACTATGAGAATACTTTAAGAGATTTAAAATCGGAACCTTTTTCCTTGACAATGAGTATTGTGAGCTTTCTTGTTTGAATACTTGTCTTCTTTGATGATTGTCAAACATCTGCCATATCAGGGGATTATAACGACATCACTCGGGCGACTAGGTCCTCTTAGTAAGAGAAGCTACATTACAAGACTGGAATGTCCCCCTACTAATAATAGGGAACATGTCTTGTTGTATACAAGGCCTCTCGAAGAGCGAGACTGTGAAAATGCATGGTCGTGCTCAAATGGATTTTAGAAATCATCTGCTTATTGACAGTCAAACTCGAATTTCGAGAAACACTTCTGGACGTAACAGGGATGACAAATAATCTTACCCTGTAGTTCATAAAAGAGACATAGGAAAGGGGCTATACACGAAGGACAAGTGGGAGATTGAAAGGAATGGTGTCTTTCAAACAAGTGTATAATTCTGATAGTGGGTTCAGAATTATTAGAAAGCTAATATATTCAGTAAGGTCAAGTGATCGGAATGCCTAGGTGGAGGCCGCTTCCGATCAGTACTATTAATGTATAATTAATATTACAGCTTAATCTTGACTGAACCTTTCGAGCCACACCCAAGCAATTAACAAACCAACTCGACGAATTAATTTGGAAGAAATTAATGAGTCGCCTGAGTATTAAATATTTAGACGTCCGAAATTCAAGCTTAGAGCGTCGAAACCGAGCGTCGAAAGTCGAGTAAAAAAATGTAAATGACAAGACGCGCAAAATAATAATAAATCGATAATATTCCAAAAATACCGCTAGCATAGGAATGCCTCGAGCATCCGAATGCTAGGCGCATAATATGCTAGCACAGGTGCCTAGCATGCGCACCATGCCAAGCCAAGGGTGGCTGGCTGGTGCGTGCTAGCGCACCGTGCTAGCAGCAGCCCGGACTTGGAGTGTGGCTTGCTAGCCACAACAGCAGCCTCCAACTCCAAGTGCGGGGCTGGGCTTCGGTTGGGCTACGGCTAGGCGTAAGGCACGAGTATTAGGGCCGAAATTCATGGGAAGTAAATGGGAAGCAAGTGGGTGAAGGACAAGTGGCATAAGGTGTATGGAGTGGGGAGCAAGTATGGTCCCCTACTCTCCATGTGGTCCTCACTTCCCTTTTCATATAATAGTGACACATGTAGATTTATTATTAGTTTGCTTATTTATTTTAATTTAGATTTAAAATAAATTGTGGAATTTCATGCTCCCACATTGATGGGATAGAAATTGTCACTTTCCTCTTGCCTATAAATACCTATCTTGGGATTTTTGGAAGAGTGCTTGAGTAGGAGTTCTATAGAGCATTGCATTAGCAAACACTCTTAAACTTCCATATTACTCGGTTTTTGGTCGGACCTTGCTAATCTCGAGGTAATGGACCTAAAAGTTGGTAGTTGTTTTTGCGGGTGGATCTCCGTCGGAGGCTCTCGTATTTTCGGGGCTAAGCTTCTCAAGTAAGAGCCCAATTTGTGGGGCGAAGCACGCGCCAAAGGTAAATTTCCTATTTTGCTCTTTTATGTTTATTTATGCATGGGTTTTTTCCGCGGAGAGTGGAACTCACCAAACCCCAATAGTGGGTAGGTGTTGAGAAGGTTCTTTCTTGATTGTGGTTTATTTTTATGGTCTTGAAAGTTAAATTTTCTTGAAAAAATAAAGTATGATGATATGGAAAAAAAGAAAAGAAGTTCAAAAAACAGAGTGAGCTTCAAAAGGAAAAAAAAAAAAAAAACAAGAGCAAAAGAAAAAAGTTGTTATATGTTCAAATGTTCTAAGTGGAGGTTGATCAAAAGAATGAAAAAATTTTAGAAGTTGGGTTTCATGAAAAATTTTATGTTTGTTAGTAAAGTTTTTTTATTCACTCAAGTTTTACATTATTATATTTTAGGAGTGAAATTGTAAGTGTTGGAAATTATTTGATATGGTTGGAGTTATATTTGGTGAATTTTTATAGAGTTGAGTTATGATGGGAGATATTTGTTCATTATTTATTTTTTACCTTGGTTTATAAGGATTTGGCTCCTCTTAAGCATAGCTTTACTCTCACATTTTTCCCAAATATTTTCCTACCCTTTACCCTAGCCTTACATTACAAGCTTTAAAGACCTTCCGACTACATGCATAGAGCCGTGCAAATGTGAAAGTGTTGTTTATCATTGCAAAAAATGATTTGATATATTCCGAGTCGACTACTAGGTTGAGTGTATATCTTTTAAACACACGAGTGCGTGAGTTGGGAGGGCATTGTTCACAAAAAAATGGTTGGTTGGAGAGCGATCAAGTACATCTTTTACTCGCCACATAAATGAGAGTTCTGTGAGCACTAGTCTTGAATTCTATATGCTCTTGTGGTTTTCTCTCTTTAACAATTATTAGGGAAGATTAGTAATTGGATGGATTTGATTGATTAACTTTGATACATATTTGCCTTGAATCATATTTATTGATTTAAATTGTATTTGGGGTGAAGTGTTGATTTATTTATTTATTGATTTGCTTTGGGACAAGTAAAGGTTTAGCTTGGGGGAGTTTGATGAGTCTATTATATATATATTTTTATTCCCTGTCCCACGGTCATATTTATGCTTATTTGAGCTATGCGAAACTATTTTTATATATCTAGTGTTTTGTAGAGTTGGTATTATTTTGTATGAATTTGCAGAATTATGATAATTCTCGAGCTTATTAAGCCACTACAAAGACATTGGAGTTTGATCGTATTTCATGACCGTATATTTTTAGCCCAAGGCCAAGTTAATGAAATTTGGTTCGGTGATTAAGGGCTCGACTAAAGGTGTCCCTAGGTTTAAAAGCTAGTGTATGGAGTATGGACCAACTGATAAGGCAAATAAAGCATTAAAGAGTACAAGTCCAAGAAAAAAGCCTAAATAAAATCCCAAGAGATGATGCAGGGTGTTTAGGGTATTTTTACCCTAGACACGTGGACCAATGAGAGGTCGCCACGTGTCAAGCTCAGGATGGCCCATGTGGCTCAACATCCTCTTGACACTTGGCGCCCTCAAATATGTTTCTGAATTGGCGGCATTCAAAGGCCCAAACTCCTAGGAGCGCCGTAAAACGGCGCAGCCCACCAGAATCTAGGTCAAGTGACCTAGGTAGGGGCACATTTTCCAACGACCATATAAATAGGGAGATATTTCCCCATTTTGGGGATACATTCAATCATTTATTACACCCTTATTCTCTTACATCAGAGAAAGATCTGAGCTTGGAATCCGAGCAGATACCCACCTAAATTTCCATTCTCTCTATTCCGTTTCAAGTTACTAACTTGTGCGTCGGAGGCGGAGCACCATCCAACCGGTGTCTCCGTTTGTTTTGCAGGTACAGCTCATAGCGGATCAGTCTTCGTGTTGTAACTCTCCCAAGGGACAAAAACACCCAAAACATTTGGCGCCGTCTGTGGGGAGAGTACCTCGAAGATGGTTCAAGAGTCTGTACCACCCTCTAACCGTCTGGGCGATGACCTAGAAGTTTTTACAGACCAGGAGGATGAAGACCCTCATGTTGAAACCTTTACAGCCGAAGACGGCTCTCTTAGAATCAAGCGCGTCCGGCCCAGAGAGACTCTGGAGCGGGGTGCCTCCGAGGCGGGTCCAAGCAGATCCACTGGGCGGCTGGAAGGGGAAACCCAAACGGCAGCTGGATCAGCCCCTGTCACCCGAGACGAACTCATGAGATTCATGACAAGTTTCAAGGGTGAAATTAAAGAGCTGATCACCAAGAGTTGGGCTGGCCCAAGTAAAGTTCAGTCGGCGAAGAAGACTCCTCCAGAGAAGGGGAAGTAAGTCAAAAACTGGTAACCCACTCCTCATCCAAAGGAGAAGGCAGCCGGGACCATTGATTGGTCAAGGATTATCCTTCCTGAGAAGGATACCAACAACACTCGCCGGACTCAGCAGGCGGTGAGTAGTAAAAAAGCAACTCTTGATGCCCGGGAGATCATCAACCGGAAGAGAAACCAATCGCTGTCTGAATCGGCTTCAACGTCGAACTTTCTAGACAACTTCAACAACATTTCTGCAGGGAGTGCACCCTCCTTGCATGAGAGTCAGACAGGCGGTAATACCGTCCATTCTGGTCCTCATATGATTGGAGCTGTCCCGTATATGCCTACTCAGGCTTACGGACAGCATCCCCCTCACTTCATGTAGCCGTCCTTCTTTAGGGGTCAGGCGGCATATCCAAATGTCCAGCCATTGGACTGGCAGCTTCGTCTGCTACGCCTGGGTGAACAGCCTTCTGCGTTCACCCGGGAGATAACGGAGGCGGCCCAGCCGGCCAAGGTTAAGAACATGTTGGTTGGTACCTATGATGGTACCACCAATTCGGAAGACCACCTCATGGCTTACACCAATCTCATGTATCTGCAGGGGTTGGATGATGCCACTTGGTGTCGATGCTTCCCGGCTACATTGAAGGGCATTGCCAAACAATGGTTTGGCAATCTGCCAGCCGGGTCCATCGATAGCTTCAGGAAGCTTGCCTTCCTGTTTGCTTTAAACAAGGGTCAGTCCTCCAAGACTACCCCCCAGCCTGCTAGTAGTTCGGATACCGACAAGGAGCCGGTCTACAATATAGCAGACGGGTTCTCATGTGGTGGCCCTACCATCCGGGGCACCAAGAGCCATCTTCGAAAGATGGACAAAGAAGATGATGAGCAGGCGTCTGCCAGCTCTTCCTTCCCAGACGTCTTGATCACTAAGAAGGATAGGGGCAGCGTCCGCCGCCCTCATGATGACCCGGTGGTCATTGAATGAAAGGTTACCAACCAGCTGGTTGGACGGATCCTTATAGACACCGGCAGCTCATCAGACATCATCAGCCTCCGGTTCCTACAAAAGCTGAAATACAATATCAGCAGCATGCAGCTGGTCACCCACCCCTTGGTTAGTTTTGGGGGTGGGATGGTCTACCCAGCCTGTAGAATTGACTTACCCATCCGGCTGGGGGAGAAAGGCCAGGGACGACATATTGTCGTCAGATTCTTGGTCGTTGAGGAGTTGACGGCCTACAACATCATCCTTGGCCGGCCAACTCTCAACGTAGCCAAGGCAGTAATCATCCCATCTCTCATGCTCATCAAGTATGAGAAGGATGACGACACTATGGGTTCCCCGGATGGGGATCAGAAGACGGCCCGAGAGTGTTATCTCTCAGCCGTCCGAGATACCGTGGCCCCAGGTGGTCAGGAACCCATAGACCTTGATAATGTCAAGGATGCCGACCCAGCTCCTACCCCACCAGCAGCCGAAAATAAAAGAAAAGCACCTTTGCTGGTGGAGGTGAAGAAAGAGAGAAAATAGCAATCACTGGCCGGTGAACGGTTAGATGAGCTCCGTCCCCAACCGGCTGGTGAAAGCATTGATCTTGTTCTGGATGACAGCCGTCCGGAACGTACTGTAAAGGTTGGGACTGTTGCTCATGCTTCTTTGGGTGAAGACTTGCACCTTCTGCTGAAAGAATTCAAAGACATTTTTTCCTTTAAAGTGGAAGAGATGCAAGGCGTCAGCCCGGATCTTGTTGTCCACAAGCTCGCCGTGGATCCTGCAAAAGAAGCCCATCCGGCAAAAGAAAAGAAACCACGGCGAGGAAAGAAGTCAGGCGGCAGCTGCCGAAGTCAAAAAGCTGCTAGACGGCAGTTTCATTCGGCCTTGTAATTTCCCCGACTGGGTGGCTAATGTGGTCCTTGTTAAGAAACCGAATGGGACCTGGCGCATGTGCGTTGATTACACGGACCTCAACAAGGCGTGTCCAAAGGACAGTTATCCGCTTCCAAAGATCGACAGTCTGGTCAACTCTACAACCGGTCACGCCTTGATGAGTTTTATGGATGCCTACTCCGGCTTCCATCATATACCTCTGTGGAAGAAAGATCAAGAAAAGACGGCATTTGTCACTGATCAGTGGCTATTATGTTACAGGTGATTCCTTTTGGCTTAAAAAATGCGTCGGCTACGTTCCAACGAATGATTAATACTGTCTTTGTTAATCAAATTGGGAGGAATGTAGAGGCATACATTGATGACATGATAGTCAAATCCAAACAGCAGGCGGATCACCTTGCTGATCTCCGAGAAACCTTCACCACACTCAGGCGACATAAGGTCATGTTAAATCCTAAGAAATGCGTCTTTGGTGTTGAGTCTGGGAAGTTTCTCGGATTCCTGATTGATCAAAGGAGGATAGAGGCTAACCCTGAGAAGATACAGGCGGTGATTGACATGAATTCACCCCGCACTATCAAGGAAGCACAAAGACTAACCGGTTGCTTGGCTGCTCTGGGGAGATTTCTCAGCCGGTCAGGCGACAAATGCCTTTATTTCTTCAAAGCAATCAGGAAGAAGACCAGGTTCGAATGGGGAGATGAGGTTGAGGCGGCCTTTCAACGGCTGAAGGAACGCCTCCACTCTTTCCCAAGACTTGTTAGTCCATTGCCTAGGGAGGTATTATACATGTACTTAGCCATCTCAGATCATGCTCTCATTGCCGTTCTCCTTGCTGAGAGAGACGGTGTTCAGCTTCCGGTCTATTTCATTAGCCATGTCTTAAAAAATGATGAGCTCCGGTACCCCATGGTAGAAAAATTTGGACTTGCTCTGTATATGGCTTTCAAGAAATTGAAGCCATATTTCTTGGCTCATCCGGTGGTAATCTACACCGACCAACCCCTCAAGCGGCCAATGTCTACTTTGGAGTCATCCGGAAGAATGTTGAAATGGGCTATTGAAATGCAAAGTCTTGAAATCACTTTTGAACCTAGAAAAGCATTGCAACCGGATAATCTTGACCAGGTTAGGAAAGTGTATGTAGACGAAAGCTCAACAAAGAGCGGCTGTGGTGCAGGAATTATATATGAGTCCCCAGAGGGGGACAAATTTGAATATGCACTGCGGTTCAAGTTTCAAGCCTCAAATAATGAGGCGGAATATGAAGCCCTGCTAGCCGAAATCCGCATGTGTAAGGCAGCAGGGGCAACGAAGATTGACGCCTATTCTGATTCTCAATTGGTCGTTAGCCAGTATGAGGGAGCATATGAGGCAACTCATCCGGCTATGATCAAATATCTTCAGGCAGTCAAGGAAGAGACTGGGGCACTTGAGGAATTCCGTTTGAATCAAGTGCCCAGGTCAGATAACAACCAGGCGGATGCCTTGTCCAAATTGGCTTCATGCGCCTGCTGTGATACTCCTCGGTTGGTCTTTTGGGAAGTTCTTGAAAAGAGAAGCATACATGAAGAGCCCATTGGAACCTTAGACCGAAGCTCCACCTAGATGGATGCCATCCGGTCTTATCTTTCAGACGGTACACTTCCTGATTCACCACAGGAAGCAGCCGTCCTGAAGAAGCGAGCTGCAAGCTTCGAGTTGAAAAATGGAGAACTCTTCAAGGAAGGATTTCTTAAGCCCCTGTTGAAGTGTGTAACCCCAGAAAAGGGGAAGGAAGTTCTCAAAGACTTGCACTCGGGATTCTGCGCCTCTCATATAGGCGGCAGGTCCCTAGCCGTCAGAGCTAGACGACATTACTTTTGGCCCACTCTTGAGGCAGACGCCAAGGAATTGGTGAAGAAACGTGACAAGTGCCAAAAGTTTGGTAAACTCATTCACCGTCCGGCTACAAATCTGACGGCCATCCACAACCCAATCCCGTTTGCAAAATGGGGCATGGACATTCTAGGTCCTTACACGTCTGCTCCAGGCGGAAAGTGTTACATCTTGGTGGCTGTGGATTATTTCACCAAGTGGGTGGAGGCTGAGGCGGTTAAAAACATCAAGACCTCAGACGTAATTTCCTTCATTTGGAAGAACATTATCACCCGGTATGGGGTACCTATGTCTATGGTGTTTGATAATGGTCCTTATTTTGAGACGCCTCAGCTAAAAACATGGTTGGGAGATCAGGAGATCTCAAGCTATTTTGCATCTGTTGGCCGGCCCCTAGCAAACGGCCAAGTTGAAGCCTTCAACAAACTCATCTCAGACGGCATTAAAAAAAATAGAAAGAGCCGGTGGCTTATGGGCAGAAGAATTAATCCATGTCCTATGGGCCATCCGGACAACAGCCAAAAGGGCAACCGGTGAAACCCCATTTCTCATGGTTTACGGTGCTGAAGCCGTCTTGCCCATCGAACATTATGAGCCGACTCTCAGAGTCATGCTGTATGATGAAGAGGCAAATTGGGAAGCAATGCGCCTAGCATTGGATTCACTCCCAGAGCGCAGGGGCAATGCCGCCTTGCGTCATGAGATTTACCGTCTGAGAATGACTAGAGCCTACAACAAAAAAGTACACAAGCGTCCTTTGAAAGTTGACGACTTAGTGTTACGGAAAATGGAGGCAACCGGTAGGGCCAATGAGTTGGGAAAGCTAACTCCAAATTGGGAAGGCCCCTAGCGGATCTATGAAGAAGTAAGGGATGGCACCTACCGCCTGGAAACCCCAGACAGCAGGCGTCTGCCTAGAACTTGGAATGTAGACAACCTAAAAAAGTACTACTTCTGAGATTGTAAACTTTTTGTAAACAGTGAGTCAATTAATGACGATTCAGACTTTATTTGCAAAATCGAGTTATTGTTTAATTATCCATCCGGGTAATACCCAGGCGGATTCTTCTTTACCTAATTGAGTTTGACACTTAGTAAAGGTCATATCCGTTGGACCGCCTGGGTACTACTCGGATCCCTTGTTTATTTAAGTTTGATACTTTGTTTATTCAACTGCCTGATTATCTGCCTGGGTAATACCCAGACTGACCCGCTTGTTTAAAAAACTATGTTTGATACTTAGTGTAAATTCAATACTAACTAAAAACTAAGCACAAAAACGTTTGGTGGCTATACAACCAGTCCCAAACAAGACCAGAGGTTAAAATACCGGATGGTTGCTCATTCTATAAAATCGCCTGTCCCAGCATGGACAAAGGCGTCCGGCGACACCCCTCCGGGTCCAATCGTCGCAGAGAACAGACTATTTGTCGGTTCTACGTACCCATGCAGACGGAAAAAATTGAACGACCAAGTTGGCCAACTCATAGCCGTCTGACCAAAATAACCTATGAAGAACGAATAAGTTTCCAGATACCGGATGCCCACAGGCATCAGTCGGTCATTGATAGAAATTCTTACTTGGGTTATTTATTTCAAAGTAAGAATTTCTATCAATGACCGACTGATGGGGCAAAGGATTGTGTAATGGCTACGCATTAACCCCAAACGGAATATAACCGCCTGGGTAAGAAGCTCAAAGCACCCGCTTTTATGGCCGGCTGTGCACTTGGTTTGGGGCAATCACCATTGTGATTGATTGGCCTAAAAACACTCCATACTTCTCCAAGTATCAAGTGTTTTCAAGCCAATCAATTAGCTTGACATAAAACAAATCACACAGCCGCCTAGGGGCAAGAGCACCTGGATTGCAAATTGCCGCATGCTTTTATAAGTTAGGCAAAATACTAAAGAATTGCATACACATAAAAAATTCAAATTGAAAAAACTCAAAACAGACATATATAAAATCCGACTGAGTCGAAATACTTCATTTATATTTGAAATGGCACAAAGGCCAGAATAATTGTTAACCGGACACATCCGGTAATGAAAGAAAGTGGAAATGTTAAACCAACCCCATGGTTGGTAAAAAGATACAACAAAACACGGCATGCAAGCCGGTAAATAACAAGGATTGGCATACTGTCGCAGAAAGATGGGAGGCTCGCCTAAGGCTGAGGCGGAGTCTTCTCCGGCTGAGTTTGGCTGGCTTGGCCCTCCTGATGATCATCCGCCTGCTCCTCATTATCAGAGACTTCATATCCCTACTTTGAAGCCTAGTTTTTGAAGCGAGGCAGAGGAGCATCACCTAGTTGCTGGGCATCATACACCTCAGTGGCGTAATCATACCTCATCTTATAGACCTCAAAGTCTATTTCTGGGTAGAGGAGGCCCCAAGTGATCTTCAGCCGGGCCAAGTTGTCCCGTTCATTCTCCTCAGTCAGCCAGGTCTGCTCCCGGGCCAGCTCATCCGACTGCTTGTTGCGCAGGGTCATGAGCTCGAGCTTCAGGCGGTCATTGTCAATCTGGAGTTGGGCATTCTCCTTGTCAGCATCTTCTAATGCCTTGAGATCAGATTTGGCATCTTTCAGCTGCTTCTCAAGGCCATCAGCCAGGCTGTTAGCTTCATCGTTTGCATCCGTCAAACTCCGGATCAGCTCCTCCTGTTTCAACTCTACTGCTTTAATCTTTAAATTACACATATAATCAAAATGTTCAGCAAATTTGAGGTTTTCTAGGGCTCTCTGTTTGGCGTCATTTACCTCTTCTTGCTTCCGCCTGAAGGGGCCCCGGAGACTGTCCACTCTCACCATAGCCTAAGACAATGACATCCGGTTTGTGAGTTACTTGGCCAAGTTAAATATAAAATATATCAGGGTAAAGGGATTTTTTACCTCAGCCAGAGAACCCATTATCCGGTCAAAGTCCACGACATGCAGATCAGGTATGGAGGCCTTCTCAGACCGGGTGAGGGTCCTCACCATCCTCTTTGCGAAGCCTTCAAGATCCGGCGGGTTAGGAGTCAGATCTGCATCAAATGTAGTTCTTTGTGAGATAGAAGCAGCGTAACTAGCGTTCATTCGTTGTCGGCTGCTAACTGACCCTTTTGAAGAATCAACCTTAGTCTTGATTCTCAGAAAATCAAGTGGCCAAGGTATTTCAGTTCGTTCCTTACCGTGAATTTCTGGATTGGTCTCCGGCTTGTTCTCCTACCCAGTGGTTGCCGCACCGCCTGCAACCTTAGGTGGCTCGCCACCCTTCGATGTCGTAGAGGCTTCCGGCGCTTTCTGCTGTTCTGAGCTTTCACTCAGTTTCTCCAGAACAGCAGGGGATTTGCCCCCAGTCGTTGGACGACCAAATTGCCAGAACTTTGCTTCTGGGGGGGATCTTTCCTTGCAGCTTTGGCAGCCGGAGCCTTCGGCAGATCATCTCCCTGCCTTTTAAGAAGCTTGGAGAATGATCGAGGGATTCTCTTGGCGGAATCTTGAGAAAGAAGCAAAATGTAAGTATACCCAACCGATATATATCTATATAAAAAAAATGCAAACATAAAGTCAGGCGGTCTTACCCCGCCTTTCTTCGTAGCCCCGACGGCTGCCTTTTTGACAAGGGCCGCCTCCTTGCGCAGTTGCGCCGCAGATTTAGCAGGAGTCTTATCCTGGTCAACCATCCTCAGGGCTTCTTCTGCAAAAACAAGAATGTCAAGTTAAAAAGAACTAAGGCAAGTTTGCAATAAAAAAAAAATGACAATCATTCCGGATGAGAAGTATTCTACCCCTGGGAAACATCGTACTCAGTCCGCAGGCGGACAAGAAACACTCATCTTTGAAGAAGTCCGGATGGGGGATCCAGTTCTTGGGAACTATGATGTGAGTCCCATCCCCCATGGGCTCAGTTGTTGTCTCAAAAAATCCCGGCTCCATGATTTGCTCCCGAGCTTTAGTAGATAGTGCCGGGAGAGGGCATTTACGTCCAAGAAGAGTCGGCTCAGTATTGTACCGGCGCAGTGTCCGGTTGTGTCTTAGGGTTTGAGAGGAAATTAAATAGAACTTGTCTTTCCATCCGGACCACTTGGACACTTTGTCCAAAGTCATTAGATTTTGGGGCAGGGTAGTCAGCGTATACCATGCCCCATGGCCGCCTGGGGCCTTTGCTCAGGTAGTGCATATGAGCGAAGGCGGAAAAGCTGGGGTTCAAGTTTTGGAACTCGCAGGGGGCTATGCAACTTAATATGTTCACCCACGAGGCCTGCTTCTATAATCGCCTCATAGTAGATGAAGTAGTCATTCGCATGGTCAATGTCGTCCCCCCAGGCCATCACAGCATCAGCCGGAGGGACAATAACTTCCCAACCCCTTCCAAATGGATGTTTCTCTTTAAAAGCCCTGAAACTGCTATTAAGAAGGGCAATGTTACTCGACATAATCCGGGTTCTTTTGGGGTTGGGATGGTCAGAAACTTTGGGCGGCTGCTGATAGTCAGCCGCAAAATCTCCCAGATCAGAGCCGGAGGATTCCGCTCTTGATCCCTGGCCGGCTTCAGCGTCGCCGTCCACTTCTCTTACTTCAGAGCTCCCGGAGGTAGAGGGAGCCTCTTTGTCAGATCCGCTCTCCTCCCAATTCCTCGGATCCCCTTCCGGGAAAACCTCGTCGGCTGGCACTCTCATGGTGTGCCGGCTTTTAGACCGCCTGGCCGTTTGTTTCGTTCTGGCCATTGTGTCCTGCACAGACACAAAGAGGGAGGAATTCGGAGATGAGCATATTGGTTCCGACAGTCCAGAAGAGGCACCCCCTGTTCTAGACTCAGCCGTTCCGGAGGATTGGCTAAGTGTCCTAGGCAGTGCCGAGTGGGTGGATTGGGAACTCATTTATATTTTCTATTTTCTAAAGAAAGCCGGGCATACGGGCGGAAAAATGGTATGTAAATTGAAAGGGAGGAAAGCAAAAATGGTACAGGCGGTTACCTTGCTTTGACTCTGAAAAATCTGAAAACCGCTACAGCCGGTGAACCGGGTGATGTACTGCTAGCACTCAGAAGCTTGAAACTTGTTCTTATGCAGGCGGGAGCAGAGAAAATTCTCTCTCTAGAATCTCTCTTTTTCTCTCTCTAAAAAGTCAATATGAACGTAAGGTGTGAAAAGGAGGGCGTAACTTTCTATTTATAGAAAGTAAAAGTGGGGGGAAATTTTGATTTGAAATTCAAAATTTTACCCGTTATTGTTCACCTATGAAAGGTGGACACGTGTCACAGGCCCCACGTGACATGCACGTGCGACCTGTGAGGGGCAAATGTTTAGGGTATTTTTACCCTAGACACGTGGACCAATGAGAGTTCGCCACGTGTATAGCTCAGGATGGCCCATGTGGCTCAACTTCCTCTTGACACTTGGCGCCCTCAGATATGTTTCGGAATTGGCGGCTTTCAAAGGCCCAAACTCCTAGGAGCACCGTAAAACGGCGCAGCCCACCAGAATATAGGTCAAGTGACCTAGGTAGGGGCACATTTTCCAACGACCCTATAAATAGGGAGATTTTTCCCCATTTTGAGGACACATTCAATCATTTATTACACCCTTATTCTTTTACATCAGAGAAAGACCTGAGCTTGGAATCCGAGCAGATACCCACCTAAATTTCCGTTCTCTCAATTCCGTTTCAAGTTACTAACTTGTGCGTCGGAGGCGAAGCACCACCCAACCGGTGTCTCCGTTTGTTTTGCAGGTACAGCTCACATCGGATCAGTCTTCGTGTTGTAACTCTCCCAAGGGACAAAAACACCCAAAACACAAGGTGTGAAATAGGCTAGCCCGATCGAAGCTACCATTGTCCGCTGCTTTTGTTGGTGTAATTATTTTGGGCCAAGCATGTTAGTGGGCTGACTTTAATTTTTGTTTTGTTAGTTTTACACTTTGCTTTTCGAGAATTCAACTAGTATTAGTTTTCTTACTTAAGTTTAGGTAGGATTCCTTTTCCTTTCTTATATAAAGGTATAGGTAGTTACATAGGGAGGGGGATGTTTAGTTTAGATTAATTTTAGTTTCTTTTAGTTTTTTTCTTTCTTACTTTATGTAAGGAGGGTGATCCCATCGTAGGGGAGTCCTTCCTTAGATTCCCATGGTTATTTAAAAGCCTAGGTCTTTAAAATTGTTAGGGTGTAGTAGGATTTGAATTCCTGACTGTTTGGGAGACCTTGAATTAGAAATGATACTCTCGTCATGCTTTTTTGTAACAAACAAGTAGGAGTCGCCAATGAGTTTTAGGAAAACTCATAAACCTCATTTTCATGCCTTCCTTCCATGTGGAGTTCACGGAATAATTAGCACGAATCATAAGTTTACCCATGCCCAAATTGGTCTACATAAACCAGAAATGAGTTCGGTAGCGAGGGTACTAAAATAACATTCCTTTTAAGGAGGAATCGCTATTCCAGCCCTAGTACGGCCTCTACTAGCTCTTCCTTTTTCACAATTTCATTACAAAACAATATATGCAATGGGATACCTAGACTAAGTTAGTTCATTTTATTAACAAGCATTAATCACGTAGGAATTACATTGCAAAAGCCGTTATTCTTAGTTAATTAATATTCGTGAAAGAACAATAAATAACCAATATTCGCCTTGTCTAAAGTGGTAAAACAACAATTAATTATTCAAATTCTAGTCTTGATTAACGAAAGAGTACTATGTGAATTAACTAATTAAAAATTTGTTTAAATTGATCAAACAACACTATTTATAGGCGTAGGGATCAAGTGATTTATCTAAGTGCTCAGGAAACTAACAGTTCTTCTTTTATGTTAAATATTTGTTTAATATGTTTATGGACTTTCTTTCTTCTTCGTACCTTCAACAGATTCAATTGATGGATTAGGGTTGAAGAGAATTTGGGAAAAAAAAGGGGAAAAGTAGTATGATAGTAAGAGAAATAGAGAGATTAGGGTTTTTAGAATAATAGGGTTTTAATTCTGATTTTTCCGGCCCCCACTAATGCTGAACGAAGACCACTATTTATAGGCCTAGGGATCTAGTTTTAGGGTTTTAGAGTCGCGCCGTCAGGTGGCGTTCGCAACTCCCTGAGTTGCGCTGGGTTCCGCGCGCATCTCAATGAGTCGTGCCACCAGACGTGCGCAACTGATTGAGTTGCGCTGGTTTGCGGTTTGCCCAATACGAAAGCGTGTTATTAAAACTTCCATAACTTTTGTTTGCGGATTGGATTAAGGCGTGTGAGATATCATTGCAACCCACTGCATGTATACTTTCGAATTATGTTGGAATTAGGTTAAAATATGTTATTGATCAAAACTTATGGCCGTTGGAGTGCAAGGGTGTTGGTTTTGGGCCGGGTTTAGTGTTTTGATCATAACTTCTTCGTTTTAGCTCGGAATTGGGATTATAATATACCGTTGGAAAGCTCTTTGAAAGGGCTATTAATATGCATAGGCTTTGAGTTGGAATTTCATGGTGTTATACCTTTTTGGCTTGGTTTTTCAACAATGTACGCATTTGGGTCCGTTTTTAATCAAGTTTAAACATGTATGAACATGTTTTAGGACTAATTATTAATCAAACAAGGCTCTAAGATAACTTGGTCTCAAATATGGGTTTCAATTTACTTCATAATTCTTTTCATAGTCCATAAACATTTCAATTTTGATCTAACATGAAGAACAAATTTTGTAACATCATCGCACTTCCTTTCGGGACAAAAGTCCAAAAGTAGTTGTCTACAGTTAGCCCCCACATTGATCAAGTCTAGATTAGACGATGATCAAAGTAGTCAAAGAAATAAATCCGAGACTCATTCTGTGAAGTTCCCTAAGAATAGAGAATCTTTCATAAATATTAAGGATGTCGAAACGATCCTTAGTTTGCTAAGTGTTTGAAACAAGTAGCTAATAAGGCTAGAAATAATTATCTCTAGTCTTAACGCGCTAAAGAATCAAGATTGATCCTTTTCATTTGTAGAACACTTTTACAAGTAATCGGACAAGGTGCAGTTTTGTCCACAAGATGAGTACACAAGAAGAGGTGGAATTTTACGCAACACCTACGCCGTACAATTTCAACGAGAAGTTTTGTCAACGAGTAGTTTTTTCCACAAGATGAGTACACGTGTCTCACGACAGGGGGCACGTTACTACATAGGCGCGACATCGTCTAGTCGCTTCTTTATACATGGGGTGGTCGGAAACCCTAATTGTCTGGTAAGTTAGTAAGCGCACTAACTACCGTATTTGCTTCCATACAAGAAGTGCATGTTCCTGATGGTTCGGCGCGCCTGTCGACTCGTGAGCTAACTCCTACAGTATATCTCTACCTTTTAGTTCCGAGAGGTAGATCTTGCAAAGCTTGGGCTGAAGTGAAATTTTACGCAACACTTACGCCGTACAATTTTGCGCCGTATGATACGCCATTTTAATTTTTACGCTGTATGAAAACGCCTTCCTTTTTGCTTCGGATGTGAAAAAAGAAGAGAACCCGGACATTTATAATGTCAGTACAGTAAAATGACAAACCTGTTTATGGGTGCTTTAACGTAAATCACCACCACGGAACGTATTAAGGGACTCTTACGAAAAACGTTCAAAACGTATTCGTGGGGAAGGCACAAAGCACGGTGTGAATGCAATATGATGCAGAAAACTAACAAAGAAAGAAATAAACTACAGAATGCAAAGAAGTTGAAAATATTTTGGTAATTTGGCGCCATTACGTCTAATGACGAGCAATAACCGTTGAAAAATGATCAAACGGATCAAAATTCGGATACCGGTCATTTTAGTGACAAGTATCCGCGCGCTACTCAATAGGTCGCGCTTGCCAGGCGCGCGGAACTTTCTGAGTTGCGCTGGTTTATCAAGCGTAACTACTTCAGTTGCACGCGACATTTAAGTCAGCAAAAAGAGAATCGCTGAGCGCGGTTTTTCATTTTGCTTTCTCTCTCCTTCCTTCACGATTTTCGCTTCTTTCTCTCTCTAAAGAGCTCGGATTTTCTTTTTTTCGAAGATAAAGGAAGTAGATCTTGTCCCTTATTCATATTTGCCATAATTCGTTCATTCTTGGCTGAATTTGGGCGATTTTCAAACCATTAAACCCTAAAATTTGAATTTGGGGGGTTTTTTTATTCGACTTGTTTTCATGAATCTGTTTGTTTGTCGTTGTGACATGTTTAAGCAATATATTGCATCAAATTTCATGTTAAGTGACAAAGAATTGATCTTGTTGTAAAAAGGGTGATCCCATCGTAAGGGTTACTCTCCTTAAATGCCCTTGGCCACTTAAAAGCCTAGGACTTTACACTTGTTAAGGTGTAGTAGAATTTGAATTACTGACTGTTTGGGGGATCTTGAATTAAAATTGATTCTATCATCACGCTTTTTTATAAGAAATAAGTAGGAGTCGCCATTGAGTTTTAGGAAAAACTCAAAAACCTTGTTCTTGCCTTTCTTCCATGTAGAGTTCATGGAATAATTAGTACATATCATAAGTTTACCCATGCCCAAATTGGTCTATAAACCAAAAATGAGTTCGGGAGCGAGGGTAGTAAGATAACATTCCTTTTAGAGGGGAACTGTCATCCTAGCCCTAGCAGCCTTTACTAGCTCTTTCTTTTTCACAATTTCATCACCAAACAATATATGAAACGTGATACCAAAAGACTAAGTTAGTTGATTTTATTTACAAGCATTAATCACGTAGGAATTACATTGCAAAAGTCGTTATTCTTTGTTTAATCAATATTGTGAAAAAAAACAAAATAAACAATATTCGCCTTGTCTCAAGTGATAAAACAACAATTGATTATTCTAATTACAATCTTGATTAACGAAAAAGTAATATGTGAATTAATTAATTTAAAATTTGTGTAAAGTGATCAAACAACAGTAATGAATCAATTAAAGTTATTTAAACAATAAAAGAAAAGTGACTTATCTAAGTGCTCAGGAAACTAACCGTTCTTCTTTTATCTTAAATCTCCGTTTAATGTGTTTATGGACTTTCTTTCTTTTTTGTACCTCTAAGGACTTCAATTGATTCAATTAAGGTTGGAAAGTATTTGGGAAGAGAGAAGAAAAAGTAGTACGATAGTAAGAGAAGTTGAGAGATTAGGGTTTTGAGAATAATAGGGTTTTAATTCTGATTTTTTCGATCCCTGTAATGCTGAACGAAGACCCCTATTTATAGGAGTAAGGATCTAGGTTTAGGGTTTTAGAACCGCGCCATCAGGTGGCGCGCGCAACTCTAAGAGTCGCGCTGGGGTGCCGCGGGCATCTCAATTAGTCGCGCGCGCAAGGCGAGTGCAACTGATTAAGTTGCGCTTGTTTGCGGTTTTCCTTATACGAAAACGTGTTTTTAAAACATCCATAACTTTTCATTGAGGAGTCGGATTAAGGCGTGTGAGGTATCATTTAAAATATCTGAATTTCTACTTTTTAATGCCGTTAGAATTAGGTTAAAATATGTTACGGATCTAAAGTTATGGCTGTTGGAGTGCATGGGTGTAGGTTTTAGGGCCCGGTTTAGTGTTTTGATCATAACTTCTTTGTTTTGTCTTGGAATTGGGCTTATAATATACCATTGGAAAGCTCTTTGAAAGAGCTATCCATCTGTATAGGCCTTGCATGGGAATTTTATGGTTGGTTTATCTGTTTGGCTTGGTTTTCAACAATGTAGGTTCCATTGGATCCAATCATTGCATTTGACGCCTTTGAGTCCATTATTAATCAAGTTTAAAAATGTATGAACACGTTTTAGGCCTAATTAATAATCGAACAAGGCTCTAAGATAAATTGGTGTCAAAATGGGTTTTAAATTACTTCATAATGTTTTTAATAGTCCATAAACATTTCAACTTTGATCTAACATGAAGAACGGATTTTTGTAACATCATCGCACCTCCTTTCGGGACAAGAGGCCAAAAGTATGTGTCTACAGTTAGCCCCCACTTTGATCAAGTCTAGAATGGACAATGATCAAAGTAGTTAAGGAAATAAATTCGAGACTCATTTTGTGAAATTCCCTAAGAATAGAGAATCTTTCAGAAATATTAAGGATGTCGAAAAGATCCTTGGTTCTATAAGTGTTTGAAACAAGTAGCTATTAAGGCGAGAAATAGTTATCTCTAGTCTCAACGCACTAAAGAATATAGATTGATCCTTTGCATTTGTAGAACACTTTTACAAGTAAAGGTGTTCTGGGTGAAGTCAAGTCATGAGAAGAGATCGGTTTTAAAAGGATAAAAGGGGAAGAGTTCCTCTCAATTGTGTCATCGTTGGTCTAAAGTCCCTCGATATGTCATTGAAACTTTAGCTTGACTTTAACAAAGTGAAAGATGAAAAAGGGGTTTTGGTATTCGAGCCGAAATGGTCCGGTATTCGAGCCGCAAGTCCACAAGATAGAAATATATGTCTCACGACTGGAGGCATATATCCAAAATAAGTGAGAGGGAAGAAAGTCAGCAACTCTCTCATCAGTTTAGTCCACAAGATGCGTACACGTGTCTCAGCACTAGGGGCATGTTAAAATTGTACGGCGCAAAAGAAGGTTCGGCGCGCCTGTCGACTCGTTGAGCTAACGCCTATAGTAATTCTCTACCTATTAGTTCCGAGAGGTAGATCTCGCAAAGCTTGGGCTGAGTGAAATTTTACGCATCACCTACGTTGTACCATTTTGCACCGTACGATACGCCATTTGCATTTTTGCACTACATGAAAACGCCTTCCTTTTTGCTTCAGACATGAAAAAAGAAGAAAACTTGGACATTTGTAACGTCAGTATAGTAAAATGACAAACCTGTCTATGGGTGCTTTTACGTAAAGCACCATCACAGAACATCTTAAGGCACTCTTACGAAAAACGTTCAAAATGTATGCTTGGGGAAGGCACAAAGCATGGTGTGCATGCAAGAATGATGCAAAAAACTAACAAAGAAGAAAATAAAATACAATATGAAAAGAAATTTTAAAATATTTTGATAATTTGTGCGCCATTATGTCTAATAACGAGCAAACACCGTTGAAAAAATGATCAAACGGATCAAAATCTTGATACCGGTCATTTTAGTGACCAGTATCCGCGCGCAACTCAGTAGGTTGTGCTGGCCAGGCGCGCGCATCTTCCTGAGTTGTGTTGGACTGTCACGCACAACTAATTTAGTTGCGGCAACACTTAAGTCAGCAAAAAGAGAATCGCTGATCGCGATTTTTCATTTCGCTTTCTCTCTTTTCCTTCACGATTTTCGCTTCTTTCTATCTCTAAAGAGCTCGGATTTTCTTTGTTTTCCAAGCTAAAGGAAGTAGATCTCGTCCCTTATTTATTTTTGCCATAATTCGTTCATTCTTGGCTAAATTTAGGCGATTTTCGAACCGTTAAACCCAAAATTTTTAATTTAGGGGGTTTTTTATTCGACTTGTTTTCATGAATCTGTTTTTTTGTCATTGTGACATGTTTAAGCAATATATTGAAAAAAATTTCATGTAAAGTGACAAAGTAATTATCCAGTATAAGCATGCCAAGCAATATATTTTTTGTTCTAATTTAGACTTTGTGCTTGAACTTTATTTCTCTTTTGTTTTGCTCACATATACTATACTTGTAAATTTTGATGTAAATTGAAGTGTTTAGAACAACAATTATGCATTAAAATTATAAAAGAAAATTTGAACTTTTTTAATAGCATGAATTTTTTCTTGAGACTCATGTTTATTTTTTCATGCATAAGTCTCAAAATTGGTTTTATCAATGATAAAAATAACCGACGGTTATTATTCACTTATAAAACTATTATCTTAAGATTTGGACAAAACTAGTTAGTTTAGGGAATTCTTGAAGACATCATTGAACTAGAGTAGCTTGGCTATACTTCGGGCTTTTGAGCCCCATTTTATGTTATCAAATATTGTAGCCCCCAATGTTTGGTGACTTCGATGACTTGTTTGTTTTTAATAATTAGACCCTTTCATGTTGCTTGAAATGGGTCTAGAAATCTTGTTTTTCATCTTAATATGCTAACAACTATGATCATGGTAATGATTAAACTAGTGTGTTGAAACCGTTTTTTGACCATTGATAGTTTTAACAAAGAAATTTCTAGTTCTAGTAATATTGGTCATTCATTACATGTAAGGGAAAAAATAAATTTTGTTCAAATTTTTCATCCATTCTTGCTAAATTTGAATTTTTTCTTTTAAGTTCAAATTTTGTCACTGTTTTGAATCTCGAGAAATTAGATGTTATCCTCCTTGAGAAATTCCAATGTGTGCAACAATGGAGAATAATTTTAAATGAAGACCCCTTAATTTAGAATTTAGGAGTCTTTTGTTTGCATTCTAACTCATGAAATTGTTTGTCTTATGTTAATAAAGTGTCTTGATACAATTTTCATGATGAATGATTGAGTACTAAACTTTCATATGAGCAAGTATATATCATGATTTTGTTTCTTTTCCTCTATACTAGTTATACTCTCTAATCTCTAAAGTAAATTGAAGTATTGAAACAACAATTATGCACTAAGAGTAGTTTTTGAAGTTGAATTTGAAAATGGCTCGACTATGTAACCTGTTTAATGGTCAAGTTCAGTTGCAAATTTAGTTTTCAAAAGAACAAAATGATCATTAAATCATTGTGATGCATTTGAAAATTGTAAGGCTCGAGATCTACGTAAACTCTTTGTAGTTTAGGCGATTCTTGAAAATAGCTCGAATGGAATGAATATCTCATTTTGTTTTTTGTTGATATTGGAGCCCCCATATGTCGAGTTATGCGCATTCTTGCTATTTAACAAGTCTTGGATCCCCCATTTGGGGGTAGTTCTAATGACTTGCTATTGCTTAGGCCATCCATATAATAATGATATTGGGATGGACCTATGTATATATCCTATATGACATGGCTTTTGCATTTTAGTTAAAGTCATGTTCAAGAAAGAAAGTTAGTTCTTTGCTTGTTTACTAACCAAAAACAATTGTGTTTAAGGTTTAGTAATCTTACCTAATGTCTAGACGTTTGTAAAGATCATTGCGGTGATTCAAAGTTAATTTAGAACATCAAATATTTTCTTTGTTGTTATCAATCTTTGATTTTGGTCTTGTAGGTGGTTCGTTTACCATCCTTTAGCCAATATTCGCAGAAGAACTAAGCGAGAACAAGTTCGAGTCCAAAAGAAGTCGAATCTTAATTCATTCCTTTTGGAAATATTTATGCATATACATGTATTATCCAAACGGTTATTGAGAATCTGAAAATTTATTTTTTTGAGAAAACAAAATTTCAGAATGGAAATTTTGAATACTATTTTTATTAGAAACAAGTTGTTTCCAACTAGAATTCAAAATGTGAAAAGGGTCCAATGAAAGTTTGTTTTGAAACGCAACTTTTTCTAGTAGGCAAAATACATAATCATATTATTTCAAAACTGGACCCAAAATGGAAAGAAGAGTCTAGCTCATAATTGAGTGTGGCTTTTTTGTCCAAGATCGAAGAAGGTAAGTTGTAATTTGCAACTTATTTCAACAAAGATATGAAAATGTGATTAAACTTTTGTATATCCAATTTTGCCATCTCTCCCTTTTTAGTGTTTATCATAATTGTCATACTTTGATAATTGAAAGTGAATTTCTTCCAATTAAAAAGTGTTGTAGTTTGAAAATGAATATTTACCAAACTTAGGTTTGATGGAGTGTCAGAATAATTTATAAACTCATTCAAATCACTTTCCGGAATATGGTCTCATTTCAAAATGAAAGTTGAAGTGAGACCTATATTTTTGTAGCCTCCAAGTGTAACCTTAGGTGGCTTTTGCAATTCATATATACACATGCTAGGGGATATTTATCATGTTTATTTGAAGCCTCAAGGTTTGTATTTTAAATTTGTGGAAAATTGCATATGTTTATCATGAATTGTTTGATCAAGTAACATAAATAATTATCTTGGTCAGATAATAGGAAGTATTTTTCTTCCCTTCGTCATTTAAAGTTATTAAGATGGTTCGTAATAAGCTTTGCATGACAATAATTTCGTATCATAAATAGCGTGTTCAAATTAGTAAATAAAGAGAAGTGGGGATGTCCTAGCTTTTTTAAGCCCCCAATTTGAGGCAAAAAGCGGAAAAATTATACTATTCTTGAGTATTTTAGTTGCCAAATGGGAGGGATCATCCCGACTTACCCCCTAAAAAAGAAATGAACAAAAAAGACGGATTTGTATAAAAAGGAAGGGGAATCCAACTTTCCCATAGAAGAATAAAGAAAGGAAATTAGACATGTTTTCAAAAAGCAAGGATTATTGACTTAATATTTGAATCATCGTGATGACTTGATAGTGAGGTATACGTATGATAGTGATAACGATCATTTTTTCATGTAGCGATCATGTTCAATCAATGTTCCTCGCTTAGAGAAGATGGAGATATCTCAGTTAGGCGGACATTTTAGTTGCTTATGACAAGTGAAAAGACCAATTCTCAAGAGTTGTAAAAGACATCTAAAGTTGACGTCGAGGCTGTCGATATATCAAATCAATTAATTGTGTTAATTATTTCTCTTTCTCGACAATGTATATAGAACCTGAATTACCTTGGTAATAATTGGCCCTATTATTAAAAGAAAATAAGATGATTGTGTTTTTTTTGTTTTTTTAAAGTGATAGTCATCTCATTTTTCTTTGGCAAAGGATATGGAACACATCGAATTTAGTTTGATTCAATTGCTTTACTAACATGATGTAATCAAGCCAATGGCTATCAAATCATTTGAAATTTTTTTTATATGATCTTGTAATCATAACTCAACACTTCATGCATTTTATATATGGGCATGACTACTTAATAGTAGGTCCATATGTGCAAAGGCCTAAGATTGGCCATATTTTCATGGAATAATTATTTTGGTATATGGTTATGGTCTACCTCAAGGAGGGCCTTTCCATGGTCGTAACATGGCTAGGCTTTGGGTTATGAACAATTGAAAGGCTCAAGTATACTCCCAAAATCCCTTACTTTTGGTGATTCTCAAATTTAAACCTTTCTTCTTTGTGTGGCAACTTCCTACATTAGGTGCCTTTTCCTTTTTTTTTTTTTTTTTTTTTTTGACAAGTTTTGTTTTGGGTTTAGAACGATTTTTTTTTTCTTTTGCATTTTATCTTTCCTTTTGGGTTTAGACTAACTTTGTATCCCCCTCTTATGTTTCGTTCCCCCAATTTCCTATTTGTATTTGCACCATTCCCATCCCAAGGTATGGAATAATGTAGGTTGAATAAATAAGGCTCAATTGACGAGGCTCAAAAGGGCTGCCAAAAAGATGAATTTTCTCTAAGGTTAAGAACATGGGATTATATTCATGGATTTTCAAGTTGCCTCCTGTGTTGGGGAAATCATCATATCCTTTCTTCGCGGGCCTAAGATAGGCCTCATTTCATTCAATACATCTTGTAAGCCAAAGCTCATCAAGATTCTTAAAGTGTTGAGTATGTATGCCTTTTGATATTGCTTGTTTGTATGTCTATATTTTATTTAATTCAAGTCAATAACAATAAAGAGATTGAAAAAAAGATAGACATACAAACAAGCAATATCAAAAGAGATTGAAAATAAGATAGACATACTTGAAAATATATCTTTTATTCATTAATTAATGAGAGTACAAAATAAGTAGATTCGACAGCATGAATCTCTTAGTCTATCAAAAAAAAAGAAAGGAAAGAAACAAAACAAGACCTAGGGTGCTACATCATGAATTGTTGACAACTTATTAAGATTGCGTCTTTGAGCTTTGTCCGTTTCCGACGTAGGTGAAATCCTCTCTAAAAATCAAGTCCACCTATATGATTCATGGTTTCATTTATCAAGTCCCTTTTAATTAATATTCCCACAGTATAGAATTTTTGAAATGTGTATAAACCAAGGTATTGTAAATGGCACTTGTATGGTGGAGACATATTGTCTATGAACTTTGGAATAAGTTCATGATCTGGAGGTCTTTTTGGAATAAGAGCAACCTTTGATTTCCACCTGAAAAAGAAGTTAATGAAGCCTTCTTCTTCCCCTTGCTTAAGCAATTCGAGATCGCGCAAGGTAGTTGTGAGCTCGATGTTATCTCCATATTGGGTTAAAAACGCTTTTACAACGTCACTCCAAGTGGAAGTTTGTTTTGCATCGAGGTTATAAAACCATGATCTAGTAGTTGGGTCCAATGAAGGAGGAAAAGTACATGCATATAGGCTTGGCTCAACCCCTTTCAATGCCATAATTCCTATAAAGCTCATTAAATGAGTTCTAGGATTGTCTGTAACCTTAAAGGTTGGCAAATCCATAGTCAAGAACTTTTCTATGAGAGTCTTGCCACTAGGTTGCGGTGCAAGCTCAAAATTGAAGTACATATTCCCTGAGTTAGCTCGAAGAACAAGTTTCTCCAATGCCTTTACTCTTTTGGCTCTTTCTTTTTCTTGCAGAATGTTTTCTTTTTCTTTTTCTGCTTTTATTTTAGCCTTTTCTACTTTTTCATGAGCCTTCATTTGGGCTTCTTCTCGTAGGGCCTTTAGGTTTTAGATTTCCTCTCTAAGTTTCTCCAATGTTGCTTTGTCACCCATGATTGGACTAGTATGCAAATGTGGAAGATGATCTACTAATGTGTATCACGAGAAATTGAGTACGTTCACTTAAACCTTTTCTGCCAAGCATTCAAACAATGAACCAAAGTCAAAATGATTGTTTTTATTTTTTGTAATCCTTGTAATTAAGCAAGTTTGTTGATTAAAAATGTCAAAAAAATCACGAACAATCATTAATTGAATGTCGTGATTTGTGTTGACTTCAACAAGGTAATCATCTAAGGATTTTACTTTAAATGAATTGCTTTTTGAAAAAGGTTGAAGAGAAAGTCAAGAAAGTTGGATTGAAAATGCTCATCAAATTTCAGGAATATTAATCAACCTGAACATACTCCTTAAAATGATCAAATATACTATGGTATTTGTTGATCACTTAGATTGCAATAGAGATCTATATCATTTTTTTTAAATTATGATTCTCATATTGCTCAACTTTAAAGGATAATATTGTACTATTTGCTTAAAAAGAATGATGGCCTCTGAATGTAAAATCCAAGAAATAATTAAATCATTTTCTTGGTTTTATCATTCATTATTTTCTCTCTTTTTTTTCTGAGAATAAATTTTTTTTTGTATCATACTCTCTTTTTTTTATTATTATTTTTAAGAACGACATTTCTTTTTTTTCGTTCTATTTCTCTCTCTCTTTTTTTTCTTTTTTTTTGTGTGTGAGGCGATCATCCCAAGTAAAGTTCTCGGGATTTGCCTTTTAAACCATAGAAGAGGTAAATAAATTATATTCTTAAATTAAGGTTGACCAATTTCAACTAAAAAAAGATGAACACGAAAATATGCACGTTTAAGAATAAACATATTGATGACGTCCTATTAGGAGTTGCGAACTTCTAAAGACGAACCTCATACGAAGTAATGTCATTAGCTTGATTATAAAGTACGTAAACGAATCATCATAATAAAAAATAGTATCGCGTGCAATTTTCCGTCTTGCGCTAAGTTGGAAAGTGCAACTTCAAGAGTAACATCTGCCACATGCGTTTTTTGTTTTTTTTATATATTTTTTATCGTTCTTTTTTTGTTTTCGCAATATATATATATATATATATATATATATATATATATATGTATATATATATATATATGTATATATATATATATATGTATATATATATATATTATATATATATATATATGTATATATATATATATACATATATATATATACATATATATATATATTATATATATATTTGCGAAAAAGAAAAAAGAACGATAAAAAAATACTTGTTTTTTTTTTTTGCGAAAACGCAAAAAGGACGATAAAAAAACATGTTTATTAATTTTTCAAAAAAAAGAAAAAAGATGATCATAGTAAAAGTTAGACAACGTTGTTAGCCAAAGAGATATTTTTAGCACCTACTTAACGATTAACCTTGAAGCGATAGTATCGTTTTCTCCGTATGATAATGCTCGTAACGAGTCAAAGTCAACGTTGAACAGTGGACGTACGCAAGATACAGTGGGCGCGCACAAGATACAGTGTTGCGTGGAGATGTCGTGCACAACTTCAGAACTTGCGCTTGGAGGGCGCGCGTAACTTTAACAGTTGCGCGTGCCACCTGGTAGGTTCGACTTTTTTTTTTTCTTTTTTTTTTGTCGAACTATAATTTTTGCGAATTTTTTTTTAATATATCTCTAGGTAACAAGTTGGAATTAGTTAGATTAGACACGAAGCACATATTCATTTAGTCACATAAGCACATAAAAGGAACCGTCAAAGCATACAATGTCATTCTAAGGTCAAGGCTTGGGTGTCCGAGGGTACCATATCTTATGAAACGATGCACAAGTCAATCACTCAACTTGTTGACTCATGATATCGCCCTCTCAAAAAAAATTTGACGACATGGGTGGGATTATTATTATTGATTTCGGGATAGAAGCCTAGTGTTGGCAACTCCTAATCAATGAGTCAATCCCCAATGGTTAAAGTGTGCTATGCTTATGCATGATGCAATGTTGCTTGTTTAATTTTTACTTTTGTGAAAAAGGAAGATATTATGCATTCGAGTATCGCTCTCTAACTAGAGATTATCCAAGTTAGTTCTCGTTACAATACATAGGCAACCTAGTGTTGGAAACCTTGAACCATAACTACGAACTAATCTTGTAACCTCTAAGTCCCTAGTGGAGTCGCCACCGTAAGAGGGGTGATCCATCGTAAAGATACTCTCCTTAAATGCCCTTGGCCACTTAAAATCCTAGTACTTTACACTTGTTAAGGTGTAGTAGGATTTTAATTACTGACTGTTTGGGGGATCTTGAATTAGAATTAATTCTATCATCACGCTATTTTATAAGAAAAAAGTAGTAGTCGCCAATGAGTTTTACGAAAAACTCAAAAACCTCGTTCATTCCTTTCTTCCATGTTGAGTTCATGGAATAATTAGCACATATCATAAGTTTACCCATGCCCAAATTGATCTATAAACCAGAAATGAGTTCGGGAGTGAAAGTACTAAGATAACGTTCCTTTTAGAGGGGAATCGTCATGCTAGCCCTAGTACGACCTCTACTAGCTCTTCCTTTTTCACAATTTCATCACAAAACAATATATGCAACGTGATACTTCAAGACAAAGTTAGTTGATTTTATTTACAAGCATTAATCACGTAGGAATTACATTGCGAAATTTGTTATTCTTTGTTTAATCAATATTCGTGAAAAGAACAAAATAAACAATATTCGCCTTGTCTTATGTGATAAAACAACAATTGATTATTCAAATTCTATTCTTGATTAACGAAAGAGTACTATGTGAATTAATTAATTAAATTTTTTTTTAAAGTGATCAAACAACACTAATTAATCAATTAAAGTTATTTAAACAATAAAAGAAAAGTGACTTATATAAGTGCTTAGGAAACTAACCGTTCTTTTATGTTAAATCTCCGTTTAATGTGTTTATGGACTTTCTTTCTTATTTGTACCTCCAAGGAATTCAATGTATTCAATTAGGGTTGGAAAGTATTTGGGAAGAGAGGAGAAAAAGTAGTATGATAGTAAGATAAGTTGAGAGATTAGGGTTTTAAGAATAATAGGGTTTTAATTCTGATTTTTTCGGACCCCGTAATGCTGAACGAAGACCCCTATTTATAGGCATAGGGATCTAGGTTGAGGGTTGTAGAGACGCGCCGTCAGCTGGCGTGCGCAACTCTACGAGTCACACTGGGGTGCCGCGTGCATCTCAATGAGTCGCGCGCGCAAGGCGTGCGCAACTGATTGAGTTTCGCTGGTTTGCGGTTTGCCTTGTACGAAAATGTGTTTTTAAAACATCCATAACTTTTGATTGCAGAGTTGGATTAAGGCGTATGAGATATCATTGGAAATATCTGAATGTCTACGTTTTAATGCCGTTAGAATTAGGTTAAAATATGTTATGGTTCAAAAGTTATGGCCATTGGAGTGCATGGGTGTCGGCTGTAGGGCCCGATTTAGTGTTTTGATCATAACTTCTTCGTTTTGGCTTGGAATTGGGCTTATAATATACTGTTGGAAACCTCTTTGAAAGGGATATCCATTTGTATTGGCCTTTCATTGGAATTTTATGGTTGGTTTATCTGTTAGCTCGGTTTTCTACAATGTAGATTCCATTAGATCCAATTATTGCATTTGACGCATTTGGGTCTGTTATTAATCAAGTTTAAACATGTATGAATACGTTTTAGGCCTAATTAGTAATCGAAAAAGGGTCTAAGATAAATTGGTCTCAAATATGGGTTTTAACTTACTTCATAATGCTTCTTATAGTCCATAACCATTTCAACTTTGATCTAACATGAAGAACGGATTTATGTAACATCATCGCACTTCCTTTCGGGACAAGAGGCAAAAAGTAGGTGTCTACACCTGTATGAGAATGTCAAGCATATATATATATATATATATATATATTGTTCCAATTTTGACTTTGTGCTTGATCTTTATTCCCTCTTTTTTTCTCACATAGACTATACTTGTAAATTTTAATGTAAATTGAAGTGTTTAGAACAACAATTTGGATTAAAATTATAAATGATATTTTGAACTTTTATAATAGCATGAATTTGTTCTTGCGACTCATATATTTTTTTTCATGCGTAAGTTGCAAATTTGGCTTTATCAATGATAAAAATAACCGATGGTTATTATTATTCACTTAAAAAACCGTGATTTCAAGATTTGCACACAACTAGTTAGTTTAGAAAATTCTTGGGGTGCAAATGATTTATGACAATCATGTCCTTGTAGCACAAGAAACAGAGTTATAAATAAGACTACACACCAATCTCAATTGGTCATTAATTGTCCATCGTTTAAATGACCTCGATTAGGGATAATTTTCGATTATAATATTCAATGTTCACTTAATATGTGTTTCCTTACCAAGACTAGTCTTGATACACTATTTTGAATATTCCAAGAATCGAATGGACTCATTATTTAATCCTAAACCACAATTAAATAGCAAACGGATTAATAAAATTTTGCATGAAATTTATATTACTCCAAAACGGATTAAATCCGTTTGACATGTTTGACTTTCTGATGTTCCCTTGGCTCTCTAGCCTGAGAAATAGCTCTATTGTTGTCACAATAGAGGGCTATTAGACCCTTTATGGAGGGTACAACCTCAATTTCACCAATGAACTTACAAATCCAAGCACCCTCCTTAGCCGCTTCAGCAGCTGCTAAGTACTCGGCTTTAGTTGTCCTGCAGTTGTACTCTGCTTGACACTCTTCCAACTAAATGCATCTCCATTTAGACAGAACACATATCCAGATTGCGATTTAAAATCGTCTTTGTTTGTCTGGAAGCTCGTGTCGGGTATAACCTTCAACAACTAATTCCTCTGAACCACCATACACAAGGAATTTATCCTTGTTCCTTTTCAGGTACTTTAGGATATTCTTGGCCGCAGTCCAATGGGCCTCTCCTGGATCTGATTGGTAACGAATTGTAGCACTCAAGGCATACGATACATCTGGCCTAGTACATATCACGGCATACATGATCGATCCAATAAGTGAAGCATATGAAATCAGATTCATTCTTTCCCGCTCATCAAGTGTCTGTGGACACTGCTTCTTGCTCAGGGTTATGCCACGTGACATTGGCAGGTCACCTCTCTTAGCCCGATCCATGCTAAATCGAGCAAGTACCTTATAAATATAAGTACTTTGACTCAATCCAATCATCCTTCTTGATCTATCCCTATAGATCTTGATGCCTAGTACGTACTGAGCCTCTCCTAAGTCTTTCATTGAGAAACATTTTCCAAGCCAGGCCTTTACAAACTCTAACAACAAAATGTTGTTTCCAATGAGCAATATGTTATCGACATATAAGACTAAGAAGGTGATGTCACTCCCACTGACCTTCTTGTAAACACAAGATTCATTTGGATTCTTGATAAAACCAAACTTACCGATGGCTCCATCGAATCGCAGATTCCAACTTCTGCTAGCTTGTTTTAGTCCATAAATGGACTTCTTAAGCTTACAAACCTTCCCAGCATTGTTTTGGTCGACAAAACCTTCAGGCTGTGTCATGTACACATTTTCTTCCAAAATACCATTTAAGAAGGCGGTTTTGACGTCCATCAGCCATATTTCATAGTTATAATATGTTGCAATCGCTAGGATGATACGAACGGATTTAAGCATTGCAACTGGTGAAAACGTTTCATCGTAATCAATACCATGAACTTGTCTATAACCTTTTGCAACCAATCTAGCTTTGTAAATGAATACATTTCCATCTTTTTCGGTTTTCATCTTGAAAATCCACTAACATCCGATAGGTGTATAACCTTCGGGTAAGTCAACCAAGTCCCAGACTTGATTTTCAAACATGGAATCCATTTCAGATCTCATGGCCTCATGCCATTTAGCAGAGTCGGTGCTTGCCACCGCTTGCTTCTAGGTTGTCGGTTCATCTCCATCCATAATCTGGATGTCCTCTGATATCTCAGTTAATACTAAACCAAGATATCTACCAGGTTGAGATCTCGGCCTCTGAGACCTACGTAGGGTAATGGATTGAGCATTTGCATTGTCGGTTTGACTTTGCACATTTTTATCATTTTCAATTGCTTCAACAGATGTTGTTTGAGCACATTGACTGTCATTCTGATTTTGTTGCTCATCCTCACGAACTTTGTCGAGTTCGATTTTCCTCCTACTTGTCATTTTGGAAAGGAGTTCCTTCTTCAAAAAGACACCATCGCAAGCAACAAACACTTTGTTCTCCAATTTTTTGTAAAAGTAATAACCTTAGGTTTCTTTTGGGTAGCCCACAAAGTAAACCTTGTCAGATTTGGGATGAAGTTTCTCAGAAATGAATTTCTTGACATATGCTTTGCATCCCAATATCTTTAGAAAAGACAACTTGGGAGGTTTCTTTGTCCATAATTCATATGGAGTCTTTTCTACATCTTTTGATGGTGCACGGTTCAGTGTTAGTGCCGCAGTTAGAAGTGAGAGTCGCCAGAAAGAGATATGAAGATCATTAAAACCCATTGCTAATCGTACCACGTCTAACAAGGTCTGATTTCTCCTTTAGGATACTCCGTTCCATTGTGGAGTTCCTGGAGGTGTTAATTCCGAATGTATACCCTTTTCTTTCAGATGGTCATCGAATTCTTGGCTCAAGTATTCACCACCTTGATCCGATCGAAGGGCTTTGATTTTCTTGCGAAGCTGATTTTCAACTTCACTCTAAAATTCTTTGAACTTTTCAACTGATTCAGATTTATGTTACATTAGGTAGACATAACCATATCTACTATAGTCATCTGTGAAGGTGATAAAATATTGGTGTCCATTTCTTGTGGTTGAGCTCATTGGTTCACATACATCAGTGTGTATTAAACCTAACAAGTCTCCTGCCCTTTCTCCCATCTTGGAGAATGGCTGCTTAATCGTCTTGCCTAATAAACATCCTTCGCAGTTCTCAAACAATTCTAAATTGAATGAGTCAAGAATACCTTCTTGTAGAAGTCTCTTGATGTGTTTCATGTTAATGTGGCCAAGACAACAATGCCACAAGTAAGTTTGGTTTAACTCCATTGTCTTAGCTCTTTTGGTAGTATTATTCATATTATAAACTTTTTTGTCCAGATCAAGCACATAAAGACCATTTTCAGAATGTGCAATACCATATAAAACATTATTGAGATAAAACGAACATTCATTGTCTTTTACTCGAAATTCAAAACCCTTGGCGTCCAATGCCGAAATGGAAATGATGTTTTTGGTAATGTTGGGAACATAATAAACATTATCTAGTTCCAAAATAAGCCCTGTGGGCAAAGACAAACTGAGAGTTCCTACGGATACGACACTAATTTTGGCTCCATTGTCGACCCGGAGTTCAACTTCTCCCTTTTCTAGCCTTCTAGCGTTCCTTAGTCCCTGAGAATTGGAACAAAGGTGTGACCCACATCCGGTATCTAATTCCCATGATGCTAAGCTAATGAAGTTAAAGTCTATAACGAATATACCTGATTCAGAAACAACCGTTTCGTTCTTCTTATCTTCCTTGAACTTGACGCAATCTCTCTTCCAATGTCCCTTCTTCTTACATTAGAAGCACTCGGAATTATATTTAGAAGATGATATCTTCTTCTATTTGTTATCCTTGGTAGCTTTAGGCTTAGGCGGAAAGGTTTTCCTCTTGTCCTTCCCCTTAAAGCATTTTTTCTTTTTGCCCGATAATTTGAACGGCTTGCCCTTTTTAATCATGAGCATTTCATGCTTCCCCTCATCCTTGAGCGTTTTCTCTTCTTGCTTCAACATACCATGAAGCTCAATGAGGGTTTTCTCCATGTTGTGCATGTTATAGTTCATCTTGATATGATCATAGCCTTTGTGCAGCGAGTGGAGAATGATGTAAATTGCCATCTTGGTTGAATACCCTTCATCAAGCCTTCCCATGTTCTCAAACAATCCTATCATTTTGAGTACATGTGGGCTGATTGGCTCTCCTTTCTTGAGCTTGCTCTCGAAGAATTTGCTTATGGGTTTCAAACCTTTCAGTTTCAGCCAGCTCTTGAAACATAATCTGCAGTTCAGAAATGATCTCAAAAGTTGTATCCTTCTCAAAGAAAGTCTTTTGAAGCTCTGGAGACATTGTAGCCAACATGATGCATTTGACATCTCAATTGGCACTTTTCCATCGATTTAGGGTAGCCTGAGTCACCTCCACATTGGGAGCCTCGAGCATTTCCTCATCAAGGACATATTCCTTTTTCTATTGCATGAGAACAATTCGCAAGCTCCTTTGCCAATCAAGAAAATTTGGCCCACTCAACTTCTCATTGTCGAGAATTGAGCGTAACGAGAATTTGATGGTTGAGTTATTTGAAGACATGATTCTACAATTGAAAGAATTTGCAATGAAAAAACATTTATGAAATTTAAAGAAGATTGAATTCATGCATTTTAATCAAACTTAATTAAAAACGTCTAATTCACACATTTAAAGTTGTCCCCAGTTTGGTAAGAATAAGTCGATTCCAAGATCCGAAGAAACAAGGAGTGGTTAAGGATACTTTGGCTTGTCTTAACACTCAATCTCCTAAGGTAAGCAACGCTTTGCTAATGGCTCCAAGCCACTCTTGGTTGAATAAATCGTCGCATCTAATGTTCTCTCAACAATTTATTCACTTTGCCACGACATGTTAAGACTCAATTACTCATATCGTTGAGCACAACCAAAACCAACTTGCATACCCGGTAAGCCTTACTTCCTAGGAAAGGTAGTTATGCCTCGTTTTGGCGTAGCCCATCACAACCCTCGTTCGGTCGGTAAGTGTTGTTTTGGAATGGCTAGTTTTTACTCAATATTAAGGGACCTAAGTTTTCTATGTTGGTTGATTTAAGTGAACTTAATTGGTCATCACAACATTCGAAATCCTAAACATGCATCTAACATATAATTCATATACATAAACATATATATATATATATATCAAAAAACATAAATATAGATGCATTTGGCAACTAGCATGACCCCTTGAGATCTTCAAATCTTCAAAAGGTCTTCATTTGCAACTTCATGGCTACGTCTTTCAAGAACCTTCATCTTCAAGACTTTACCATAATTAAATGCAACTACTAGTATCTACGATTAGGACTAATCTAAATATTAAGGTACAAAAATACTCAACGGTACGTAGACCGTATTTAGATTTACAAAAATACATCACGGATCGCAGTCCGTATTTTCTATTCCTAATCGGGCCCCACTAGTTTCCATTTCATAAAACCTGTGAGAGAATATACATTCCATTCATCCATTCACTATTTGTGAATGACCCATGAATTTTACAACGATAAACAAGTAACAATGCAAAAAACACGCGTGAACTAGTAACTAATCTAGGTGGTTAATCCAATTAACACGCCTAATCAAAACTAGTCAAAGTTTTTTTAACAGGTTATGTAAATAAGCACAATTAACATTTGAAGCTCCCACTAAATTCTACATCCAACTTAATTAATCCAATTAATTAAGCCGGTAATTCCCAGAATTAGTCAAAATAAATTTTTGCAAATGCGCTCAAAACCGAGGCCTAGCCTCCAAAATTCATTAAAATAATAAAAACAAATTAGATTAATAAAATAATTAAATCGACAATTTTTAAGCAAAAAAACGTAGTCCAAAGTGTCTAAGTGCCTAGCACTAACACATGGAGTGCTCACATTTTGCACAATCGTTATATGGTCAATGAACGTGGGAGTTTACCCGATGTCGCTAAGCGTTACACATCAGCGAACTTTCACACATCACAAACGTGGCCCTTTGTGGCCATGTTGAACGAATTCATTGCACTACATTGCTTCGCAAGCAACGTCTACGCATACCCCTAATAACACGACGCATGCACCAAGTCCCAAGCGATGCACCATGTGCTCGTGCCCCACACACCCGCGCCACACCAGCCCCAAGCACCACGCAACACAACACACACGCACGAACGCACTTGGCAGTGTGCTGCTGCTGTCGCTGTGCTGCTGCTTGCGACCGTGCGCACCAGCCACGGCTTGGCTGCACGCACAGGGCATGGCAGCCCCTTTGCAGCCACATGGGGGATGCTATGCATCCCGGCTAGCCAAGGGCGCTTATGCCTTGTTTTGTGTGCCATTAGCCTCGGGATTTTAATCCCAAATTTTGCGTGACTTTAGTAATTAATTCTAAATTAATTTAGAACTAATTAAATGAGCAAAATTAAAAAATTTAAACAAGTATAACTTAAATAAAATTTTTTGAAGTGCATGTAACCAAAATAATTCCCAAGAACCATTCTTTAATTAAATTGGTTTAACTTGGTGCAACAAAAATAATAGGGAAATTACTCACTATTAATTTAAATTAACCTTGAGTTTTTGACAAAATAAGAGGAAATTGGAAAAATGAACATAAGTTCATGTTCAATAAAGATTCCAACTTTAATACTTGTGAATCCTTGAAAAAATTATATCTTCCAATATGAAGATAAACAATTTTTCTATCGGAAAGTTTCAAACTTTATGATTCCAATCAACTAAAAATGATTAAATCAAAAAAGTTTAATAAAAATTCATGGAATTTAGTAATATAAAGTTTCAATCACTTAACATAATTAAAGATTGAATCTTTAATACTTGGGAGCCTCAAAGAAAAACAACTTCACACTTAATGTAATTAGTTTGCAATTATGTGAAAAAATAAAAACAAGCATTCAAACACAAATTACTACCAAGTAATCATGCCTAAAGAGGTTTAAAATTGCATATAAAATGTGTATTGAACCAATGACATAACAACCATAAATATGCAAATAATTTTAAAGGTTAAATTTTTCGTAAAAATGAAGAAACCCCTCGAAAATAGCATTTCTGGTCGTTTTTTGGCTAAAAATCGAGTCTTGGAAGGGTAAAACCATTTTCAGAACACATTTTCCACACAACATTCACTATTTTTGGGTCAAAATCTGAGTTCGAGGCTGAAGGTAGCTTAAATACGAGGTTAAAAGAGATAATACAAGCTAATAATCTAATTAGCAACTTAAACCAGAAAAATTAAGCCATAAAAAACACCTTGAAAAATATTATGATTTTAAAAATAAACGAGCGTGGCTCTGATACCGCTGTTGAGGTTTGGTAAGTCCAACTTACCGCGAAAACGACCACGACCCAAAGAACCACTCGCACTTAATAAAACCATAAAGCATAACAAATAAACATAAAATGATAAAATCGGAATTTACCTTTGACGCGAGCTTCGCCCGACCTAATGGGCTCTTACTTGAATGCTTTAGCTTCAAAAATACCGAGCCTCCAACGGTATCGACCCACAAAGGACGAACACCGAATTTTTAGGTCCGCTACCTTGGATTTAGCAAGGTCCGACCAAAACCCGAGTGATTAAATGAGTTCAAAGGTTTTCACAACGGTGATGCCTTTTTCAACTCTCACTCAAATGTTTTTCCCAATACCCCAACTAGGTTATTTATAGGGAAAACAAGAGAGTGAAAAAGCTCTACTATCAATGTGGGGGAATTTGATTTTTTTCCATTTTATTTTAAAGCTAAAATAAAATCAATAATCAAACTAGTAATAAATCAACAAGTGGCAAGCTCATGAGAGAGGTTAGGTGAGGACCATTTGGAAGAGGGGGGGACCAAACTTTCTCCCCACTCCCTCTCCAAAAACCGGCCAACACACCCCTTAACCTCCACTAAGATCGTGCCATATTGCACCACACTTGGGCACCAAGGAACCCAAGGTGGGCTTCCATGCGCGGCTGCCAGCAGGCTCAGCACAAGCGTGCGGGCTGCTACCGCTGTTGGCCAGCAAGCCCAGCACATCTTGTGCGGGCTGCTCGTGCTCTCAGCCAGCGAGCCACGCATCAAGGATTCCGGCTGCTACTGAGAGCTACTGCTCCTTGCGCGCCTTGGCCAACGCTGCTAGCCTTGCGTTGCTAGCATTGGTGCGCTAGCACGGACCAGCTAGCCTAGGCTCGGCTTGGTGCGCATGCTATCCACCATGCTATATCAAATGCCCTTAGCACTCGGTTTTCTCGGGGCATTCCGATGCTAGGGGTATTTTGGTCTTGTTGATTTATTATTATTTTCATGTCTCGTCTTTTACTATTTTTTACTCGACTTCCGACGCTCGGTTTCAACGCTCTAAGCTCGAATTTCCGACGTCTAACTATTTAACACTCGGGCGACGAATTAATTTCTTCCGAATTAATTCGTCGAGTCGGTTCGTATATTTGCTAGGGTGTGTCCCGAAGGATTCAGTCAAGATTAACCTGTAATATTAATTATACATTAATATTACTGATCGGAAGCGGCCTCCACTAGGCATTCCGATCACTTGACCTTACTTAATATATTAGGTTTTTAATAGTTTGGAACCCGCTATCAGAATAATACACTTGTTCGAAGGACACTATTCCTTTTAATACTAACATGATGTAATCAAGCCAATGGCTATCAAATCATCCAAATCATATATATTTTTTTTATATGATCATGTAATCATAACTCAACACTTCATGCATTTTATTTATGAGCATGACTACTTAATAGTAGGTCCATATGTGCAAAGGCCTAAGATTGGCCATATTTTCATGGAATGATGATTTTGGTATATGGTTATGGTCTGCCTCAAGGAGGGCCTTTCCAAGGTCGTAACGTGGCTAGGCTTGGGGTTATGAATATTGGACAGGCTCAAGTATACTCCCAAAATCCTTTACTTTTGGTGCTTATTAAATTAGAACCAATCTTCTTTGTGTGACAACTCCTTCATTAGGTGCCTTTTCCTTGTCATCTCTCCTTTCTTTTTCTTTTTTTTTGACAAGTTTTGTTTTGGGTTTAGAACGATTTTTTCTTTTTTCTTTTGCAGTTGATCTTTCCTTTTGGGTTTAGACTAAATTTGTGTCCCCCTCTTATGTTTCATCTTTGCACCATTCCCATCCCAAGGTATGGAGTAATGTAGGTTGAGTAACCAAGGCTCAATTGACGAGGCTCAAAAGGGCTGCCAAAAAAATAGATTTTCTCTAGTTAAGGACATGGGATTATATTTATGGAGTTTCAAGTTGCCTCATGTGTTGGTGAAATCATCATGTCCTTTCTTTGTGGGCTAAAAATGGGCCTCTTTTCGTTCGATAAGTCTAGTAAGCCAAAGCTTATCAAGATTCTTAAAGTGTTGAGTATGTATGCCTTTTGATATTGTCTGTTTGTATGTATACATTTTTTTTAATTCACGTCAATAACAATAAAGAGATTGAAAAAAGAACAAGATAGACGTACATGAAAATATATTTTTTATTCATTAATTAATGAGAGTACAAAATTAGTGGATTCGACAGCATGAATATCTTTGTCTATCATAAAAAACAAAGGAAAGAAACAAAACAAGACCTAGGGTGCTTCATCATGAATTGTTTACAACTTCTTTAGATCGTGTCTTCGAGCTTTATCCGTTTCCGACGTAGGTGAAATCCTTTCAAAAAATAAAGTCCATCTATATGATTCATGGTTTTATTTATCAAGTCCCTTTCAATTAATGTTCCCACAGTATAAACTTTTGAAAATGTGTCTAAACAAAGGTATTGTAAATGGCACTTGTATGCTGGAGACATATTGTCTATGAACTTTGGGACAAGTTCACGATCTGGAGGTCTTTGTGGAATATAAGCAACCTTTGATTGCCACCTTGAAAAGAAGTCAATGAAGCCTTCTTCTTCACCTTTCTTAAGCAATTCGAGATCACGCAAGGTAGTTGTGAGCTCGATGTTATCTCTATATTGGGTAAAAAATGCTTTTACAATGTAACTCCAAGTGGAATTTTGTTTTGCATCGAGGTTATAAAACCATGATCTAGCAGTTGGGTCCAATGAAAGAGGGAAAGTGGTTTCCTTGAGGTTTTTCTTGACCAGCTCCGCGTCCTGCTTCAGCTTCTCAATCTCCGCCTTGAGGTCAGCATTCTCTTTGGAGACACCCTGGAAGGTCAAGAGGTCTTCCTCTGCCTTCTTAAGTTTGGTCTCAGCCATGCTGGTTTTCTCCTTAGCCTCCTCCAGAGCCTGCTTGAGACCCTTAACCTCCTCCGCCTGTTGCATCAAGATGGCTTTAGTTTCAAGTTCACTAATTGTACACTCATATTCAGCAACATCTTGAGAGTCCCTAGCAGATTTAATGGCTCTTTTTACCTCCTCCCTCTTCCAGGCATAAGGCCGCTTAAGTCCTTCAACCCTGAGCATGGTCTATAAACACAAATGATGTCAATATTGCTGGATACTTTATGCTTAATTGTAGAAAAAATGAGTTAAGTGTACCTCAGACAGCAGTGCCAAGATCCGTTCGACATTTGAACATCTCAATGCCGGGAATAGCATCCTTCTCCCTCTTATGCACAGCCGCCGGCATGGCCCGGGCGTACGCCTGGACAACCGGCCATCAGGGGAATACATCTGCACCAGACGTTAAAGGTGAGTGAGCCATATAGGCGACACCAGATTTATATTGGCTACCTGACGAAGAAGTTTGTTGCGAGTGTGATTTCACTCGCAACGGCCTGCCCAGCTCAGGCGGGGATTCGAAGGCATTGAATTTACCTTCAGAAACATGTGGGATTGCTCCACCCCCAGGCGCAGAATGGCCGGAAAGACCAAATCAAAGCCCACTCCAAATCCTCCTACAGCAATGTTCCTCCCCCCGATGCGGAGGCGATTCTTTCCAGAAGACCCATCCGAGCCCGTCTTACCTGAAGTCGTCTTCGCAAACTTAGCAGGTTTTGTTAGGGTGGAAGCGTCCTAGGCCACGCTTAAAGAGGTTCTTGGTGAAGGATTTGGGAGGTTCTCTACCCTAGAATATAAATAACAAAGTTTAGCATCTGGTTGCGCCTGATAAAATGAGGAGATGTATAGGGAATTTACCTCTGCCCTCAGCTTGGCAGTTTTGGCAATTAAATCAATCAATAGGAAATTAATTAATCATTGTCAATCAACAACGATAAATTATCCCTTCATATTATTTATGGATCCCAATAAACCCTAGAAAGAAATCTACTCACACATAATTAAAATTAAACTAATCAAAGCAATTAAATAAAGCATAGTAAAAAGCAAGAATTAAGATAAAGAGAAAAATATTATTAAAGTAATAAGAAAACAAAAATAATAAACTTGAAACCAAGAGAAAGTGTAGACATCTAATTTTGGCCTCTTGTCCCGAAAGGAAGTGCGATGATGTTAAAAAATTTGTTCTTCATGTTAGATCAAAGTTGAAATGTTTATGGACTATGAAAAGAATTATGAAGTAAATTGAAACACATATTTAAGACCAAGTTGTCTTAGAGCCTTGTCCGATTACTAATTAAGCCTAAAACATGTTCATACATGTTTAAACTTGATTAATAACGGACCCAAATGCGTTAAATGCAATGATTGGATCCAATGAAACCTACATTGTTGAAAAACCGATCCAAACAGGGAACCAAACCATTAAATACCCGTGCAACGAATATAAAAATGGATAGCCCTTTCAAATAGATTTCTAATGGTATATTATAAGCCCAATTCCTAGCCAAAACAAAGAAGTTATGATCAAAACACTAAACCGGGCCCAAAACCGACACCCTTGCATTACAACAGCTATAACTTTTGATCCATAACATATTTTTACCTAATTCTAACGGCATTGGAAAGTAGACTTCAGAGCTTTCCAATGAAATCTTACAGTGCTTAATCCAACTCCGCAAAAAAAAGTTATGGAAGTTTAAAAAATGCGCTTTTGTATAAGGCAAACCGCAAAGCAGCGCGACTCATTGAGATGCGCGTGGGACCCAGCACGACTCAAAGAGTTGTGCGCGCCACCTGATGGTGCGGCTCTAAACCCTAAACCTAGATCCCTACGCCTAAAAAAAGGGGTCTTCGTTCACTATTACGGGGACCGAAAATTCAGAAATAAAAACCTAGTATTCTCAAAACCCTAATCTCTCAACTTCTCTTACTATCATACTACTTTTCCCTCTTTCTCCCAACTACTCTTAAACCCTAATCCATCCATTGAAGCTCTTGAAGGTGTGAAGAAGAAATAAAGTCCATAAGCACATTAAATGGAGATTTAACATAAAAGAACGGTTAGTTTCCTGAGCACTTAGATAATTCACTTTTCCTTTATTGTTTAAATAACTTTAATTGAATAAATAGTGTTGTTTGATCACTTTAAACAAACTTTTAATTAATTAATTCAAAAAGTACTCTTTTGTTAATCAAGACTAGAATTTGAATAATTAATTGTTGTTTTACCACTTAAGACAAGGTGAATATTGTTTATTTATTGTTCTTTCACGAATATTGATTAACTAAGAATAACGACTTTTGGAATGTAATTCCTACGTGATTAATGCTTGTTAATAAAATCAACTAACTTAGTCTTTAGGTATCACGTTGCATATATTGTTTGGTAATGAAATTGTGAAAAAGGAAGAGCTAGTAGAGGTCGTACTAGGGCTAGAGTAGCGATTCCTCCCTAAAAGGAACGTTATTTTAGTACCCTCTCTCCCAAACTCATTTATGGTTTATGTACACCAATTTTGGCATGGGTAAACTTATGATTCGTTCTAATTATTCCATGAACTCAGCATGGAAGAAAGGAATGAGAGTATCATTGCTAATTTAAGGTCTCCCAAACAGTGAGGATTTCAAATCCTACTAAACCCTAACAAGTGTAAAGTCCTAGGATTTTAAATGGCCATGGGCATCTAAGGAAGGACCCCCTACGATGGGATCACCTTCCTTATAGTGGCGACCCCACTGTGGACTTAAAGGTTACAAGATTAGTTCGTAGTTATGGTTCAAGGTTTCCAACACTAGGTTGCTTATGGATTGTTACGAGAACTAGCTTAGATAATCTCTAGTTAGATAGCGAGACTCGAACGCATAATATCTTCATTTTTCACAAAAGTAAAACCGAACAAGCAACATTGCATCATGCGTAATCATAGCACAGTTTAACCATCACTACCACAAAATAGGGAATACGTAACACATAATAGAGAGTTGTCATGTTAGATAGGCGATATCTAGCATTCTATAGAACGCCTATGTAAGATAAGCGCTTTGTATATTAAAACCTTTAGAGCGCCTCTCCTAGTTAACCATTCTATATGTTTTATATAAAAAATTACCAAAGATATATATCGCCTTTCTACGACAAGCAATTCATATGATTTTAGGAAAATAATAATAAAAAAGAAAAAAAAATTATAAATCTTACCTATCACATAAAATCCCCGTACCCTAATCCCGCACGCCGCCCCCTCCTTCAATTCTCTCTCCTCTATCTCTCTCTATTCTCATCTCCATTCCTCTTTCTCTCTCCTCTCCTCTCCTTTTAAACCCCATGAGGCTAAATTTGTTTTTCAGTTTTAAAATCAAGACCTACTCATGCTTACTTGTATCATTTCCATCAAATTTTCAAAGTTAAATTTGATTGCATGCATTCAATCTAAAGGTGAGAATTGTGGATCGAAGAAATGCGGTGGGTTTGGAGCTTGAAAACGAATTCAATCGATTGCATTCAAATATTAAGGGTAAAGCTCCGCTGCAACACCGCCTTCGATCGAGCCGGATAAGCCGATGTCGTTAGATGTGGGTGTGTTCAAATGAGATGTTGCTGCTATGAAACGGATTGTGAAGTCCTTAATGATATATGAAGGTAATCCCATTTGTGTTCGAATTTCAATGTTTAAATCCGTTTTTGTTTTAAATTTTTATTTTTTTTAAATGATAGATATGAATTTTTTGGGTTTTTTTCGATCTATAGTTCATGAAGAAATTCGTATACAAAAGTTTGATTTCCATTTTAAAACTTTGGTTGTCATAGGCCCTAGTGCTTTGTGTTGTTGATTGGAAGAATTATTCTGAATTAAGGCCTAGATATTTTGCAGTTTGTAATGGGCATACATTTACAGCTGACCCATTGTCCACCAAAGTAAGAGGGATATTGTATCCTTTGCACCCTACAATTAAGTATAATTGATGAGTGACATTTATGTCACTCTTAGGATAGTGTTTATGCTTTGTTTTAGCTTGTCTTATGGTGTTGTGTAGTTGTTTTGTTCAAATAATGCTTTCATACATGTCTCGATGTGTTCTGGATGAAATCGCGTAGATGCTTAAATGCTTCCCTTTTTTACGTGTTTTCACCGTTGCCTATACCTTATTGCTTCCCTTGGTGCTTAGTGTTTGTGCTTAGGTATTTGAAGTCTTGGATTGCAAATAAGAAGACAAGTAAGCACGAGAGTAGAATCAAAGAAGCAAGGTGAAAGGGAGCGCAAAATGTGCGCGGGAGCGCAGCCCTGTTAGAACCCGCGCGGAAGGAAGTAAATTTCGGAATTGAGGCTGAGAGCTTTGCACGGGTTGTGTGCAACCGGTGCAAGGGCGCACACTCCCTTGCGCGGGCGCATACCTAAGGCGCGCGGGCACACAACTCATCCAGCAAGCCGCAACCTACGAAGGCGCGGGCGCACAGTTTTGTGCGAGGGCACACAACGAGCCCTGTTCAGCGTTTTTGCGTGATTCTATTTATATTAGAGGCTTGTTTTTGTATGGGAATTCTTCATATTATTAGATCTATTTCTCTAGTTTTAGGAGAGCTTTTCTCTCTAGGTTTAGCTTAGGATTAGAGTAGTTTAGAGAGAGAGAGTGAGGATTTCACCATTGTTGAGCTTGGATCTTAAAGAGGAAGATTGATCATCTTGCTTGTAGACTTTCACCTTCAATAATGAGAATCTCTAACTCCTCCTCTATTTATATTGCTTTCTTTTGATTATTGCTTTTGTTGTTAAGTATTGCTTATTAATCTTGTTGATGCTTGGTTATTTGTTAATTAATCTTGTTGTTGGCATAATTAGTGGGTAATTTCTCCATTGAGGGGATGGTTGTAGTATAGTTGGATCTTGAGCATGTTCTAGGGTTTGGAATTGATTTAGATGTGATTAAAGTCTTTACATGCTTGATCGTTCTTTAATCTTCTTGGAAAATGCATGTTGTTAGTTAATGCGATAGCTGACGAGGGGGTGGAACTAGGTCATTGAAACTAATCCTTCCTCGATCAAACTAAATTTATAAACACTTAACAAACCTATATACACTAGTATAGAGGCAAGTCAAGGGTCGAATTCAAAGGAACGATAATGTTCAGGCGCTCTCAATTATGCGCCTAAGCTAGTTCGAAGTCTAAGGAATAAAGGTAAACACTAACAACTAACAAACAAAGAAACCAAACAAATAAAGCACTAGGAACGGGATCAACAAGCAATCAAGACAATTGTAGCAACTCGAAAATAATATGCAAATCAATGGTTGTGAAGACTAATGGAAAGCTTAATCAAAAGAGTCAACAAGCTATCTCCTAGAGGTCAAATTAGCGCCAACTACGAGAGACTCTAACTAGGAGCATCATAATCAATCTCAATCAACAATTGCAAGCTACAAATCAATGGTCCGTATCAATGTAGACTCACAATGTAATCTAGCATAATTCTCAAGGCCTAATCGAATTACACACATGCATACTTCCATTAATCACTTTAATCCCAACAATTAATCAACATAATTCCCAAATTAAGAACAATCAATCAATCATACAAGTTCACCCACTTCCTAGCAAACAACTACACAAACGTCATCATCTAATCAAAGAACAACAAAAGAAATAAAGAATCAACAATCTATGAAGAACAATTACAGTTATCAACAATCAAACATCAAAATCAAACCATCAAATATGAAAACAAACAAACCAATAAAGTTAGACAGAGTTAAGAATTCTCATTGATAATAGAGAAGATCTTCAACACAATTGTTACCATTGAATCTTCAATCTCTCAATCACCATTGAAATTCCACACTTTCTCTCTCTAAAATCTACTCCTAAACTAACCCTAAAACTAGAAAGAGAAGCTCTGAACTAAGCTAAAATTATGATAAAAAATATGAAATGAAGCTTATTCTAAACTTTCCCTAAAAATCGAGTTTACAAAGGCTATATAGAGGCGCAAAAACAAAAACCGAGCAAACAAATACCTAGGATGGCACGCCCGCGTTGCAGGGGAGGCGCGCCCGCACCCGTGCCTTGCGCGCTCGCGTAACTTTGGGTTTCTTCGATCTTCTCGCGGCTTTGTGCGTTCGCTAAGGTCGCACGATTATGATGTATATGAACACTAAGAGAGGCAGTCCCAAAAGCACATGAATGTGGGTTCAACACCCCATATTCATGAGAGCACGGCTTGAGAGCGCAAGAGCTAGAATTTGGAGAATCCCCTTTCTTGAATCTTGAGCTTTCCAATTGCCATAAGCTTGCTCCAAAAGCTTCCTCCACCTTAGTAAATCACCAATATCAAGACCCGAACCTTGTACAATACCTACAACCACAAAATAGAGCAAATAAAGGAGAAAAGACTAGAAAAACCATAGAAATGCATAAAAGCTAAAAAATAAGAGAGGATTGGTAAGACTAAGACCAAAAGCATAAAACTAAGTATTTTATTGAGCATGAAAGCTATGAGAAGAGGAAAAAAACAGCCTAAATGCTCATCAAATGGGTGCCATTTATGACATCCGTCAAATACCCCTAAGCTTACCTTTTACTCGTCCTCAAGCGAAACAAAACCAAGGGAGAAATGATGAGCTTATTTAAACAAACAAAAAGAAGAGAAGAGACATGAATATACACTAACTCACTTTCGTAGGAATTACGGTCAATTTTAGCAACTAAAGACAAGCCATTTAAACCCCTAGATCGCCCTAGAGGATGAGTGATGCTCTCGTAAAGGTTTATTAAGAGATTTACCTATAACTCTCATAATAATACAAACAAGGCAAAGCATGAAAAAGAAACCAAATTACAAGAAAAGCAAACAAATGTTCATGAAAGGACTTTTCCAAATGTACAAGCATAAATGAATGCAAATCTTTCTAAACAAGGGAGTGCACGTTCCAAGATGCTCGAGTAGATTGAAACATAAATATGCTAAGCATAGGAACTAGAGAAACGCAATCCACTTTCATCCCAAACGGACTTACCGCGTTCTCCCTACTAGTCTCATATCTTCCCCTAGTGAGCATCTCAAAAGTTCCACGAAGGAACCAGAAAAGAGATAATTTTAGGCTACTCGACGTCTTGACAATGCATCCCCTCTCCTTAGGCTTTAACTCCTAATGCCATCCCCCGATATATGACTCAACCTCTAGGTCGAAAGGTCTTTCCCAAGGGTTGTAACGTAAGGGAAAAAAGGGTGAGGGTAGGCTCAAAATTTTAAAATTTGGCGGTATTCCAAATTAGTGAGGCAAAGGGTGATCAAACCTTCTCCTCATAACCAAGTAATTGCCAAACAATAACAAACTAACTCCCCCAAGCTTATTCAAAACTATAACCACAATCATATACACAAAAAGTGTAAACGCTTCTTCCCCAAGCTTAAAGGAAGCATTGTCCTCAATGCTTGAAAAGGGGGAAAGAATCACATCAAAATATTTTTGTTTTTTCTCATTTTCACTTTTTTTCATTTCTTTCAAAGTAATTTTCCATGCCTCTTTAACTTAGGACGGCTTTTACAAACTTGCATTTATAAGTCCTTGCCTTTTTGACACATGGGACGGCTTTTTCCATCAATTATTTTCCATTATTCATGAAATATTCACAAAACACTAGCTTGCTTAAAAAAGCAACCAATATCCATACTTATAAACCACAAACTCCAAAAACATGACCATTTGCTTTTAAAAACCAAAAATGGAACAAAAAGAAACAAAAGGCTTAAAACTCTAAAGATGTGGCTTGAAAATAAGGGAAAAGGCTCAAATGGTTAGCAAGAAGGCAAATGTAAACCCAATGAACTAAAAAGAAAGAAAATTAACCTAGAAAAGAAAAATTACCACCACGAAAAGATGCTTTTGTCCTCCCTAGATGGCTTGGTCTCGTGTTTGAGAATTATGAGTCAAGATTCTAGATTAGGTCCGCAATAGTCAAGGATCCATGCCGCTCATGAAATTATATGTTGAAGGCTTGAAAAACAAAGAACCTCACATGGATGTAGCAAAAACTCACTATTGGTGTCAAATCAACTATAAGGAGCAACTACCAACATGCCACAAACAAGTAGAATCCGGTTTCATGGTCCCACTAGTCCTAACCAACTACCTTAGCATGCTTTATCCAGAATCAACCAAGCATACTCTCAAACCGTGGACACCTTTACCATTTAAGAAGAAAAGCATTCAATTATACAAGTCCACATGTTATTATGTCCAAAGAAAGAACAAAACAAAACACATTGCAAATTTTCCTTGATAGAAACAAAAATCTTTTTTGGGATTTTTTCAAAATAAAGAACATGAAAAACCATATACAAAGGTGCATAGCATATATGAATCAACATCCCACTAAACATGATAGAATACCCTCCCCCAAGCTTGAATGAGACAACATGCTTAAACATAAATAAAATCATCCATGGTAGGGGAAAAAAAGGAGATCAATCTAATCAAACCAACATATGTCCAACAAGTCATCATCCACTTGAGAAAGAGCAAGGAAGGATATTACCATATATTAGTTGGGTGTAAACACCATAAATGACCCAATTAAACCTTTCAAAGGTAATTTTCTCAATAATTGAACCTTGCCTTCCATATGCTAGCAAACATAGGAGTAAAAATTCCTTGATTCTTGATCCAAATCGAAGCACCAAAGTATATCAAGTCATGTACCTAACAAAAGGCACACAAACATTTCCATGAGAGAAAATCTATTCTAAAAAGAAAGGAAAATGAAAGCAATAAAATACGGGTTACTTCACGAGAAAGGCTTGCTTAAGGTCCATGCTCGACCGCTCTATTAAAATAATAATTCAACGCACGCAAGAGCTTGTCAAATGCACTACTACACATTTCATAAGAGAGAAGATAGGCAAATGACGGGATAAAAACGTACAACAAGATTGTTGAAAAAAAGTAAGGAGGGAGGTGCCAAAAGAAAGAAAAAGAGGGATAAAAAGGAAAAACAAGAAGAAGAAGAAAGAAGAAGAAAAGAAGAAGAAGAAAGAAGAAGAAGAAGAAGAAGAAGAAGAAGAAGAAGAAGAAGAAGAAGAAAGAAGAAGAAGAAGAAGAAGAAGAAGAAGAAGAAGAAGAAGAAGAAGAAGAAGAAGAAGAAGAAGAAGAAGAAGAAGAAGAAGAAGAAGAAGAAGAAGAAGAAGAAGAAGAAGAAGAAGAAGAAGAAGAAGAATAAGAAGGGGGAATAAAAGAATGGAAAGAAAAAGAAAAAGGCAAATCCTCTTCACTAAAATATTTTTGGGTGGCAACAACATCCTTTTCCTCAACAATAGACGAATGAGGGACATTAAGATCATTATAGACAAGGGGGTCCCCAATAGGCTCATTGAGATAGGAAGGGAGAAAACTAGGGCAATAGGGGATGTGGTCAATCCTTTGAGAAAAAAGGGTATGAGAAATGGGCAAAGGGGTAGCTACTCCCTCAACACAAGGTCTCACTTCTCCAATGAAAGCATGAAAAGCAATCATAGAGTCCTCAAATGAAGATCTCTCACAATTTACATCTCCCTTAAGCTCAAAAACTCCAAGGGAATCTCCCTCATCCTTCTTTGCACCACAATAAACCACCTTTCCTTCAACTATCTCAAAAGCTAAGTCCTTAAAACCGTGCATGAGAGGAGGTAGAGTCATCGTAAGCTCATCTAAATCCCAATAAGCTTTCTCGATGAACTCATCAAAGAATCTATAAATCTTCATATGACTCTCACAAAACAAATGGGACATTACCTCAAAATAGTCTATGTATTCATAGATTGAAGGCTCACAAACATACACTTGAGGCTCATCAAGATGGGAAAGAGGGTTAGGATTTTCAAATTCAACTCTCTCTTCATTCTCAACTCTTTTACCATCACTCATATGCTCATAAAAGGTATCCTCACACTCTCTTGGTTGCTCTAAAATATCATTATCATCCTCAACACACACATTAGATTTGAAATATTCACACACAACAGCAAAGATGACAATTGACTTTACAACTCTTCTCTTCTTTTCAAATCTTCATTAAAAACACCCTCACGCTCTCTAATCTTCTCCATTTGGCTCCTTAAAATTTCTATCATTCGTCTCTCCAAGGTCTTAAGATTAGGATTCATCTCTAACTCCCTCAAAGATTCATCAATTTTGCTATAGGGGACCAAAGACTCATCACAAGAGTTTGGAGAATGAAAGGGTGAAGAGGTTTGAGGATCAAGAGTAGAAGAAGAGCCACAACCAAAGGTAGGATCATAATTATTACAAACATGAGCATTTTAATTAAATAGAGGAGTTGGAGCATAATCAATCATATGAGATTTGTCAACTTGAGCATGCACCTCATTATCATGAACAAAAGAGGAAATAGAATTGGAAGCATTTGTTCTAGGTTCAACTCTGGGATCATGTGACACATTATGGGAAATCATGATAGCATTAGAAGAATTAACACCTTGCACATCAAAAATTAAAGCACGATGACCCCTATTATAGACTTCCCAAGCAAACTAAACATAAAAATCCCAAGCATCTTCGATAGAAAATGCTCTAAATCTACCATTATGCATTCCTTCAACTATATCCCTACTTTGTTCATTTAAACCAAAATAACAAATCTCACAAGCCTCCCTAAGACTACAACAATGATAGTCAAGAAATACGTCAAGTCTATGGATATATTCACAAAAGGCTCGTTGTTATATTGAGGAACTGATAGACATGCCATTTTTTTCACAAAACAAACAAAAATCATATAAAAGAAAACTATATACAAAGGCCTAGACTTAAGCAATCAAAAACACTCAAACATAGACACCGTTTCCCAGCAACGGCACAATTTTGACAAGTGGGTGAAAATAGGTCGTTGAAACTAATCCTCCCTCGATCAAAATAAATTTATAAACATTTACAAACCTATATGCTAGTATAGAGGAAAGTCAAGGGTCGAACCCAAAGGAAAGGTAATGTTCAAGCGCTCTCAATTATGCGCCTAAGTTAGGTCGAAATCTAAGGAATAAAGGTAAACACTCACAACTAACAAACAAAGAAACCAAACAAATAATGCACTAGGAACGGGATCAACAAGCAATCATGACAATTGTAGCAACTCGAAAATAATATGCAAATCAATGGTTGTGAAGACTAATGGCAAGCTTAATAAAAAAAGTCAACAAGGTATCTCCTAGAGGTTAAACTAGCGCCAACTACGAAAGACTTTAACTAGGAGCATCACTAATAAAGCTCAATCGACAATTGCAAGCTACAAATCAATGGTCCGTATCAATGTAGACTCAAAATGCAATCTAGCATAATTCTCAAGGCCTATCGAATTACACACATGCATACATCCATTAATCTCTTTAATCCCAAAAATTAATCAACATAATTCCAAAATTAAGCACAATTAATCAATCATACATGTTTCACCCAATTCCTAGTGAACAACTACACTAACATAATCATCTAATCAACAAACAACAACAGAAATCAAGAATCAACAACCTATGAAGAACAATTACACTAATCAACAATCAAACATCAAAATCAAACCAACAAATATGAAATCAAAGAAAGCAGTAAAATGAGATAGAGTTAAGAATGCTCATTGATAATAGAGAAGATCTACAACACAATTGTCACCATTGAATCTTAAATCTCTCAATCACCATTGAAATTCCTCACTTTCTCTCTCTAAAATCTACTCCTAAACTAACCCTAAAACTAGAGAGAGAAGCTCTCAACTAAGCTAAAATTATGATAAAAAATGTGATATGAAGCTTATTCTGAACTTGCCCTAAAAATCGAGTTTACAAAGGTATTTATAGAGGTGAAAAAACAAAAACCGGACAAAAAAATACCCTGGATGGCGCGCCCGCGCTGCAGGGGAGGCGCGCCCGCTCCCGTGCCTTGCGCGCCCGCGAAACTCTAGGTTTCTTCGATCTTCTCGCGGCTTCGTGCGTTTTCTAAGGTCGCACGATTATGATGTTTATGAACACTAAGAGAGTCAGTCCCAAAATCACATGAATGTGGGTTTAACACCCCATATTCATGAGAGCACAGTTTGAGAGCGCAAGAGCTAGAACTTGGAGAATCCACTTCCTTGCATATTGACCTTTCCAATTTCCATGGGTTTGCTCCAAAAGTTTCCTCCACCTCAGTAAATCACCAATATTAAGACCCAAACCTCGTACAATACCTACAACCACAAAAATAGAGCAAATAAAGGAGAAAATACTAGAAAACCCATATAAATGCACAAAAGCTACAAAATAAGAGAGGAAAGGTAAGACTAAGACCAAAAGCATAAAACTAAGCATTTATTTATCATGAAAGCTATGAAAAGAGGAAGAAAACAAGCTAAATGTTCATCAAATGGGTACCATTTATGACACCCATCAATAGCGGACCTAGCAAGATTCATTTGTATCGATTGTTATTTGATATCACCTCCTAGTATATGGTTTTAATGTGGAAGCATAGAGGCTATGTTAGGAGAAGCTAATGAACCCCGATAGGTGGCTAAACTAGACCTCTTACATCGATATTCGAGCATGTTTAGTTCATAATTAATTCAACTTCTATGCCTTTATTTATGCTTGAGTGATTGTTATTCCTATACCATTTCCCTTAGTTTTTTACTTCAAGTTTTAGTGTGTTTAGACTTAGTTTACTTCCCTTATTCCGGAATAGCTTAATTGTTGATAGCATTTGGTAGTGTTTATCTGTTCCCCGTGGTTCGACCCCTACGCTTGCCTTATACTTATATTAGGTTTGTTTAGGTTGTTTAAATTGAATTTGATCTTAGGATAGACATTTGACGACGCGTTTATTTCCTTGTCAATAATGCATTATTGTGGGTAGTGCCTTTTGAAGGCAAATCATCACTAGTAAAAATGATTGATTTATCGGATTTATCGTTAGTAAGCAAGCTAACGAGATCCTAGGGAGTCGTGTCTATGCTTACATACAAAGCCGTTAGAGCGTTCATAAGAGAATTCCTATATTCTTTAGAAGTACTTAGGAGTTCCCAAATGCTAACATTCGCTTTGGATTGGAGAAGATGATTGACCAATGGATCTTCCACCTAAAGAGAAGGTGGTATTGAATTTTGTGGTGACCTTGAGTTTTTATTGAGTAGTCGAAGATCCATTTGGTGGTGCTTGATAAACTCGCCCAGAATGAGTTAGATGATCTACCTCATTTTGGTTAGTTGTAGGGCTCGTGAACCAACTTTCTTCTACAGGCTTTGAATGTGCCTCCATTTCAAGATCGATGTTCCATGAGTTGTGCTTGATGCCATTGTTAATGCAAGGAGAGATTTGATAAATCTTGCGATTTCCCCAAGAAACGATCCCAATCAAGCGCTCCACTTGTCTCATTTTGTAGACAAGGTGGAGGTGGGACGGTAGCGTACTTAGAGACATATAAGTCTTGGAAGTTGTCATCCCATAATCCACACACTTTGATAGTTACCCCTATGAGTGTTTTGACTAGAGGTTTCCTTACAGGTGTGATATAGTCCAAAGGATCGAACGTATCATTTCACATATGTTCCTCATCAATGTGAAATACCCCTAATGGGGATGCATTGTTCTTGGGTTTAGGCGTGGGAATTCTCTCATCGTCTACTAGATCTTGTACTTTATGTTTTAAGACATAGTAACATTCAGTATCATACCTAACACCTCTATGATAAGCACAACAAGAATTGCTATCCCATTGGGCGTATCTTCTTTTTGGTGGAGTGGGTGGCATTGGCCCTGTTAAAGTAAGCAAACCCTTTTTGCTTAATTTTTCTAACAACTCTTTGTAACTCATAGGGAATTGTGAAAATTTTCTTTATTTTGTCCATCTTCTTCGAGGAATATTATTGTGATACTGATTTGTGTTATTGTATTGCGTAGAAGTCGCAAAAAAATCAATAGAGAATGAAGTGTTATCATTCCCTTTTTAGTAGTTATTCTTAGGTTGATGATGACGAGGCTTATTTGCTTTTTCTTTAGCAAGATCATCTTCAGTCCTAGTAGCCACATAACTGACATTTTGGAAAGTGTCTAAACCAAGGTAACGTAGATGTTTGTTGTACTTTTCATGATAATTGTCAATGAATTTTTGTACTAACTCGAGTTCAGGTGCCCTTTGGGCAAGGTGGGCTGCCTTTTCTCGCCATCTACCATAGAAAACAAGGAAACCTTGATCGTTGCCTTGCTTAAGCATTTCAAGTTCACGTAGAGTGTATTTGTACTCTACATTACTCTCATATTGGGTAAGGAAAGCCGAGACTACATCTTCCCATTTTGCTTTAAATTTTGGATCTAGACCATAGTACCACTCTCTCGCGGTTAGGTATAGAGATAAAGGGAAAGTCAAAGCATAAAGCTTAGGATCAACTACCTTTAAAGCCATAGTGCCAGTAAAACACATTAAATTGTTTTGTGGATTATTTGTCACCTTAAAAATTGGCAAGTCCGTAACTACAAACTTTTCTTTTAAAGTGAGTCATGTAGGAGGAGCAAACTTTTTTGCATCGAAGTACTTGTTCCCCATTGTAAAACGAAGAACAAGCTTCTCCAATCACTTTTCTTTGATGGATAATTGTTCCATCTTTTGTTAGAAAGCTAAAGCTTTGACATTTTTCTTTTCAACTTTTTCGAGTTCCTTAATTCTTCTCTCCTCAACCTCTTGATCCTTTTCTTCTCTCAAGCGAGCAATCTCTTCTTGAAGTTGCTCTATGGATGACATTGTTGTTGGACTAGAACTTGTTGTAGAGGGAAGGTGATTTGAAAGGTGTGGATTGTTTGGTGGCAAACGTAGAATGCGAGTACCTAGGAGAATTCATTCTCAAGCTTGAAAACCGGCCCTAAAAGAAGTACAAAAGGATAAGTTAATCAATACGCTTTTTTAGGAAAAAAGAAGAGGAAAGAACGCAAGATATATTCGAACGGATAACATCTCTTTTAAATAATTCTTCAACGAAGATATTGTTTGAAAGAGCCAATTTGTTTTTCGCATAATCAAAAAGGCTCGTAGCAGAAGACGCGCGCAAGTAACTAAGTTGCGCGTAGCTGGTGCACGCATCCTAATCTCTTGCGCTGGTTGTGGTCGCGCAACTCAATGAGTTGTGCGCGCCACCTGCTCGAGCAACTTCTTTTTTTTCGAGCAGTTTGTTTTTGTGTTGTATATTACTAATAGACAACTTCGTAATTTGGAACCTAAACCAAACTAAAAGAAAAAGAAAAGAAAGCTATCTGAACACGTCACACATAGTCATGTAATCATATAAGCATACAATAAGCCAAGGTTCACGTAATGCCATTCTAAGGTCAAAAGCTTGGGTATCCATAGGTAACATATCATAAGGAACGACGAATAAATCAATCATTCAACGTGTTAACTAATGACATAGCCCTCCCAACATTTTGTTGGCGATATGGGGGGATTATTGTTATTGATTTTTTGATAGAAGCCTAATGTTGGCAAACCCCTAGTCAATGATCCAATCCCTAAGGATTAAAGTGTGCTATGATTATGTATGATGCAATGTTGCTTGTTTGGTTTTTTTTTTGTGAAAAAGAGAAGATATAATGCGTTCGAGTCTTGCTCTCTAACTAGAGATTATCCAAATTAATTCTCGTTACAATCCATAGGCAACCTAGTATTGGAAACCTTGAACCATAACTACGAACAAATCATGTAACCTCTAAATCCCCAGTGGAGTCACCACTGTTAGAAGGGTGTTCCCATCATAAGGGATCCTTCTCCTAAGATGCCCATGACCCTTTAAAAGCTTGGGACTTTACACTTGTTAGGTGATCAAGGGCAGAGACTAGGTCGTTGAAAACTAATCTACCCTCGGTCAAAACAAAATTTGTAATCTCTCAACACACCCTTATACCAAGCATAGGTGTAAGTCGAGCGTCGAACCACTAAGAATGTGAGATGAATACTAATGCTAAAGCTAAGCTATCTCGAAATAATGAAGTAAGGTGTGTCTATTCTAAACAATCAAACAAACTAAATGAAATCAAATTTATCAAGCACTAAGGTTAGGATCCACATAAACTCGCAATGAATTGAACTAATTGGGATTGGAGATAACTAAGTCGGGTGTTGTGAGGGAAAATCAATTAAGAAATCAAGAGAATATGGTAGGCTAATCTCCTAGAGGTCAAACTAGCGCCAACTACGAGAGACTCTAGATAGGAAACTTGCAAACCTACTTAATCAACAAATGTAAGCCACAAATCAATTTTTCGTATCAATGTGAACTTACAATGCAACCTGGTGCGAGTAAATAGGTTGATCACTCCTAAATTAAACACACACATGCACATAATCAATAAACCAATTTAATCACAACATCAACTCCATCAATTTCCCCCAATTAGCATAAATCCATTACTCGTATATGCTTCACCATTCCCCTAGCTAGAAAACTACTCAAATTTCATGGAAATCAATATCAAAACTAAGCTAAACAACAAATTTATCATCATCATATTAATCAAGATAAAACCAATTCAAAAAACAATCAACTTGAACAATTAACAAAGAAACTAAGATCAAAACTAAGATTGCAATTAAGAGAAAAAATCCTTACAAACTTGCTTCGAATCAATGGAGAAAACACTTGGAATCATCAATATTCAATCATCAATCAAGAACTTCTCTCTCTACAAACTAGAGTTTTTCTCTCTGTAAAAATCTAACCTAATTCTAGTCTAATTTCTAAACATCAACTCTCCTCTAAGAATAGAGGGAAAATCTAAATATAGCAAAACTAACAAAGAGAAGTTAGTTAGATCGTCCCCAAAATAGACCCTTACAAGCGCGGCTGACTATAAAGGGGAGCGCGGCCGCGCAAATCTGGGTACGAAACAGAGACCCAGACAGGAGCGTCAGTGCCATAGTCGCACGTGCCCGCGCTTGGGAACAGGGCGGCCCTCTTCACCATCATGTTGATGCTCCTTTTACGTTCCACTCAATCCTCTTGATAAACACGGGACCTTGCAGTTTCCAAACTCCATGTTTGTGGGTTCAACACGAAAAATTGTGCACCCACGGCTTGAATGCACGGCTTAAGGTCTTTGGGAACTTGCACTTCTCCATGCTTGAGCTTCAAATGGAGAACATTGGGCATCCTAATCAATGTCAAACTTGGGAAGGGGACTCGGGAATCTTTGGCTAACGACCTTAACCTGAAAAAATGAAAGAAAACAAGAAAATAAAAAGGAAAATAACAAAATAAAACAAGAAATGCTTGAAAAAGGAAAATCAATTAAGTAAAGAGTAAATTGAAGAAATAAAGAGTAAAAATAAAGAGAAAGGAAATGAAATATCTACAAAAGCAATCTAAAATCATCCTAAAAGAGAACAAATGAGTGCCATAAATGACACTCATCAAATTCCCCCAAGCTAGACTTTTGCTCGTCCTCGAGCAAAACAAAGCAAGAAAGAATAAGGATGAAACACATATTCAAAAAGAAAAAGAAAAACAAGAGAAGAGAATATATACTAAGACTCACTAACGTAGGAATCATGGTTTTTTTAAGCTACAACAAGCCCTTTAAACCCCAAAGTCGCCTATGAGGACAAGTGAGGTCTTGTAAAGGTTTCCTAAGAGCTTAACCCATAACTCTTTGAAATAAAACGAGGCAAAATCATTTAAAAGGAACGAAGGTAAATCAAAAATTCAAACAAATAGCTCTTAATAAGGATCTTCACAAACGAACAAATGCAAATGAATGAACACCTTTCTATATGATAAGGGTATGCATTCTTCAAGATATCCACGGTTGATTGAAAGATAAGGTATGCTAAGCGTAGAGAACTAATGAAGTGCAATCCACTTTCATCCCAACCAAGTGAAAATAAAATGAAAGAAAGAGAGAGAAAAATAAATAAGGTCGGTGCGTTTAAGGAGCAAAAGAAGGGGGTGCGCGGCCGCATTACCAGGTCGCGCGCCCGCTCCCTATGGTTGGCGGCCGCGCAATGATCGCGCGCGCCCGCGCCCTTCTGGGTATGTGATCTTCTGAATCTCCTCTCGTCCGCACATCGGTGAGTACAAGGGGAATGATCATGATGAAGATTAAGGAAAGAATTTTCTAAACTCTAAGAATGTGGGTTTAACACTAGATTTTCATGAACCCACCATTTGAACCCACCAAACTTCAATTCTTACTCATGCTTCCAATTTATCAACTTGACCACTTCCTCTTCAAAATAGGCACCAAAATTGTTGGAAATCCAATCAAAACCACCTAAAACACAATCAAGAAAGAAAATCAAATAAGAATATAAACAACAAAAAGAAAACAAAAATCAAGGAAAATAGAGAAAATGGTTAGAAACTCGGGTTGCCTCCCGAAAAGCGCTTGTTTAACGTCATTAGATTGACGTTCTCCACCCTTCAAGGTGGATCATAGAGAGTCATATCATGAATAACTCCCATAAAGCCTCCATCATAGTAGCGCTTAAGCCTATGACCATTGACTTTGAAAGTTCTTGAGAAATCCAAAGGAGATATTTCAACCGCACCATTAGGAAAAACCTCTTGAACAACAAAAGGACCACTCCAACGAGACATTAGCTTCCCGGGAAATAATCTCATCCTAGAATTGTAAAGGAGAACCTTGCCACCAACATTGAACTCCTTCTTCTCAATAAACTTATCATGCACTTCCTTAGTGCGAGTCTTATACATGCTTGCACAATCATATGCATCCAATCGAAGTTCTTCCAACTCATGGAGGTCAAGCCAACGTTGCTCATCCGCACTTGCCAAGTCGAAATTAATTTTCTTGATAGCCCAATGAGTACGATGCTGAAGTTCGGTCGAAAGATGACAAGACTTCCCATAAACCAAGCGGTAAGGATTAGTGCCAATAGGAGACTTGATGACCGTTCTATATGCCTACAAGGCATCATCTATCTTATCCGACAAATCCTTCCTATTTCTTGCGGCCGTCTTCTCTAAAATCAATTTGATTTGATGGTTAGACACTTCGACTTGCCCACTAGTTTGAGGGTGATAGGGGAGTCTGAAACGTTATTTAACTCCATGCTTCTTCAACATCTTGCGAAAGGCGCTATGTACAAAATGAGATCCATTATCACTAATAACCACCTTTGGGATGCCAAATCGTGGGAAAATTATCTTCTTGAACGTCATCATTGCTACCTTATGGTCGTTTGTAGGTGAAGCAATAGCTTCCACCCATTCTAACACATAATCGACGATAACAAGGATATATTGATTCCCATATGAAGTAGGTAAAGGACCTATGAAGTCTATTCCCCATACATCAAAAATTTCCAACTCTAGTATAGGTTGTTGGGGCATCTCGTTTCTCTTTGAAATGTTTCCGGTCCTTTGGCATCAGTCACAACTCTTGACAAACTCCCAAACATTCTTCAAAAGATTTGGCCACCATAATCCGCATTGGAGCACCTTTGAAGCCGTTTTTTAAAACACCCATGTGACCACCACTCGGATCCGAGTTACACATCTTCAATACACTAGGTAACACCTAATTTGGAACACATCTCCTTAATAAACCATCAACACCCCTTTTATACAAAATCGGTTCATCCCAAACATAATGCCTAGCCTCCCTCTTGAGCATTTTTCTTCGATTCTTGGAAAATGAAGGAGGAAACTCCCCACAAGCAAGATAGTTCACCAAATCGACAAACCATGGGAGTTCCTTCACATCTATAGCATACAAAGAATCATCTAACATTCTATCTTCAATGGGAAACCCATCATCTTGAACTTGAAAATTCTCAAGTCTAGATAGATGATCCGCTACTACATTCTCCGCTCCTTTCTTATCTCTAATCTCAAGGTCAAAAGATTGAAGCTCTAACACCCAACAAATTAGCCTTGGCTTTGATTCCTTCTTCCCAAAAAGATATTTTAGTTTCGCATGATCGGTGAACACAATTGTTTTGGACCCTAACAAATAGCAACAAAAATTTTCAAAGGAATGAACGATAGCCAAGAACTCTTTCTTCGTAGTAGTGTACTTCCGTTGAGCTCCATTTAGAGTCTTAGACATTTAATAAATCACATGAAGTTTCTTATCAACTCTTTGACCTAAGAGTCCTCCAATCGCCGCGTCACTTGCATCACAAATCAACTCATGTGGTAAATCCCATCTTGGAGCTTAAAAAATTGGAGTGGAGATTAGAGCTCTGTTCAACTTATTGAATGCCTCCAAACACTTATAATCAAATACAAACTCCGCATCCTTTTAAAGAAGATCATTGAGGGGCTTTGCAATGAGCAAGAAATCCTTGATGAATACTCTATATAACCCGGCATGGCCTAAAAATGATCTCACACCCTTCACATTAACCGGAGGTGGCAACTTTTCTATAACCTCAATCTTTTCCTTGTCAACCTCTATGCCCTTGTGGGAAATTTTGTGCCCAAGGACTATGCCTTCTTCAACCATGAAATGGAATTTTTCCCAATTCAACACCAATTTCACTTTCTCACACCTTGACAAGCACTTTTCAAGATTTTCAAGGCAGGCCTCAAAGGAAACTCCACCTACGGAAAATTCATCCATAAACACCTCCATATCCTCCTCCAACATGTCTCCAAAGATACATATCACACACCGTTGGAAAGTGGCGGGAGCATTGCAAAGGCCGAATGACATTCTCATATAGGAAAAGGTACCATAGGGACAAGTAAAAGTAGTTTTCTCTTGGTCATCAGGATGAATAGGAATTTAGAAAAATCCCGAGTAACCATCAAGGAAACAATAGTACTTGTGCCTCGTTAGTCTTTCAAGCATTTGATCAATGAAAGGAAGGATGAAGTGATCTTTCTTGGTGGATGTGTTTAGACGTCTATAGTCTATACACATTCGCCAACCGATGATCGTCCTTGTTGGAATAAGCTCACCTTTTTCATTCTTGACAACGGCCATGCCTTCCTTCTTTAAAACGACGTGAACGGGTGAGACCCACCTAGAGCTTGAGATGGGGAATATGATCCTCGCATCTAAAAGCTTAGTAATCTCTTTCTTCATTACCTCCCCCATTTGGGGATGTAATTTTCGTTGTCGTTCAATAGAAGGAAGGGCACCCTCGTCAAGGGTTATGTGGTGTGTACATAAAGCGGGGCTTATACCCTTGAGGTCATTAATGGTATAACCCAAAGCATCTTGGTGCTTTCTCAAAACACCGCATAACGCTTGAGCTTGGCTTTCACTCAAAGATTCACTAACAATCACGGGGTAAGTAGAATTTGGGCCTAAGAATTCATACCTAAGGTGTGATGGTAAAGGTTTGAGCTCTACCATGGGAACACCTTTACCTTCTTTGGTTGAAGCCGCTTGCAAAGCCTCTTGGATTGAGATTTTCATGCAAATTTGATCATCACTTCCTTCAAGACTCCCATCTAACAAATTCTTATACAAAGTCATTTCCTTGCTGGGAGAACCTATCTTTTCCTTGTTCAACAAAACACACTCAAGAGGATCATTAGTTATGAGCAAGTGCTCATGCAATGAATGTATAATATTGTCTAAAATTTCAAATTTCATGCAATTCTCAAGAGATGAAGAAGGATATTTCATACTTTCATTCAAATCAAATTCAACTCCCTCATCTCCAATTTTAAGTTAAATCTTAGCACTTTTGACATCAATCAAAGCACCTGAAGTAGCAAGAAATGGTCTACCAAGAATAATAGGAATTGTAGAATCCTCATCTATATCAAGGACAAAAAAATCTACCGGGATGATGAACTTTCCTACCCTTAAGGTAACATCCTCTACCTTGCCCCTTGGAATCCTAATTGATCTATCGGCTAATTGCAAAGTAATGTTAGTAGGTAAAAGTTCTCCCTTCTCTAGTCTTTGATATAGAGAGTATGGCATAATGCTAACACTAGCTCCCAAGTCACACAAAGCATTATCAATTTGCATTTTATAAATAGCATAAGGGATATAAAAGTTTCTGGGATCCTTCAACTTGGGTGGGATTTTGGTCATTATGATTGCACTACAATTCTCGATCAAGTTAACCGTTTTTGCCACATCACATGTTCTTTTTCCCCTCAAGATCTCCTTAAGGAACTTTTCATAATTTGGCATTTGTTCTATCACATCGGTAAAAGGAAGAGTAAGATGAAGTTGTCTAAGCATCTATATAAATTTCCCAAATTTCTCGTCTAATTTGTGCCTATTAAACTTTTGTGGGTAAGGGAGCTTAGGCTTGTAGACTTCTCTTTCTCTCTCTTTCACCTTCTCAACTTGTTCCTTATTGATTTCCTCAACTAAAGTATTCTCATCTCCCTCATTCTCAATTTGACCATTGCTAGGACTCTCGTTAGCATCACTCTTCTTAGAGACTTCACTCTTAAGGACCCTACCACTCCTAGTCACAATCGCATTCACAGGGCTCTTAGGATCTAAGCTTGGTGAAGTCAAAGAAGAAAGATTTGTAAATTCCTTAAACTCATCATTAGCCAATTGAGAAATATGGGTCTCCAACCTCTTATGGTAAGTTAACATGTCATTGAATTTCTTATTGCTTAGGGTCATGTAAGTGTCCAACAATTTGACTTGCTTCTCTATGACATCTTCCAAGAAAATCCTAGAGGAAATTGGTTGATCATACAAATTATCACTTTGCCCTTGGGTATTCGGAATAAATCCAAGTGGGGTAACTCTTTGAACATTCGATTGAAAATTTCCTCTACTTTGATTGTTCTAATTACCTCTACATTGATTTTGGCCTCAATCGTGATTATGGTTACCATAACCTTGGTTATAATCCCCATATCCTTGGCCATGACTTTGACCATTATAACCATGCACAAGTAGAAAAAATTCTATTTGTAACGCCCTATTAGTAACTGGCGTATGTATATGCTAGTTACAAAATCATCAATAGTAACCGACTAAGATAATGCCAGTTACAAATTTCATGACATTAGTAACCAGCGTAGTAAAAGTCAGTTACTAATATGTGGTTTATCATTGTTTGAAGTTTTATTATTAACTAACTAAATAAATGTCATTTATATTAAGTCAAAAAAACATTGACTAAAAAGCTTGTAACTAGCTTACAAACGCCAGTTACAAATATTAAGTCAAAGAAAATTTGACCAAAGCATTTGTAACTAGCTTATAAACATCAGTTACAAATATTAAGTAAAGAAAACTTTACCAAAGCGTTTGTAACTAGCTTACAAACGCCAGTTAAAATAATAAGTCAAAGAAATTTTGACCAAAAAGTTTGTAAGTAGCTTATAAACGCCAGTTACAAATAATAAGTCAAAAAATAATTTTTTTTTGAAGCAGAAAAGATTAAGTTTCTACATTCTATTAATATTATTTAATTTTCATTTAATTTTTATTAAAGGTTAAAAAAAATTATTGAATGCTAGTAAATTTGCAGAAATAAAAAAACAAACTGAAATTTTTTGCACCTTCGCTCCAACCAACTGCTCGAGGTGATACATAGGCTCAAACTCAAACATCCTTTGCCTTGTACACAAGAACCCCCAACAAATGTTTTCAAGTTAACCTATCCAAATTCGGAGAATGATACATAGGCTCAAACCCCAGTCACTATCTAGACAAACTAGTATAAATCCTGCAAAATGATTACTTCTACTGTAGTTCTTTATACTCTACCTTTTCATCATTCTTTTTCCGTTTTTTCGCAAAAACTCTCTTCCTTAACATCAAACAACAAATTTCTCAAAGGTTTTTTCGCTTTTTCTTTTTCCAGATAATTATTTCACTTTGCATAAACCCTAATTTGATAATTTTAAATTCAAATTTCTCAATGGTTTTTCCAGACAATTTGAGCCCCGATTATCTGTGCTACCATGGTTTTCGGTGGGATTTTCGCTTTCAATTTCCTCGCTTTCTGTTGTATTTTGGTTCTTTCTTTAATGGCGCTTTCCATTTTCTTAATCAATTTCGTTTTATTTTAATATTGTTACAGATGCGGATATGGAAAATTATGAATTTGAGTATTCCGACGATGATGGAGATGAGCAAAATGTTGACATTGAGAATCAGTACTATAATTCCAAAGGTTATTTTTCGATGCTTCTTCAATTTGATTGATAATATAGCGATTTTTGGATTTCCTTTGAAATATTGATTTGTATAGCAATTTGGGAATGCCCTTTAGAGTTCATGATTAGTTTTGCAATTTGTGAATTTTGCAGTTAATATTTTGGAAAATTATACAGTAATTATGCCATTCATTCTTCTGTAAATCTGAACTTGTGGGTGTTCGGCGCAATGTTTGCTACAATTTGTTTTTCCTTACTGTGAGTATTGCGGAAAATGGGGCATGGCAATCAGTCTTCGCAATGCCTTTATGGTTGATTCAAGTTGTCAATATCTTTTATATTGAAAAGAAATTGGGTTGAATGTGGGTGTTAGTGTAAAGGTTCTTGGTTTAAAATGCAAGGCAACTTTGAAAAATATGCTAACGGCATTATAATTGTCCATTTCTTGGGAATTGTGGTTATAATGCAAGATTAATAGCAGAAGGTGTTGTACTGCTGTGGTGACTTATATTTTGTATGAGGTCGTTGTACATAAATTGTATTGGTGAAGTTGGTGAATGAGGTAGAAAAACCTTCTTGATCTTGTCATCAGCTTCTTTTCATACTCCTTGGACTAAGAAAAGATAAAACTTCAGTTTGGGATAAGAAATTGACTATATGAATAGATTTTGTTCCCTTTATTCACTCTCCCCTTGTACTGGTTAGGAGTGGAAATAGTTTGTGATTATTTTGTGTTTAAACAAGCTCAGAATAGGGGTAAAAGAAAGAAATTGATCTGGTGAATCTAGAGGCACTTTGCAAAATTGGTTTTTTCTCTCTCATATCCCTTACTTTTAAAAAAAATATTAAACCATTTTCTCTTTTTATAAGTATTAAATCCCCAACAAACTATGCTTATATACGAAGTACTACCTTCGTTTCTTAAAGTTGACACGTATTCCTTTTTAGGAAGTGTTTTTTTAGTTGACACGTTTCCTTTTGGGGTAAATGTTTTACCTTGTATTTACTAGATAATCCACTTGCCTTTTCATTGTCTCTCACTCTCTCTCCTCTCCTTAATATATGTGCCTAAATCAAACGCGTCAACTAAATAGAAATGGATGCAGTATTATTTAACAAGTTCAACTCAAATGTAAAAAAAAAATTCAAGTCAACTTCTTAAGACTCCGTGTTGAAAAAGCTTATGTAACATGTAATATGCACAGGGAAAGTATACTTTTTCCTCTTTATCTTTGTTAATTAATGGGTGCTAGATGAGATGAGATTAATGATGATACTAGAATTGTTAAGCTGGCTTGGAAGTCAAAAGAGGACTACCTTGTGTTAGGTGAAAAGATGGTGAATATATTTGACATTGAGATAAGTTGAAACAAACGCCATTAATTTCTATATGATGTATCTAACATGATTGATTTTTGGTTGTATATCTTTTATTTGGGCACCTTGTGCTAGGTCTAAAGATGGTGGTATCGAATGTGCTTAAAAGTCTATTAGTAATGAAAGTACTATTTAATTTATTAAATAATTGTACTATCTATGTTCATTTGAATTAGTGTGCTCAACAATGTGGTGGTACCGAATGTGCTTATCATGTGATGAGATATATGTATGAGATAGTATCTTTCCATAGAGATTGGAAGGGTAATTTGAAAGAGGATAGTGATGAATTTACCTCTTTTGTGCAAGCTAAAAAGCTTTATACGAGTTTTGGTTGATGTTTTATTTTTATAAAGTATAATATATATACACGTATTTTTTTTTCATATTTGCAGGAGTATTTGGTAAGACTTTCAGCCTACAATGATGTAGCATTGGATGAGATTCAAGAACAATGGGATAAGTTTTGTAGGCTTAATTTTTTGTTGAAGACTAGTTATCTTATTAATTGATGTTATGATTAACCGCATTTAGCTTAATTAAAAAATGTAACACATTTAATGTATCAACTTTAATTTTATTTAGCCTATTGGTTATTGTTATTATATTTCTAAATCATAAATCAATGAATTTTTTATTCAAGTTTTAATTGTTGTTTGGATATTAAAGTATAGTTAATTTTGTGTATTTTATGGTTGTGGATGAATAATTTAATTGATTTGCGTGAAACTATTTAGAGTGTTTGTATTGTATGTTGTGGGTGAATTTAAGTTATATGGAAGTGTTCGGAGTACGTGTGTTGTTGGTTGAATAGTAAGGGGTTATAACCCATTTGACGATGCCATTCTTGTATTCGGATCAAATATTTATAAAAGAAAAATATTATTCATTAGTAACTGGCGTAATCTAGTGTTAGTTACTAATATTATTTTTTTTAAAAAAATAAAAATATATATTCGTAATCGGCGTTGTGATTTGCCAAATACTAATAATACCCTTATTGTAACCGACGTAACTTAATGTCAGTTACAAATAGTATGATTTCTAACTTGGAAAATAGACTTTTTGTAACTGGCGTTGGGTTAAACCAGTTACAAATAATACATTATATGTAACTAACATTAGCCGGTTACGAATAATATTCACTGGTTGTAACGGTGGCATTCGCAACCAACAATGCCAGTTACAATAAGTCAATTTCGCCAGTTAAAAATAACACTTTTTCTACTAGGGATGGTTGTTATAGCTACAACAAATCCCTTGGATTCCATGGTTTCTATAACCACCATTTTGGTTATAACTATCATAGTTCACTTGGTTATGATAATTCCTATATACAACATTCCTTTGAGCATCAAATCTAGGTCCAACATTGTTATTAGCAACACAGTTCACATATTCATTCTCATTCCCAACATATTCATTACAAGGAACATTAGGGCAAATAGAAGCATCATGGTCATTCATTCCACACATATCACAAGACCAACATTCTCTAATCATGCAACAAGAAGAAGGAAGAGAGTTAGAGGAAGAAGATGTACCCCTCCCCTTAATTTGGGAGGGAAGAATCGGTGCTTGTGAGGTCGCGCTCTCGAGCTTATACTTTATAGAAACTACCTCCTTTCCTAAGTTCGAAATTTTAGTCGACAAATTGTTAATAGCATTGAGTTGTTCCATTGAGCATCACATAGTACTACTCTTGTTTATCGGCTCTTTCTCACCATCTTGCCATTCCATGTAGTTTCTAACTATATCCTCAATGATATCTACAACTTCTTCCTTAGTCTTGTTCATGATTGGGCCTCCGGCTCCAGCATCAAGACTTGCCCTTCCTTGAGGACTCAAACCGCCATAAAAAAAATTTATGATTAGGTAAGTGGGGATTCCATGGTGAGGACACTCGCGTTGATACTCTTTATATCTCTCCCATGCTTCATAAAGGCTTTCACTAGAGTTTTGCTTGAAACCTTAAATCAAAACTCTTGCCTCCGCCATTTTATTTTAAGGAAAGAAACGGTAAGGGAATTTCTTGGTGACTTCATCCCAAGTTCTCAAAGAATTAGGCTTTACTTCCTTGTCTAGCCACTCTTGAGTTCTTCCAATTAGAGAAAAGGAAATAGCTTGAGCCTTATGAATTCTTGAGCAACCACGTTCACCTTAAATGTGTTGCAATATTTCTCGAATTCCTTAAGATAATTTAGGGGTCTCTCATTTACTCCTCCACTATATTGCAACCTTTCAATCAAAGTTATCATTGCCGGTTTGATTTCAAAGTCGCTATCCAGGATCAATAATGGAGCAATCTCGCTCTCATACTTGTATGCACCCAGAGTACCCAATTCCTTCAATGTAACCCTTAGGATTTCTCCCATGTTAACTTGCACACACAAACTCAAAGGAAAAATATTAGTAAAACGGCTACAAATGTAGCCAAATGAGAAATTTTTTTTTGCAATTTTGAATTTTAGTGAAATAGACTCAACAACAATAGCAAACAAGTACGCCATTCCCCGGCAACGGCGCATTTTTTATCAAGGGCGGAGACTAGATCGTTGAAAACTAATCTACCCTCGGTCAAAACAAAATATGTAATCTCTCAACACACCCTTATACCTAGCATAGGAGTAAGTCGAGGGTCGAACCACTAGGAATGGGAGATGAATGCTAATGCTAAAGCTAAGCTATCTCGAAGTAATGAATTAAGGTGTGTCTATTCTAAACAATCAAACAATCGAAATAAAATCAAATTTATCAAGCACTAGGGTTAGGATCCACATAAACTCGCAATGAATTCAACTAATTGGGATTGGAGATAACTAAGTCGAGTGTTGCGAGGGAAAATCAATTAAGCAATCAAGAGAGTATGGTAGGCTAATCTCCTAGAGGTCAAACTAGCACCAACTACGAGAGACTCTAGATAGGAAACTTGCAAACCTACTCAATCGAAAAATGTAAGCCACAATTCAATTTTCCGTATCAATGTGAATTTACAATGCAATCTAGTGCGAGTAAATAGGTTGATCACTTGCGCATAATCAATCAACCAATTTAATCACAACATCAACTTCATCAATTTCCCCCAATTAGCATAAATCCATTACTTCTATATGCTTCACCATTACCCTAGCAAGAAAACTACTCACAATTCATGGAAATCAATATCAAAACTAAGCTAAAAACAAATTCATCATCATCATGTTAATCAAGATAAAACCAATTAAAAAATCAATCAACTTGAACAATTAACAAAGAAATTGAGATCAAAAGTAAGATTGCATTTACGTGAAGAAATCCTTACAAACTTGCGTCAAATCAATGGAGAAAACACTTGGAATCATCAATCTTCAATCATTAATCAAGAACTTCTCTCTCTATAAACTAGAGTTTCTTTCTCTAAAAATCTAACCTAATTCTATTCTAATTTCTAAAATTCTACTCTCCTCTAAGAATAGAGGGAAAATCTAAATATAGCAAAACTAACAAAGAGAAGATAGTTAGATCGTCCCCAAAATTGACCCGTACAAGCGCGGCTGACTATAAGGGGGAGCGCGGCCGCGCAAATCTGGGTACAGAACAGAGACCCAGACAAGCGCGCCCGCGCCCGCGCCATCAGGCCGCTCGCCCACGCTTGGGAACAAGGAGGCCCTCTTCATCATCATGCCGATGCTCCTCGTGCGTTCCACTCAATGCTCTTGATAAACACGGGATCTTGCAGTTTCCAAACTCCATGTTTATGCGTTCAACGCGAAAAATTGTGCACCCACGGCTTGAATGCACGGCTTAAGGTCTTTGGAAACTTGCACTTCTCCATGCTTGAGCTTCAAATGGAGAACATTGGGCATCCTAATCAATGCCAAACTTGGGAAGGGGTCGATCAACAAGCAATCATGACAATTGTAGCAACTCAGAAATACATGTAACTAGGTTGATCACTCCTAAATTAAACACACACATGCATATAATCAATTAACCGATTTAATCACAACATCAACTCCATCAATTTCCCCCAATTAGCATAAATTCATTACTCATATATGCTTCACCATTCCCCTAGTAAGAAAACTACTCATAATTCATGGAAATCAATTCTAACACTAAGTTAAACAACAAATTCATCATCATCATATTAATCAAGATAAAACCAATTAAAAAATCAATCAACTTGAACAATTAACAAAGAACTTGAGATCAAAACTAAGATTGCATTTAAGTAAAGAAATCCTTACAAACTTGCTTCAAATCAATGGAGAAAACACTTGGAATCATCAATCAAGAATTTCTCTCTCTACAAGCTAGAGTTTCTCTCTCTAAAAATCTAATCTAATTCTGTTCTAATTTCTAAAAATCTACTCTCCTCTAAGAATACAGGGAAAATCTAAATATAGCAAAACTAATAAAGAGAAGTTAGTTAGATCGTCCCCAAAATAGACCCGTACAGGCGCGGCTGACTATAAGGGGGAGTGCAGCCGCGCAAATCAGGGTACGGTATAAAGACCTAGACAAGCGAGCCTGCGCCCGAGAGAGGCGCGCCCGCGCCTGGGAACAGGGCAGCCCTCTTCACCATCATGTTGATGCTCCTCGTGTATTCCACTCAATGCTCTTGATAAACACAAGACCTTACAGTTTCCAAACTCCATGTTTCTAGGTTCAACACGAAAAATAATGCACCCACGGCTTGAATGCACGGCCTAAGGTCTTTGGGAAATTGCACTTCTCCATGCTTGAGCTTTAAATGGAGAACATTGGGCATCCTAATCAATGTCAAACTTGGGAAGGGGCCTCGGGAATCTTTAAATAACTACCTTAACCTGAAAAAATGAAAGAAAATGAGCAAATAAAAGGGAAAATAACAAAATAAACCAAGAAATGCATGAAAAAGGAAAATCAACTATGTAAAGAGAAAATTGAAGAAATAAAGAGCATAACTGACAAGAAAAGAAAGGAAAGAGCTACAAAAGCAATCTAAAATCATCCTAAAAGAGAACAAATGAGTGCCATAAATCACACTCATCATTAGGGTGTATTAGGATTTGAATTCCTGACTGTTTGGGAGACCTTGAATGAGAAATGATACTTTCATCACGCTTTTTTGTAAGAAACAAGTAGGAGTCGCCAATGAGTTTTAGGAAAACTCATACACCTCGTTCATGCCTTTCTCCCAAGTAGAGTTCAAGGGGTAATTAGCACGAATTGTAAGTTTACTCATGCCCAAATTGGTTTACATAAACCAGAAATGAGTTCGAAAGCAAGGGTACTAAAATAATGTTCTCTTTAGGGAGGAATCGCTATTCTAGCCCTAGTGACGGCCTCTACAAGATCTTCCTTTTTCACAATTTCATTACCAAACAATATATGCAACATGATACCTAAAACTAAGTTAGTTGATTTTATTTACACATATTAATCATGTAGGAATTACATTGCAAAGTCGTTATTCTTTATTTAATTCAAGTTTGAGATAGTAACAAAATAAACAAGATTCGCCTTGGCTAAAGTGATCACTCAACAATTATTCATTCAATTCTATTCTTTTTTTAACACAAGATAGTATGCGAAATTGATTAATTAGAATTCCGTTTAATGTGATAAAAAAACACTAATTAATTAAAGTCCTTTTAAACAATAAAAAAAAAAGGTGATTGATCTAAGTTCTTGGGAATTTACCACATCTCTCTGCTATATCTTCGTTTAGAACACTTATGGACTAGTTCTTTTTCGGGAACCTCCATCGTTGTAAAAACGCTGAAGAGGGGTGGGTGTTTAGGACAAGAGGGTTTGGTTGCACACAAGTTCATAAGTTTTCTGCCAGCGTTTTAGGTTAATTTTTGTGTGTTGGAGCATCTTGTTAAGCCCCAATTTATATGGAAGGGATATGATTAGGGTTTGGAGCATTTTGTCGTAACAAGAGTCGCACGCATCTGAATGGGCTGCACGCGACTGACTAACGCAAGTGATTTAGTTTTCTGTTGTAGACACCTACTTTTGGCCTCTAGACCCTAAGGGAAGTGCGATGATGTCACAAAAATTCGTTCTTCATGTTAGATCAAAGTTGAAGTGTTTATGGACTACGAAAAGCATTATGAAGTAAGTTTAAACCCATATTTGAGACCAAGTTATATTAGAGCCTCGTCCAATTACTTATTAGGCCTAAAATGTGTTCATACATGTTTAAACTTGATTAATAACGGACCCAAATGCGTCAAATGCAATGATTGGATCCAATGGAACCTACATTGTTGAAAATCGATCCAAACAGATAAACCAACCAGAAAATTCCCATGGAAGGCCTATACAAATGGATATCCCTTTCAAAGAGCTTTCCAACGGTATATTTAAAGTCTATTTCCGAGCAAAAACGAAGAAGTTATGATCAAAACACTAAACCGGGCCATAAAACCGACACCCTAGCACTTCAACGGCCATAACTTTTGATACATAACATATTTTAACCTAATTGTAATGGAATGTGAAAGTAGACATTAAGAGATTTCTAATGATGTCTCACACGCCTTAATCAAACTCCATAATCAAAAGTTATAGAAGTGTTAAAAACGTGGTTTCGTATAAGGCAAACCAGAAACCAGCACAACCCAATCAATTGCGCGCGCGACTCATTGAGATGCGCCCCGCACCCAGCGCGACTCCGAGAGTTGCGCGTGCCACCTGAAAGAGCGGCTCTAAAACCCTTAACCTAGATCCCTAAGACTATAAATAGGGGTCTTCGTTCAGCATTATGGGGACCGAAAATTCAAAACTAAAACCCAAGTATTCTCAAAACCCTAATCTCTCAACTTCTCTTACTATCATACTACTTTTCCCTCTTTCTTCCCAACTACTCATCAACCCTAATCCATCCATTGAATCTCTTGAAGGTACGAAGAAGAAAGAAAGTCCATACACATTAAACGGAGATTTAACATAAAAGAAGAACGGTTAGTTTCCTGAGCACTTAGATAAATCACTTTTCCTTTATTGTTTAAATAAATTTAATTGAATGAATAGTGTTGTTCGATAACTTTAAACAAACTTTTAATTAATTAATTCACATAATATTCTTTTGTTAATCAAGAATATAATTTGATAATTAATTGTTGTTTTATCACTTAAGACAAGACGAATATTGTTATTTTGTTCTTTTCATGAATATTGATTAAACAAAGAATAACGACTTTTGCAATGTAATTCCTACGTGATTAATGCTTGTAAATAAAATAATCTAGCTTAGTCTTTAGGTATCACATTGCATATATTGTTTGGTAATGAAATTTTAAAAAAAGGAAGAGCTAGTAGAGGCCGTACTAGAGCTAAGATAGCGATTCCCCTCTAAAGGGAACGTTATCTTAGTACCCTCGCTCCCAAACTCATTTCTGGTTTATGTAGACCAACTTGGGCATGGGTACACTTACGATTCGTGCTATTATCCCATGAACTCTACTTGGGATAAAGGCATGAACGAGGTTTATGAGTTTTGCTAAAACTCATTGGCGACTCCTACTTGTTTCTTACAAAAAAGCGTGATGAGAGTATCATTTCTAATTCAAGGTCTCCCAAATAGACAGGAATTCAAATCCTAATACACCCTAACAATTATAAATCCTAGGCTTTTAAATGGCCATGGGCATCTAAGGAAGGACCCCCTACGATGGGAACTTCAAATTAAAAATAGGTCTCACCTTAACTTTCATTTTAAAATGAGACCATATTTTCGAAAGTGATTTGAATGATTTTATAAATTATTCTAACACTTCACCAAACCTAGGTTTGAGAAACATTCATTTTCAAACTACGGTGCTTATTTAATTGAAAGAACTTCACTTTTGATTAGAAAAATATGACAATGATGACAAGCAGAAAAACATAAACAAAATTAGATATACGAAAGTTTGCTCACATTTTCATGTCTTAGTTGAAATGAGATGCAAATTACAACTTATCTTCATTAATCTTGGACAAAAAAGTCACACTCAATTACGAGCTAGACTTTTCTTTCCATTTTGGGTCCAGCTTTGAAAATAATATAATTATTGGATCCCTTTTCAAATTTTGAATTCTAGTTCGAAACAACATGTTTCTAATAAAAATAGTATTCAAAGTTTCCTTTCTGAATTTTTGTTGTCTCAAATAAATAAATTTTCAGATTCTTAATAACCTTTTGGATGATACATGTATATACATAAATATTTCCAAAAGGATTGAATAAAGATTTGACATCTTCTTGACTTGAACTTGTTCTCACTTAGTTCACCAGCGAATATTGGCTAAGGGATGGTTAACAAACCACCTGCAAGACCAAACACAATGATTGATAAGAACAAAGAAAATATTTGATGTTCTAAATCAAATTTGAGAATAAAATCACCACAATGATCTTTACAAACATTTAGACATTAGGTATGATATACTAAACCTTAAACACAATTGTTTTGCTTTATAAACAAGCAAAGAACTAACTTGATTTATTGAACATGACTTTAACTAAAATGTGAAAGTCATGTCATTGTCCTAAATATCTCAAAACAAAAATAGGACATATACATAGGCCATCACAATATCTTGATTATATGAATGGCCTAAATAATATCAAGTCATTAGAACTACCCCAAGTTGGGGGCTCCAAGACTTGAGAAATAGCAAGAATGCGCATAACCCGACACATGGGGCTCCAATATCCACAAAGAAACAAAATGAGATATTCATGCCATTCGAGCTACTTTCGAGAATCGCCTAAATAGTTGTAGATCTCAAGCCTTATAAGTTTCAAATACATCACAATGATTTAATATTCATTTTGTTCCTTTGAAAACTAAGTTTGCAACTGAACTTGGCCATGAAACAAGTTACATATTCGAGCCATTTTCAAGTTCAACTTCAAGAACTAATCTTAGTGCATAATTGTTGTTTCAATATTTCAATTTACTCTAGAGATTAGAGAGTATGACTAGTGTAGAGCAACAAAATCACGATACTTGCCCATACGAAAGTTTAGTACTCAATCATTCATCATGATCATTGTATGTAGACACATTATTAACATAAGACAAACAATTTCATGAGTTAGAATGTAAACAAAAGACTCCTAAATTCGAAATTAAGGAATCTTCATTCTAAAATATTCTCCATTGTTGCACACATTGGAATTTCGCAAGGAGGATAACATTTACTTTCTCGAGCTTGAAAACGGTGATAAAATTTGAACTCAAAAGAAAGATTTCAAAAGTAGCAAGAATAGACGAAAAATTTGAACAACATTTCATTTTTCCCCTTACTTATTCTAATGAATAACCAATATTACTAGACTTTGGAAATTTCTTTGTTAAAACTATGAATGGTCAAAAAACGGTTTAAACACCCTAGTTTAATCATTTCCAAGATTCAAGTTGTTATCATAATAAGACGAAACACGGGATTTATAGACCCATTTTAAGCAACATGAAAGGGTCTAATTATTGACAATAAGAAAATCATCGAAGTCACCCAACACTTGGGCTACAACTTTCAAAAATGTAAAATGGGGGCTTACGAACCCGAAATATAACCAAGCTACAACAGTTCGATGATCTCTTCAAGAATTTCCTAAACTAACTAGTTTTGTGCAAATCTTGAAATCACAGTTTTATAAGTGAATAATAATAACCATCGGTTATTTTTATCATTGATAATAAAGTCAATTTTGCAACTTACGCATGAAAAAAAAATAAAAAAGAAAAATATGAGTCGCAAGAACAAATTCATGCTATTATAAAAGTTCAAAAATTCATTTATAATTTTAATGCATAATTGTTGTTCTAAATACTTCAATTTACATTAAAATTAACAAGTATAGTCTATGTGAGAAAAAAAGAGAGAAATAAAGATCAAGCACAAAGTCAAAATTAGAATGAACAAAAAAACACATATATGCTTGACATGCTCATACAGGATCAATACTTTATCACTTCACATGAAATTTGTTGCAATATATTGCTTAAACATTTCACAACAACAAACAAACAGATTCATAAAAACAAATCGAATCGAAAACCCCAACTTTTGTTAGGATTCTTCAGTCGATTTCTCCATTTTATAAACCAAGATCAAAGTCTGGTAAAATAAAAGGAGAAAGATTTACTTTCCTTAGCTTCAAACGACAACAAAAAATGGAAAGAGATCAAAATTGGAGAAAGATGAGAAGAAGAAAGGGAGCTATAGATTGCGCTTCTCCAAATCTTTTAATAATTCGAGCGTGGAGGATAACATTAAGTTGCGCGTGGCATCCCAGCGTAACCCAGTTTCTTGCGTGCGCTTGGCCAGCGCGACCTACTAAGTTGCGCGCGGACACTGGTCACTTAAAAGACCAGTACTCAGATTTTGAACCGTTTTGATTTTTTTCCCAACGGTTTTGTACGTTGTTATACGTAATAACGCGCGAATTATCAAAATCTTTTAAAATTGTTGTACATCCAGTAGTTTCTTTTCTTCTTTGATAGTTTTTTGCATCATTTTGCATGCACACCATGCTTTGTGCCTTCCCTAAGCATAAGTTTTGAACTTTTTTCGTAAGAGTGTCTGAACGTTTTTCGTAAGAGTGTCTTAAGACATTCTGTGGTGGTGCTTTACGTAAAAGCACCCATAGGCAGGTTTGTCATTTTACTTTACTGACATTATAAATGTCTGACTTTTCTTCTTTTTTCACATCCGAAGCAAAAAGGAAGGTGTTGTCATGCAGCGTAACAACGCAAAAGGCGTATCGTACGGCGAAAAATTGTACGGCATAGGTGTTGCGTAAAATTTCACTTCAGCCTAAGCTTTGCGAGATCTAATTCTCAAAACTAAAAGGTATAGGATTACTTTAGGCGTTAGCTCACGAGTCAATAGGCGCGCCGAACCATCAGGAACAGACACTTCTTGATTGGAAGCAAATACGGTAGTTAGTGAGCTTACTAGCTTACCGGACAGTTAGGGTGTCCGTCCGACCCTTGTATAAAGAAGCGACGAGACGATGTCGCGCCTATGTAGTCACGTGCCCCCATTCCTGAGACATGTGTACTCATCTTGTGGACAAAACTGCTGAGAGACTTGTTGACTTTCTTCCCTCTCACTGGATTTGGATTTATGCCTCCAGTCCTGAGACATGTATTTCTATCTTGTGGACATCCGGCTCGAATAACGGACCATTTCGGCTCGAATACCGAAAACACCTTTTTCATCTTTTTACTTTGTTAAAGTCAGGCTAAGGTTTCAATGACATATCGTGGGACTTTAGACCAACAATGACACGATTGAGAGGAAATCATCCCCTTTTATTCTTTTTTAAAACCGATCTCTTCTCATAACTTGACATCACCAAGAACACCTTTACTTGTAAAAGCGTTCTACAATTGCAAAGGATCAATCTAGATTATTTATCGCGTTAAGACTAGGAAAAAACTTTTCCTAGCCTTAATAGCAACTTGTTTCGAACACTTAGCGAACAAAGGATTGTTTCCACATCCTTAACATTTCTGAAAGTTTCTCTATTCTTTGAGAACTTTGCGGAATGAGTCTCGGATTTATTTCTTTGACTACTTTGATCATCGTCTATTCTAGACTCGATAAAAGTGGGGGCTAACTGTAGACACCTACTTTTGGCCTCTTCTACCGAAAGGAAGTGCGATGATGTTACAAAAATCCGTTCCTCATGTTAGATCAAAGTTAAAGTGTTTATGGACTACGAAAATCATTATGAAGTAAGTTTAATCCCATATTTGAGACCAAGTTATCATAAAGCCTTGTCCGATTACTAATTAGGCCTAAAATATGTTCATATATGTTTAAACTTGATTAATAACGGACCCAAATGCGTTAAATGCAATGATTGGATCCAGTGGAACCTACATTGTTGAAAACCGAGCTAAACAGATAAACCAACATCAAATTCCCGTAAAAAGCCTATACGGATGAATATCCCTTTCAAAGAGCTTTCTACCGGTATATTATAAGCCCATTTCCGAGCCAAAACAAATAAGTTATGATCAAAACACTAAACCGGGCCCTAAAACCGACACCCTTGCACTTCAACGTCCATAACTTTTGATCCATAACATATTTAAAAATAATTCCAACGGAATTCGAAATTAGACATTCAAAGCTTTCAAATGATAACTAACACGCCATAATCCAACTTTGCAATCAAAATTTATGGAAGTTTTAAAAATACAATTTTGTATAAGGCAAACCGCAAATCAGGTAACTCAATCACTTGCGCGCGCGACTCATTGAGATGCGCGTGGGACCCAGCACGACTCAAAGAGTTGTGCGCGCCACCTGATGGTGCGGCTCTAAACCCTAAACCTAGATCCCTACGCCTAAAAAAGGGGTCTTCGTTCACTATTACGGGGACCGAAAATTCAGAAATAAAAACCTAGTATTCTCAAAACCCTAATCTCTCAACTTCTCTTACTATCATACTACTTTTCCCTCTTTCTTCCCAACTACTCTTAAACCCTAATCCATCCATTGAAGCTCTTGAAGGTGTGAAGAAGAAATAAAGTCCATAAGCACATTAAATGGAGATTTAACATAAAAGAAGAACGGTTAGTTTCCTGAGCACTTAGATAAATTACTTTTCCTTTATTGTTTAAATAAATTTAATTTAATAAATAGTGTTGTTTGATCACTTTAAACAAACTTTTAATTAATTAATTCACATAGTACTCTTTTGTTCATAAAGAATAGATTTTGATAATTAATTGTTGTTTTATCACTTAAGACAAGGCGAATGTAGTTTATTTTGTTCTTTTCACGAATATTGATTAAACAAAGAATAACAACTTTTGCAATGTAATTCCTACGTGATTAATTCTTGTAAATAAAATAAACTAACTTAGTCTTTAGGTATCACGTTGCATATATTGTTTGGTAATGAAATTGTGAAAAAGGAAGAGCTAGTAGAGGTCGTACTAGGGCTAAGATAGCGATTCCCCTCTAAAGGGAACGTTATCTTAGTACCCTCGCCCCCGAACTCATTTCTGGTTTATGTAGACCAGTTTGGGCATGGGTAAACCTACGGTTCGTGCTAATTATCCCTTGAACTCTACTTGGGAGAAAGGTATGAACGAGGTTTATGAGTTTTCCTAAAACTAATTGAAGACTCCTACTTGTTTCTTACAAAAAAGTGTGATGAGAGTATCATTTCTAATTCAAGGTCTCCCAAACAATCTGGAATTTAAATCCTAATACACCCTAACAAGTGTAAAATCCTTGCCTTTTAAATGGCCATGTGCATATAAGGAAGGACCCTCTACGATGGGAACACCCTCCTTACAGTTGCTATAGGCAGCGCAACAGATTGTGTTGCGCGCAGTATTATGGTAAGATTCGATTTCATATTTTTATAAATTTCTGAATCTTTCGCAAGTGCATCACTGGAGGCTGCGTTGGGGGTTACGTACGACCTTGTGATTTGCGCGCGCCTGACCAGCGCGACTCCTTGAGATGCGCGCGGATTTATCTACGGCAGCTTCAATTTTAATCTAGCCGCCTCTAAAACCGTCATTATTAGGCTTTAAGCTCGGGCTTAAGCCTTATTATGATCGGGCTTAGTTCATTGGACCGTAATGCTTTTGCTTTTGGGTTAGGCTAGCTTATTTTTATGTTCTTGCAGTTCAATCAGTAATCCACAAAGTGTTCTTCACGTTAATCCAACGCGAAGATGGTTTTAATTATTGTCATTGCACTTCATGTCGCGGCAGGAGGCCGAAAGTAGATGTTTACTACTGTCGCTCACTCGGCCCAGCAAGCCACGCACATATGTGAGGGCTGTTGGCCAATGCTTGCTTCTAACATGCATGCTATACTGCTGCGGGTTGGCGCGCCATGCGTGCTAACCTTTGCTGCTAGCTACTGCGGCATGGCTCCTAACAAACAGGCCCATGCGTGCTTAGTGCTAGCATGCTGCGGACAGCCTTGCTAGCCATGGTGCGCTAGCACGCACATCCAGCCTAGGCTCGGCTTGGTGCGCTTCTAGCCACCTTACTAGGCCATATGCCCCTAGCACTCTGTTTGCTCGGGGCATTCCGATGCTAGGGGTATTTTGGTAATTTGTTAATTAATTAGTAATTTTGCCGTCTCGTCTTTGATTATTTCGACTCGACTTCTGACGCTCGGATTTGACACTCCAAGCTCAAATTTTCGACGTCTAAATATTAATTACTCAGGTGACTCATTAATTCCTTCCGAATCAATTCGTCGCGTCATTTTTTTAGTTGCTTGGGTGTGACCCGAAGAATTCAATCAAGATTAAGCTGTAATATTTATTATACATTAATATTATTGATCGAAAGCGGCCTCCACCTAGGCATTCCGATCGCTTCACCTCACTGAATAATTGGCTTTCTAATAATTCCGAACCCTCAATAAGAATATTACACTTGTTCGAAGGACACCATTCTTATCAGAACTTTGTCATATTATTATCATCAAATCGACAAGATTCCAAACAATTACGAAGTATGATATAATTCCAAATATTATACTTACATTGAATGGGGGTAATTTTATCCGCTAAATTTTTTGTTTATTTGATCACGATCTCCTTCGAATTTTATTGATGATTGTTAGTGATTAAGGTAAAAATACCCCCGACACATGGTCCAATCCCGTAGTGACATGTGGTCCAACCAAAGGGTGACACGTGTCCCTTAGGAAGATGACATGTGTCAAGCTCAAGAAGAGCACCTAAAATAAGAGAAAAGGGCCTCCTTACATTAGGAGGCCCAAATACCGAAAAAGCCGCAAAACGACACTGACCCCTAGACACGTGTACGACTTGATTGCGCTGTTAATCAAATCATGTCATTCTAGGGTAATAACTCTAAAAGGGCACAATTCTCCACCTCTTTAAATACCCCAATCATTTATAATAGGAGGGGTAGATTGTGACATAACATTTAATAGAGCACTAAATAGCTCCAACTTATCTCTACTTTCTCTCTCTATTTTTACTTCATTTTCCGATGTCTAACTTGATCGTTGGAGACAGATCTCCGATAAACCGGAGCTCCGTTGTTTTGCAAGTGTTTGAGTCTCGTAGTTGGCAAAGCGTGACCAATATCCCAATGGATTCCAAAAAACCCTTAAACATTAGACGTCGTCTATGGGATACTTGACCGTAATATGGAAATAGATGGTCAGACACCTCATGTCGGCCCTGGCCTTGGTCAATATGACCATGTAGAAGACATAACTGCAACAATCAATTCTAGTGACCCTTTGGCTGCCTCACTCCATGAGGTCGAGGACCCTCTATTTACTGTTCCCTTCCAAAAGGTCGCTCTGAACAAACTTCAAAATGAGTTAAAGAGTAAAAGTCCATCTTCCTCCAGACAGTCTTCTAGAAGGGAGGAAGATGGCACTCCAAAAGCAAGGCAACCAATGCTATGGATGCTGGGAACACCTCATTCCAGCAACCGCATAGAAGATCTTCTAGGGTGCCACGGACGAACCTGTCTAGGGTCGTTGAGAAAATGCAGTTGGCTGGGGGCAGACTAAACATCCTCAAAGGGAAGATCCTGAGTCATCGCGACGCTGAAGGGATGCAAGGGAATAGATCCGGTACAAACAACGGGAGCGGGCGGCCTACTCGAACACGGTCTCAATCCCAATAATGTCGGATGAATTCTCTAACCAATCTCTCTCCAAACATACCATCTCGGCAAGGACTAGCAGGAGTCAAGCTCATCATACTCAAACTCCTATTCCAGTTCAACCGTTTCAATTTCAGACACCCCAAGATTTCAATCCTATTCTGCCTCCTAACCCCCTATCTTTGGATAGTACGGGCAATATGGCTAGTCGTTCGATCAGAAACCATATTTGGGAAAACTGGCCGCACAACCCCAGCCTATCAACTAGGAAATGCGCTTGTTGAATCTTGGTGACAAGTCGCCTCCGTTTTCTCAAGAACTTCTCAATTGTCCTCAACCAGCGAAGGTGAAGAGTGTACTTGTGGAAGCTATGATGGTACGGGCAACCCAGAAGAACATATCACCTCGTACCAAAATCTGATGTATTTGCAAAGTGTGGATGATGCCACATGGTGTAGGTGCTTCCCGACCACCCTCAAAGGCATGGCGCAAGAGTGGTTTAATAGTCTTCCGGTCGGGTGCATTGACTAATTCACTACTCTTGGCCTATTGTTTGTTGGAACCTTCTCTTATAATATTCCCCCGAGGAAGACTGAAGTTTGGCGATCGTACGTTCAAAGGTTGAATAAAAAAAAGCCAAAATTCAGAACCTGCTGGATGAAATGGCCTCTTTTGAATTTCTCTAGGGGTAAGGCATAATGGCTTTAATTTTGACTTGGTAAGGATAAAGGTTCGGACATGCACAAGCGTTCTGCGGGAAGCTGAAGCCTACAGTGAAGCAGCTGATTTCTGTTCACTTACAAAAGCTAAAGTACCACCCAAGGAGGCTGAGAAGAAGCAACCTTTTCAGCAAGACTCAGCCGGGAAAAAGAAAGAAGGAAAGAACAAAAGAAAAGAAATCTAGGTGGCCGACAACCAAAAAACAAAAGCCAAGAAGGCCAAGACATACGAGCCCCAGTACGAGTTCAACAAGGATTGCTATTCAATCCCGATGGAAATTAAAGATGAATTTGAGTTTAAAAAGACCCAACTACTGAGAGGTTCGGTCCAGTATCGCAACAAAAGCAAGTACTGTCACTACCACAAGGATGTGGGACATGACACGAACGAGTGCATCAATTTGAAGAGGTTGTTGATAAACTGGCCGAAAAGGGCATGTTGAATTCGTATGTCTTAAAGTCAAAGTTCACATACACCCAGTCAGACAACAAGTCTGAAAAGAAAAACCAAAATGACAAGAAAGATGATGGAAATAACACCAATTCTAGTTTAGTGGCTGTAATATTAGGCGGCTTTGCTGCAGGAGGCCCTACCATGAAAGGAATCAAGCAAGACGCTTGGAGAATTGGCAAAGTGATGCATGCTGAAGGGGTGAAGGTTGAACCCTTCCCAAAAGTAACGGTCAATGAGGCGGTCCAAGGTGAGGTCAAATTCCTCCACAATGACCCCATGGTATTTGTTATGAAAATAGCCAATTTGAAGGTCGGCCGAATATTAATAGATACGGGAAACTCGTCCGACATTATCAGTTTGGTTGCCTTGAAAAATTTGAATCTTGCTGAGGATGCTCTCAAGGACATTTCTCACCCGTTGGTTGGGTTTGGGGGGTCCATCATACATCCAGTAGGACAGATCGATTTACACGTCCAAATCGGGCAAAAGGGGGAAGGAAAGGACATGGTTGTCCGCTTCCTAGTGGTCAAAGAGCTCACTGGCTACAAATGTCATACTCAACCACCCTACGCTAAATGAAACAAAGGTAGTAATCGTTCCTCATTTGATGTTGTTGAAGTTTGAGAGGTCGTTTGGGAAAATTGACTCAATTCAAGGAAGCCTAAAAATGACAAAGGAATATAATCAGCTAGTAGTAAAAGCCAACAATATGCGGACGAGGAAACCTTTCTGATCCAAAAGTCGAAGAAGGATCTCTCCAAACACACAAGATCATCTAGAAGTGTAAGTCAAGCTTAAGAAGAGCACCTGAAATAAGAGAAAAGGGCCTCAAAATATCAAGAAATCTACAAAACGACGCTGACCCCTAGACACGTGTCGCAACTTGATTGTGTCACCAATCAAATCGTGTCATTCTAGGGTAATAACCCTAAAAGAGCACAATTCCCAAACCCTATAAATACTCCAATCATTTATGATTGGATTGTGACATAAAAGTTAATAGAGCACTAAATAGCTCCAACTTCTCTCTACTTTCTCTCTCAAGTTTTACTACGTTTTCCAGTCTCTAACTTGATGATCCCCGATAAAGCGAAGCTCCATTTTTTGCAGGTGTCTGAGTCTTGTTGCTAGCAAAGCATAACTAGTATCCCAATGGATTCCAAAAAAACCCCGAAACAGTTAGCAATGGTGCTGATAATTAGGGGTGAGCAAACCGGGTACCCAGTTAAAATTTTAGAACCCAGACCCGAAGTTAGTTAGGATCAGGTCCTAAAATTCAGAACCGGAATTGGAATTGGTTCAACCGATTCCTAAAATTTAGGACTTGGAATTGCAACCACCAGGTACCGGTTCTAGTTTCGGGTACCAACTTGTGTACATAATTGTTAAAATATGATATAAATTATAATACTTATTTTAGTCTATTTTCGTTTTTAGCGTTTAACACTTGTATTTATATATGCATTAAGATGCTTTAACCTAGATGAATGGTTTGGTTACCCATGTGAACCCTTGGGAGCACCAACCCTACGTTAGGTATTAATAATTTTTTTATTAATTTACTAATTGGATACATATAACATAATTTTATTTTAAAAAACTTATTTAGTGTAACATAAGTTGGATAATTGGGTACCCAAACCGGTTGTAGGTCCAAAATATTGAGAAATGGAATTAGAGCTGGTTGTAATCAGTTCCTTAATTTATTACCCGGAATTTTTGGTCACTATATATATATATATATATATATATATATATATATATATATATATATTGACAATTTGGAGGCGGTACCAACTTTTGTTATGTCCACAATTTGCTTACCGAAAACTATTACTAATTCTCTTGATCAAATTATTAGAAATTTTTTCTGGAAACAATCCCCAAACAAATCAAGTATACCTATGATCTCATGGGATAAAACTTGTCAATCTAAATATTATGGTGGCTCAGGCCTCTGTAAAACTGAAGCAATTAACTCCTTCTTTTTAGCTAAAGTAGGTTGGAAAATAATCTCATCTTTAGGACTCTTGGATTTGGGAAAAAATTTCTTCGAATGCGCCCCTTCCTACTTCGTGGCCTTCGATGGAAAATTGGTAATGTTACTAGTGTTCTATTCTGGCTTGATAAATGGTGATCTTCTGAAAATTTAATCACTATGCTTAATTTAGATATTTCGAATATCCAAAAACCTAGATCTTACTATTGATCATTTCATTTTGGACAATAATGAAATGGGATGTTTCTACTCTATTTCTTTATGTCCCGTCTAATATTGTCCATCTTTTTAAAGGAATCTCACTTCCTTCTTTAGTTATTCAAGATGAGCCTTGATTCTCTAACACTGGTGATTATACTGTCAAATCAACTACTTGGCTTGCTCATAATATCTCTTCTCATAATAAATGGGAATTTCATGGATTTGGAAACTTGATATATCTCCAAAACTGAAAATTTTTGTTTTGAAATTTCTTCATAATGCTCTACTTACAAGGGCTAATCTTGCTTATCGTCAGTTGGATATTCCTTCTATGTGCCCCCTTTGTAATTGTCATGATGAAACTTAAAATCATTATTTTTTTCTATCTTGTTCCTACACTTCTCAGTTTTGGCATACTGATGCTACTATTCATTGAATTGGTCAGGTCCCTTTAACCACTAGTATTTATTTGCTTTTTAAAGTTTTAAAGGGTAATTTCTCTATGTCTCTAAGAAAATTTTATAATTTCTTTATGAAGTATCTAATTTAGTGATTTTTGATGAAATTGTTTTTTTTCTCATATGACTATTTTTTCTCATGCTCAAATTTTTTTATCATGAATGGCATTTTCGTTCTTGTCTCGAATCTTTGGATACTCTTGCTCCCGCTCTTCCTTCTTATCCTACCCCTAGGAGTATACGTGTCTCTTGGTTGCCCCCTCCCCCTTGTGTTATTAAAATAATTTTTTATGGTTCTGTTCGAGATGATTTAGCAACCGTAGGCGTTGTTCTAAGATAGAGATCATTTAGAATATAATATTTGTAGTCGTTATTTTAATATTGGTATGAGTACTCCTCTTATTGCGGAAAATACGACCCTTCGTAAGGGTCTTCTTTTGGCACATGCTCATAATATTTTAAAAGTATTTATTGAAGGGGGATAATTTGCTAATTATTAATATTTTGCAAAGAAAGACTTAGTGCCCGTGGAAAAATCAGCTATTATTGGAGGACGTTAAGGAGCTGATTTGAAATTTCACCTATGTTGATTTGCGCCACATATATGGAGAGGTTGGCAAGCTTACCAAGATATCAATCCATTTTTATATAGTAAATTTTCTTTTTATATCTATTCTAATAAGTTAGGGTATAGTTTTGAGAGAAGATTATCAACTTCTTGCTCACCTTTCCATTAAAAAAAATGCAACCTATATGGACAATAAAGAGTCCATTCATATGGGGTTACAATGTTAATTAATGGCACATGAGAATTACAAGGAAGTTACAAAGATAGTCATATTATTGAGGTAGTTACAAACTATTATGGGCATGCACAATTATTATTTTGTTGTAATGTATTCCCTCCGTCCCATAATATTTGTGACGTTGGGGTGGTAACGTAGATTAAGAAAACTACAAGTAGGTCCATTTAAAACATGTTTATTATACTACCTTTGTTTCATAAAATGTGCAGCAAAGGGGCTTGCACATTTCCCAAGGCAAAATTTCTTAAGCAAAGATTAGTAAACAAAAGGGCATGTGATTAATTGGATGAGAGAGAAAACAACCCCACCACAACCACCCGAAACCCAGCCAGCCAACTCGCACCACCACCAGACCACCAACGCCACAACAAGACCAACAACACCACCAAACCACCAACGAACGAAGCCCTACCTCACCACAACCCAAAACCCATCCAACCAACTCGCACCACCACTAAATCCCCACCCAACCACCAACGAACCAAAACCCCAACTCACCACCAAAGAACCAAAATCCCCACTTACCACCACCAACAAACCCACCCAACCAAATCGCACGGCTTTGAAAAGGGTGAAAGGGGCGATGAACTGGAGTTGGAGAAATCGATGACTGTCACGAGTATGAGGGTCTTGCGGAAATCGAGGGTAATTGAAACTCGACCTACCTCACCATCACCATCAAATTGAAACCCGACCTCACCACCATCAAAAATCGAAACCCCATATCGCCACCATGATCTGAAATGCGCCCCCAACCACAAGAGAAGAGAGAAGAGAGAGAACAGATGGTGCGATGGATCCGAGTGCTGGTGGTAGTGCGGTGAGAGAAGAGAGAGAAAAGAGGATAGGGATGGTGCTTGTGGTGGTTGAGAGGGAGGAGAGTGCAAAAGTGGTGGTGTTGGTGGTGGATAAGGTTGTGAGGGAGAAGAGAGAATGTGGGTTAGAGTTTTAATTATAGGGATAAATTAATTTGGGTTAAAGAGTTAATATGTTGTTTATTGAATTTAAGTAAAATTTAGTAAGGGTATGGTGGTAATTTTACACAAAAAATTTACTAAAAGAGGTAACTTTTAGTTTGTTGTACATAATGTGTAGTTTCCATTTTAGGAAATCGTTGCAGATTTTATGAAACGGAAATAGTATTAATGATTCTCTTTTGTATTTTTATATAGTTAAAAAAAACAACAAACAAAAAGTGGAGGAGGTGGAGTAGTGGGGAGAAAAAAAATGTTGGAAAATATTTTTTATTAGTGGTCTCATATATTTGGTAACGTGTCAAATATTTTGGGATGAAAGAAAATAATAAATGTGTCAATTATTATGGAACGGAAAGAAATAATAATTGATAAACCCATTATATAACTAATATATAAAGCTAAACTTTTAGTCAGGCCACAAGACATCAACATTTGGCATTCTTACTTTTCGTCAAATGTTGCGCCACATTGGGTATATGTACATAGATTTCATAAGATAAAAAAAAGTAAAAAAAAAATAATTTTTTTTTTAAAAAAAAAGTTAAGAATTCTATTTTTAATCAAATTTGGATAGAATTTTAAGATAAAATTATTTGTTGAGAGTTTTAGTATCAATAAAATACCAAAATTTCATATGTATAAATTGTATTATATTTTCAGTCAAAAAAAATTAGTTTATAACTCAAAAAAAAAAATACAAATATTATTTTTAGTCTTTTACATGCCTTCTACATTAGTTTAAATCGTGACAAAATTACTTTAATTCCTAGCTAATTTTGTATTACAAATATATTTTGAATTTTTTTTTTTTGATTCATAATATATTTTGAAATTTAAGTATAGAATAAAAATTTATATCACAATTTAGTAAATAAGCCGTACAACTTAGGGTACAAAACTTGTTCTAAGAAAACTCAAATATGGTGAACCATTTTTTAGTGTCAGCCTCTCAACCATGTCAATATCAATTTCTAGCACCTGTTCACCGCTTTCATGGCGAAACTACCGTTACTCAACTCCCAAACTCACAACCCGTGCCACATTTTTCCGCCAAGGGAGCAGCAGCAGCAGCACTAATCAAACCCTTCAATTCAACTCCTCTACATCAGATTCTTCGTTCACCCAACGATTTGGGCTTCGCATTTCTGGGGCTAAATTGGGATTTTATGTTCGAGCTGAGAATAGTGGAGGAGAGAAAAAGAGAAGTGAGCAAGAAATTGAGGATGAAGAATTGGAAGAATTGAGGGGTAAAAGCACAATGCCTGATAGATTTAAGTACTTGTCTAAGGAAGTTCCTTCTCCTCCTCTTCGTTGGCCTTGGTTTGTAGGTATCTTTCTCCCTCCTTTTCTTTTGATTTAATGTTTTTTTATCTGTTTTTGTAAATATGTCTTCCTTTTAAAGAATGAATGTTATTGGGAATTTATCTTCATTTCTTGTTTGTTGATATTTTGATTTTGAGTTTACTCACAAATTTGGAGAAATTCAAATTGAAATTGAGTGATAAAAATTAAGTGGAAAATGTGTTAGTAACAGACTAACAGGGCTGTTAAATTTAAAAATGTGTCAAGAAGAAATTCTGTAAAATGGGTTAATGTAATTGATTTTTTTTTTTATTATTTTTTTTTTTTTGAGTTTGCTCACCAATTTGGGGAAATTTGAATTAGAATTGATTGACAGAGTGGAAAATGTGTTAGTTACAGGGCTGTTAAAAATGGGACATGAAGAAATTCAGTAAAATGGGTTAGTGCTGTTTTTATATAAATAGCTCATTAATATCCAATTTATGTATGCATAGCATACCCTTATGGCTTGTTTTGTAGACATTTTGATTGGTGGTTATGGCAATGAGTTTATAAGAAATGGCTAATCGATAGCTGTTTAATATCGCATCTCTATATGCATACTCTTACGGCAATGAGTTTATATGAATTTTGCAAGGGAAGTTTTATGACAGTTGATGATATTCATGGTATTGTTTCTCCAGTTATATGTATGTGTGTTTCTACTTAAAACTTCATTAGTACGTGTTAGTCATTACTAACTGTAGGGAATGTTTTAGGCAAGGGTAATGAAAAGAAATACTGTAAAAATAACATTCTGTGAATGTTGTTTGCTAGTCCTTCTTTATGGTGATTGCAGCATTAAAAATGAAAAGACGATAAGGAGTGTGGGGGAAAGGAAGAACAACCCCCCAACCCCCCCCCCCCCTTTTTCCCTCTCTGTTGTTTTGAAGTCTTCTTTCAATTCTCTTGTGTATTGAAATGGAATTAGGATATTTGGAACTGCTTGTAAGCTTCAAAGTTAAGGAGTCGTCCCTCTTTAGCCTTCTTTATGTGCTCCTCACCTCCTTGCCTGCCTCTTCTAAACAAAATATAGTAGGCCAAGAATATGAAAATTATAGAGGTTGGAGGGAATGTTGGGGTTGTTTTTCATCATGAAATCACGAGCCCCTCTTTTTTTTTTTTTTTTTTGTGGGAGGGGGTAACTGAGGACCCTGAATAAATACTTTTTTCTATCTTCTCTCCTGTTGATTTTAACTTTCTACTGATTGCTTCTCCTTTGTTCAAGGAAAAATAACTTTTATGTACCATTCAACCCTTACTAAGAGATGTGGTATCACTTCTTAGAAATACCAAAAATCCTCCACTAGCAGCTATACACGAGAGTAAAGTTACAGTCTTGCAATGACTTTAAAGTCTAAACTTTTTGATTTTGGTGCTGTTTAGAAACACTAGCTAGGCTATTCAAATAAGATTTTCTTAGAGTTGAGTGTGTGTGTGTGTGTGTGTGTGTTATATGGGACGAATACAAAGATGCCTAAAGTAGATCGTGGGTGTTTGATTTGTAGTGCACTAAGGAATATTGAGGTTGAAGAGTACTCAGAACCTCAAAGTATTTGGATTGTACATGATAAATTTAATAGCATGAGATCTTCTAGAATGGGTACTTGATTATGATGAAGAGGAATAACTATTTGTACTTTATTTGAATCTCTAATTTTGTAGGTGCTGCAATTTCTGATCACCTATATGTGTCTGATGTTGCTGTCTTGATTTTGTAGAGAATTTTTTTTGGATAATTGTATAGCCAGTTTTCCAGGGGATTAAGATTGAAAGAAGTGTAGTGAAGGTATCATAGCTGCTACTATGGACATAAAAGATGATAGGAAGACCCTTATTGTCCCATACCTTAGTTTTGCTGTATTGAACTCTATGGTGCTGCTCAACTTGTGTCCATGCCCAGCATTTAACTGGTTGATGATATGTTGTACGCAGTAACTTACAAGTATGCATACTATTAGAACGATATGTTTCTTGCCCTTAAAGCTTGCCTCTTCTGTACTGACCTTATTGGGTTTTACTATGAGGAAACACAATCTGTTTACTAAACTACTGAGGGATCTTTCCATGCTAGTGCAACTAATTATTCTTGCCTTTTTCTGACTTTGCTTATGATATATGCAGCGCTAGCATTTCTCATCTATGCTTGGAGATCAGTCTTGTGGGAACTTTCCAATTGGAAAAAGCTCGTAGTGAATATTTTCCATTTTATTGGATACCTATCGAAATTTGTCTTGGCTCTCATATTCCATTTCATAGGTGACCCTATCTCCTACACAATTCTCTTTTTTGAGACTGCAGTTCATGCAGTACGTTCCTTTTACTCCAGCATAGTGACATCTGCTCCAATACCAGAATTAACCTCTATCATTATGCTCGCTTCTATTATACTTGCAATTGGAGAAGTGGCTTCTCCAAACTCACTAAAGTGCCAACCCTACCTTCTTACTGTAGCTGGGATTATTGGTTATGGAGCAGTGAGAGGTTTCATCATTGAACCAGTCTTCTGGCTAATGTTTGCTGGTCTCTTCAGCTTTTCCCGATTATTTAAAAACAGGGATAATGTTTCTTCTGCATTACCTGTAGCAACTGTATTGGCCTCTGTTGGTGAGCCATGGGTTAGAGTTTTAACGATAATATCCTTTACAGCATTGGCTATTCATCATCATTCTAAAAACCTTGCAGAAGGAAGTGAAGTAGCTGAAGTTACTCCCTCTATGGGAAAAGTTCCATTTCCTTTGTTGGGTGTCGCATTAGCCATTGGAATTCGTGTTGCTGCTAAGTGGGCTGGCTATCGCCATTTGACATGGATGGTTGTGTAGTTAATGTGGAGAAAATTTCAAGCTCCTGAGCTTACTAGAAGAAAATTTCGTGATCTTGGCTTTGCAAGTTTATGTGCTTCGTTGAGCTGTCCGAATATGGTTGTATTACTGATGTAAATGTTTACATTGTAGCTTGTACTTGGCAATTTTGTAGCAACTTTTTACGAAATACTGTAGTTTGTTCTTTGTTAGATGGGTTTGTATGATATGAGTTCCCTCCAGACAGAATTACAAATGATAGCCCAACAGTTTGGAAGAAGAAAATAATCAAGGTTACAAATTTTCTTCATTGAAAGAGCATGGAGCCGTGGAACCTTCACATAATACTTTATGATCCATTTCGTACAGTATATATTGTTATTCTAATTTAAAGTGATGGATGTCATAATTTTGACGGTTCAATACTCAACAAGTCAGCAACAGCAGGGATTCTCATCAGAGACAGTAGTGGGGCAGTTTTAGGAGCTCGCGCTTTCAACCTCGGCACCACCAAGGTTTACATAACAGAGGCCATGACTCTTTTTAAAGGCATTCTTCTAGCTCTTGAGCGTGGGATCAAAAATATCATAATTGAAGGTGATAATCTTTTGGTAATCAACTCCGTTAATGACATCTGGTCAACACCATGGCAAATTGATCATATTATTAAAGACATTTGTTCACTTCTAAGCAATTTCGATAACTGGAGCGTTCGTCACATCTTTCGGGAGGCAAATCAAGCAGCGGTCTGGATAGCAAATGTATAGCAAATGTTGGTCATTTAGTTAGTAATAGTATGGATATAGTTCCTTGTAATAATTCTTCTTTATTTCCCATTCTTTCTACCGACGCATTAGGAATTCCCCTCGTGAGGAGGGTTTCCTAATGTTTACTTTTTTCTTACCATTGTAAAAAAAATAAAAATAAAATAAAATACTATAGTTATAGTAGTATACAATGTATACACTTCAAATCTCTTCTAGCACGCAAATCTCCTATTCAAAATGAAAAAAAACATACTTCTTGTTTTTTTTTACTTGACCTGTTTCTTTTATCACGCTTGCCAATGTAAAACCTCAACGAATAATAACTTTAATTCTCCATAAGTAAAAATTATAAAATTTATATATTATGATAGTATTTCTTGAGACGAATTTAAAAATATCCACCATGAATATGTTTTTCCTTACAAATTATTCACAAAAGACGGTCAAAGGAGGAGTAGTAAATAGTATAAAAGTCAAAGCGGGTCAAGTAAAAAAGAACGGAGGAAGTAACTACTATGTGGCCAATCCAAAGGGTAGTACTATTACTGCCTTCATCATGTTCATTTTTTATTGGGAAATTCTCTTTGGTGAACTCCAACTTTTTAGTTTTCTAAGTGGTAAACATTCTTAAATTTTAGGAAACATTGACAAAAATAATCCCAACTTCAACCGATTCGCTCAAAATAATCCCAACTTTGTATTATTTTTAAATTATCCGAACTTTAGAGAGTATTTGCTCAAAATGGTCTAAAGTGACCGGTAACCTGTTAAATAGGTAATTTTTTTTTTTTGGGTTTCAGTGACACATGTCACTATGTGAATGGCTGAAAAAAAAAAGAACACCCAACCCCAACCAACAAAAACCCCACCACCACCCAAGTTCGGCACTCCGGCGTCCCTCCTCCCACCGGCCTAACCCAAACCCCCTCCCCAACCGCCGGCTCTGCCTTATACGATGACTTTCCCGGCGGCCTTTCCCCCTAAACCCCCACCGTGAACCTCCAAATCTAAACCCACAATGCAAAATTGCATTTTTATGTTGGTTCGTCAGTATCACACACCTTTTGGGTATTTCTAATTGGATCACAATTCAAAGATTGAAGATGTTGTAGTCCCGAATTGATGTAATTGGTGGGGAATTGATGATTGTTGGAGTCGAATTGCTAATGTTGATGGTGGGTTTGTTTTTTAATTTTTTAAAGTTTTAATTTTTAAAAAATAATTATTAAGATATTTTTAATTTTTAATTTTTAAATTTTTTTTCCTCAACCAATTACATGGTGACACGTTTCACCTTAACCTGTTATAATAGGTAAGGTGACCGGTTTGGACTATTTTGAGCGAATTGCCCTTAAAGTTCAAATTATTTAAAATTAATTCAAAGTTGGGATTATTTTGAGCGAATCGGTGAAAGTTGGGATTATTTTTGTCAATTTTTCCTAAATTTTATTATCAATGGTAAACTTAAATTTCTTATATTAAGTAAACTATAACATTAATGCTAAATTTTAACTAGATAATTAACTATAGTTAGTTTTTTTTTTTTTTTTTTGGGTAATTTTAAGTGACACATGTCACAAGTGCATTGGCTAAAATAATTTATGAACATTTTTTAAACAAAATTTTAAAAAAAAAACAATCCAAACCCTAAAAACCACCAACCACCCCTAATCACGGGCTCGCGGCCACTAGCCGATCCCCCAAAACCACCTAATTCCGACCACTTCCTAACCCCCTCCCCTTGCGCCGATATCCTCCTCCCCACGCCGGTGCTGCGAACCCCCACCTTCCCTCTTTATTCTCGGCGACAATGCTCAATCAAAAACCACCTACCTCCTTTGAAACCTCTCCCTCCTCTCGAAAATCCCTTAAAACCACCTCCCCCACAGCCGAAAACCCCTCCCCAACCATCGAAAACCCTAGCCGCTAGGGTTTCGAGCTGGTGGGAGGAAAGATATGGGGTTTTTGGCAGTGGGGAAGGGTTTCGTTGGGGAATGGAAGGGTGTTTTGGGGAGAGAGGAAAACGGTGCAGTGGAGATTGGCAGGTCGGCGAGCGTGGGGCAATAGGTTCGCTGTGCAGTGGAGGTTAGGGTGGGTCGGTGGGTGAAGGGGAGGTTGAGCGGTGGTTTTGCGATTTTTGGGTTTTGGAATGGGGGAAAGGGAGAAGGATAGGGTCGACGGCTGCCAAGGATGGGTGGGTCGCTAATTTCCAGCCGCCTGGGATGGGTAGGTTGGCGGTTTCAAGTCGTCAGAAAGGGGCTGACAGTGGGTTGGGGGAGGGTCTGGTTTTTTTTTGTTTTTTTTTTTATTTTTTTATATTTATTTAATTTTAATATTGTTAAAAAATATAAAAAGCTAATTATAGTTAAGGAAATAACACTTATCAATGGTAATCAATAATTTAGGTTTACCATTGATAATAAAATTTAAGAACGTTTACGACTTAGAAAAATAAAAAGTTGGAGTTCACCAAAGAGAATTTCCCTTTTTTTTTATTTTTACTAAGTTGGCTAACGTGTACGGTGCAAGTGCCATAATTAGCTATTTTCAAAGTGTTTTTAGTTGGCAACATAATGAGGAAAAATGTATAAACAAATATTTTGAAGGGCATAAAAGTCTATATACTATTCTAAAGGTTTTAAAAAAAAGAAAGTTAACGTTAATGAGGGCAAATGAGTAAATAAATATTTTAGAGGGTGTAGGCATCGTTCGAAGTGCGCCCACGTAAGCATGTTGTGAATATGCTTCGCACTCACAGGAAGTGAGAATTGACATAAACGATTAGGGACAAGGAAAATAGGGAGCCACCAACAACTTTTTAAGGAACTTGTAAACCGTTTGCGAATCATTATAAGGTAACCTTGATAAAGGGACAACGATAGGCAACAACGATTGACCCATGAAGATTACACCCCATCCATAATCCATGAGATTACAAACTTCATATGGTTCGGAACCACGAAAGGAGGATCGGGGATTGTAGACACCTAAAAATGTCTCCCCAAAACCAAACCCGATGATGAACAACCTTTCATCGCCATTATTGGTCGGGTTGAGTATTTAATTTTTGGAGTGCTTAAATCCATATATACATTTCATAAACAAACCAATTCCTAGCCCATTTCCCCAAACCATAACTTATTTTCCTCTTTTCGTGCCTTTAAATCCAAAATAATTCATTTCGTGTCCTTTAAAATCAATCATTTTGTATCCTTTTTATAAAAACGTTGAGTACATTTTATTTTGGTCCATAATCTGGGTCTAATGATTGAATAATTTTCTGGGGATTGAAAAGAGCTTTCCAACGATATATTATAAGCCCAAATCCGAGTTATAACGAATAAGTTATGGCCAAAATATTAAACTAAGCCCAAACCGAACCTAAGCCCACCTTACCTACGACCCAATGATCATGTGGAGGGTCCAAAAGCTTTAATCCCATCCCTAAACCAATTAGGATTAATTAGAAGCTTCTATAAGTTTCTAAAAGATCTTAATTATCCTTTTTGAAAAGATAAGATTAAATAGTTTGAAATTGAATAAAACTCCTTTTTTAGAAAGTCCTAATTCTATTCGAATCGAAAGACGTTCAAAGATGGACAGATAATATTTTTGTGCCTCATATTTTTTATCAAAATTTTATATGGTTGGATAGCCCTTGAAATTATCTTTCCAGATATATTATAATATCAATTCTGAGCTATAACGGAAAAGATGTGACTAAAATGTCAAACTCTATCCAAAACTAACACCGTCTCACTATTTCGGCCATATCATTTATTCTGATTTGAATTGGGTTAGAAAGTAGAATTCAAGATCTTTCCAAAGATATCTTATTTATCTTATTCCGATTTCTTGATCAAAAGATATGATAAAAACAAAAACCGCAAAAACTGCTGTCTATCGCAAGAGTTTTATTCGATTCGAATTCTTATCTTTTCTTGATTCTTCGACCCTTCTTTTCTTATAAATAGATGTCATATCTCCCCTTTTTCAATCATCAACAAGCTTGATCATAAAATCGTTATCTCTTCCTCTCTTTTACACCAAAAATCATTCTCTTCTCTCTCTCTCATATTGTAAGCCATAAACCTATATTCCTAATTACACCATACTTCCCTTAAGCACTCCAAGGAGTTCGTACTTAAACCGAGGTTCCGTCCTTAAACCAAGGCGTGAAAGGTATAATTAACTGAGGGTTTGGACCAAATCAACTCAAATTTTTATTTAATTTAATTGTTTCAATTTTACTTTTATTGAAGTTACTAACAGTTTATTCATGATGCAGCAATTCAAGAAAACACGGAAAGTAAGAATTAATCACTTAATTACTCTTATTTTTATTCTTGTTGCTAGTATCACGATTAGGGTTATTATTATTATTTGTTTTGACTAACGTTATTATTGTCAAATTGCTTCCAACATTAATGTTTATTCTATCATTATTTATTGATCATGATATCGAATGTTTAAAGAGAATATGTAATTGAAAATCACGCCTAATAAGATAATTTGGACAACCGTTTTAGGTTCCTTTTTAATCTTGTTTAATCAAGTGATCACTAATTTTTTAGAATTATATGTTGCATTAATATTAAACCAATGTAGCATAATAATAGTTTGGAGCAAATTGAATTTTTTTTTGTATGCCTTTGAGATCGCAGGAATCACTTTTCACTATAAGAATCGAGTAGAGGCCAATACGAGCGAATGTGACTCCATGACGCACTTCTTACCATCATCTCCGATCATCCTTTCGTGGTTCCGAACCATATGGAGTTAGTAATCTCATGGATTATGAATGAGGTGTAACCTTCATAGGTCAATCGTTGTTGCCTTCGTTGTCCCTTTATTCGTGGTTGCCTTAAATGATCCGTGAACGGTTTACAAGTTCCTTATAAACTTGTTGGCGGCTCCCTACTTTATTTGTCCCTAATCGTATATGTCAATTCCCATTTCCTATGAGTGCCAAACATATTTACACATGCTTTAACGTAGGCGCACTTCGAGTGACGCCTATAGGTATGATGGTACGAAGTGAGTCATGAAGTCACATTCGCCCGTATTGGCCTCCACTCGATACTTATTGTGAAAAGTAATTCTTGCGATCTCAAAGGCATGTAAACAAAGATTCAATTTGCTCCAAACTATAATTTTGCTAAGTTGGTTGAATGTTAACGCAACATATAATTCTAATTATTAGTGATCACTTTGATTAAACAACAAGATTAAAAAGGAAACTAAACCGATCGTCAAAATTATCTTATTAGTCGTGATATTAAATTACATATTCCCTTTAAAAATGCAATATAGTTATCAACAATAAATATAGAATAAACATCAACATTGGAAGCAATTTAACCATAATATATTATTCAAATCAAATCATAATAACCCTAATCATGATACTAGCATCAAGAATAAAAATAAGAGTAATTAAGTGATTAATTACTCACTTTCCGCGTTTGTTTGAATTGCTACATCATGAATAAGCTTTTAGCAACTTGAATAAAAATATAAATCAAATTGAAAAAATTAAATAAAATTAGAGTTGATTTGGCCCAAATCCTCAGTCAATTCTACATTTCACACCATGGTTTAAGGATGGAACCTTAGGTCAAGTATGGACTCCTTGGAGTGTTTAAGGGAAGTATTGTGAGATAATAGGGAGGCTAGTATTTAGGCTAAAGAGAGAGAATAGAATGACTTTTTGTGCCCCAAAACTAAGGAAATCAGCCTCGTATTTATAGAGAAAATGTGAGGGGTGATGCACGGAACCCTAGAAGTGAAAAGGTGCCGTGGAAAAGACCTAAGAAAACACCGCATCACGGTGTGTGTGTCGCGACACGGCACGGGATATCGTGTCACGACATTGGGGTTTTCCTGAATTCGTCCAGATTCATATTTATCTTTGCTTAACAACTAAGAACGTGATATTTTAGGCGTCGTTTAAGCTATTGCAGAATAATTTCAAGCTTAGGGTTCTTATTTTTTATTAATCGGGCTTAACTAATAAATAACGAAAATGATTAAAAAGGGTTTGGGCTAGGATATGAGTTGGATTAAGTTTGAATAAAGGGTTTGACTTATTTGTTGGCTGAATATGCTTGACTGAATATGGTTTTAAGCATTTTCGAGATTAAATACTTGGCCCGACCAATAATGGCGGTGAAAGGTTGTTCATCATTAGGTTAGGTTTTGGAGAGACATTTTTAGGTGTCTCCAGAGGGTAAATTGACCAAACACTATTTATAAGAGTTAAATCATTAAATCACACAAGGAAAAAGGTTAGAGGTAATTAAAATCATATTAATAGGGGCAATTACCAATAGTAAGAACATTAATACAACCGCTTAAAAATATTCATAATTGAGACCAAGAAGAAACGAGATGAAAGAGGAGAGAAGAGTAAATGAAACTTTAACCTAAAAAAAAAAACCACTAGAAATAGAGGTCATAAAACTCTTCCAAGGAAGGAATTCTATAGAGAAACGATATAATTATATACTAAGTTTGTTTATTAAAAAAATTGGTTGCATTATATTTTGGCAAAAATTTATCCTCAGCAACACCAACTATAGTGTGAGTGTAGTGAATAACACCACCTTTGACTAGTAGCTAGAATAGCATCAACTTTTAAAATGGATGCATAAATGACCATTTTTAGTAGCCAAAATGACACCAATTATGCGCCTATACCTATGTATAAGGTCACCAATATCATTTGTGACACTAATTGCATAAGTAGGTATTGTTTAAGCAACTACTTAAAGATGATATTGCACACAATACCAAAGTCACAGTTTCTATTTTGTTGATGCCCATTTTGCCTTACATTTTTGTTGCTTCGACTTTAATGACAAATCAACAACATTGCTCTGGATTATTTTTAAATATCTGTGTTTTTACTGTGGACACCCAAATGTGTTTTTCCAAAAACCAAACCTAGTGATGAATATTTTTCATGTCACTTGATTACCGAATGAGGTGAAAGTGTGAAAAGTTTTGTGATGAGGTTGTTTTAATAAAAATCTTTCCTTCTGTTTTCAAAAATATACTCTATTTATTGAGCTTGATCCATGACAAGGGTCCAATAATAGTTTAGTTGGGCCAGAATCGCAAAGAGCTTTCCAATGATATATTATAAACCCAATTCCGATGAATAATGAGGAAGTTATGGCCAAGATACTAAATTGGGTCTAAAATGATTTTATGGCCCAATGACTAGTATAGGGCCCATTAATTATTATTCCTAAAGTTAATAGGATTAATTCTAATTTCTAGAATAGTCTAGAAGGTTTTTATGAGTTCTAATGGAGTTAGAATTGATTATTATCTTTTTAGAAAAATAATGAATTTAGTTTGAAATAAAACAAGTGTTTTATTTTAATAAATTTGATTTAAAACCGGATTTTAATTGCTTAATTGTATTAAGAAGAGGATTCCGTACAAAAGCACATTTTATCTTTTAATTCGCGCCAAACGACAGAGCCTATCGCTATGTGTGATGCTTGTTGTTTCGCGCTGGGCTCTGTTTCTGTCGACAGGGGCCCGTTTTATTTCAATTCAAATTATGATTCTTTTCTATCGTTTTTGGACTATTTTCTTTATAAATAGGGTCGTATTTCCCCATTTTTAATCATTAACATTAGCAATCATCAAAAATATTATATTCTCTTCTCTCTCAAGCTAGAAGCTTATTCTTTCTCCCTCTTTCTAAACTTTCCCCTTTTACAAAATTCCGCATTCACGAGCTCTAGACACACCTAGCCAAGTTCAAAATTGCTTTTTCCCTAGACGTGAAAGGTTGAAAATTTCTGAGGGTTTGGGTTTAAATCTCTATTTAGTTATTCAATTTAATTGATTTATTATTTTCCTTGAAGTTACTAACGTGTGTATTTCGTTATTAGAAAGAGATACGAGTGTAGACATCTACTTTTGGCCTCCTATCCCGACAGGAAGTGCAATGACTGGCTAAACTTCAAAGACACAAAAAGACTAGCCTGACCCAAAAAACAAATACAAACAAGGTCTAATTAACTAAATCCGATCATAATAAGGCTTAAGCCCGTGCTTAAGACCCAATAATGATGGATTTAGAGGCGCCTAGTTTAAATTTATTGTTGTTGTAGAAAAAACCGCTCGCATCTCAATGAGTCGCGTTTGTCTGGCGCGCGCAACACCTAGCGCAACCATAATGTCGCGCGCAAGACATCTAGTTGCGCTTCCTATTGCAGCGCAACTAAATTACTTGCGCTGGAATGCTGCTCGCAACTCATCCAGGTGCGCGCAACACCTGCTATGGAAGAATGTTTAAAACCCTAATTGCATCCATTCCCTATATATACGGGCTTAATACGAGGCTTAAACACACAGAAATTAACCTAAAACTCTGGTAGAAACTCTTCTGAACTTGTGCTACCAAACCCTCTTGCCCTAAACACTCACCCTTCTTAATATTTGTTACTATGGTGGAGGTTCCCGAACAAGAAGGAGTCCATAAGTGTTCTAAACAGAGATCTAGCAAAGAGAAGTGGTAAATTCCTGAGCACTTAGATAAATTACATCTACTTTTCTTGTTTAAAAGAACCTTAATCAATATAATAGTGTTTTTGTACCACTTTACAAGGATATTTAATTAATCAATTCCACATAGTATCTTGCATAAAATAAGATTAGAATTGAATAATTAATTGATTGATTGATCACTTAAGACAAGGCGAATCTTATTATATTTTTGCTCCTTTCACAAATTTGAATTAATTAAAGAATAACGACTTTGCAATGTAATTCCTACGTGATTAATGCTTGTAAATAAAATTAACGAACTTAGTTTTAGGTATGGCCTTGCATATATTGTTTGGTGATGAAATTGTGAAAAAGGAAGAGCTAGTAAAGGCCGCACTAGGGCTAGAATAGCGATTCTCCTTTAAAGGGAACATTATTTTAGTACCCTCGCACCTAAACTCATTTCTTTTTTATGTAGACCAATTTGGGCATGGGTAAACTTACGATTTGTGCTAATTATTCCATGAACTCCACATGGGAAAAAGGCATGAACGAGGTTTATTAGTTTTCCCAAAACTCATTGGCGACTCATACTTGTTTCTTTTACAAAAAAAGGCAATGATAGAATCAATTCTAATTCAAGGTCCCCCAAACAGTCAGGAATTCAAATCCTAATACACCCTAACAAGTGTAAAGTACTAGGCTTTTAAAGGGCCATGGGAATCTAAGGAAGGATCCCCTACGATGGAAACACCCTTCTTATAGTGGCGAATCCACTAGGGACTTAGAGGTTACAAGATTAGTTCTTAGTTATGGTCCAAGATTTCCAACACTAGCTTGCCTATAGGTTGTAACGGGAATTAACTTTGATAATATCTAGTTAGAGAGCGGGACTTGAACGCATAATATCTTTCTTTTACACAAAAGTAAAAACCAAATAAGCAGCATTGCATCATGCATAATCATAGCACACATTAACCTTTGGGGATTGGCTCTTTGACTAGGGGTTTCCAACACTAGGCTTCTTTCTCGAAATCAATAACAATCATCCCACCCATATCGCCAACAAAATGTTGGGAGAGTGATGCCATGAGTCAACACGTTGAGTTATTGATTTGCGCATCATTTCTTAAGATATCGTTTCTTAAGATATGGTGCCTTTGACCTTAGAATGGCATTGTGTGTATCTTGGCTTATGGTATGCTTATGTGATTACGTGACTATATGCGACGTGTTAGGATATCTGTCTCTATTTATTCTTTAGTTTGGTTTAGGTTCCCAATTACGAAGTTGTCTCTTCGTAATTTTGAGTCATATTCGAAGGGTAACATAAAAAAATTGAAAAAATGATGGCAATTAAAAAAAATGCTGGAATAAAAAAAAATATTTACGAGAAGGCGGCGCGTGTAACTCAATGAGTTGCGCAACCCCTGCCAGCACAAGTGATTCGGATGCGCGCACCAGCCACGCACAACCTAGTTATTTGCGCGCGCGTACTGTTACGAGCCATTTTGATTTTTTTGAAAAACAAATTGGCTCGTTCAAACAATATCTTCATTGAAGAATTGTTTTAAGGTGATGTTGTCCGTTTGAATATATCTTGCGTTCTTTCCTCTGCTTTTTTTCTAAACAAGCGTACCAATTTACTTATTATTTCGTACTTCTTTTAGTATCAATTTACTGATTGTATCATTCTTCTTTTAGGGCACTCACATTCTACGTTTACCATCAAACAATCCACCCTTTTCAAACTACCTTCCCTTAACAACTATTTTTAGTCCAACAACAATGTCAACCATTGAAGAAATTCAAGAAGAGATTCTTCGTTTGAGAGAAGAAAAGGCTCAAGAGGCCGAGGAGAAAAGAATTAAGAAACTCGAAAAGGCTGAAAAGAAAAATGCTAAAACTTTTGCCTTGCAACAAAATATGGAACAATTGTCCATCAAGAAAAATCGTTGAAGAAACTAGTTCTCCGTTCTACAATGGGGAACAAGTACTTCGACGTAGAAAAGTTTGCTCCTCCCACAGGACTTGCTTTACCAAAAACGTTCGTAGCTACGGACTTGCCAATAGTTAAGGTGACCAATAATCCACAAAACCATTTAATGTGTTTTACATATTGGCACCATGGCATTAAAGGGAGTTGATCCTAAGCTTTATGCTTTAACTTTCCCTTTATCTCTAGTCCCAACTGCGAGAGAGTGGTACTATGGGCTAGATTTGGAATTCAAAAAAACATGGGAAGATGTAGTTTCGGCTTTCATTACCCAATATGAGAGTAACGTAGAGTTAAAATCGACCCTACGAGAAATCGAAATGCTTACGCAAGGCAACGATGAAAGTTTCCTTGATTTCTATGGTAGATGCCAAGAAAAGGTGGCTCACCTTGCCCAAAGGCCACCTGAACTCGAGTTAGTACAAAAATTCATTGACAATTGTCATGTAAAGTACAACAAGCATCTACGTTACCTTGTTTAGATACTTTTCAAAAGGTCTATTCTGTGGCTACTACGATTGAAGATGATATTGCTAAAGAAAAAGCAAACAAACCTTATCATTATCAACATAGGATTAACTACAAAAAGGAGAATGATAATACCTCATCCTCTATTAATGTATTTGCGACCTCTACGCAATATAATAATACAAATCAATATAACAGTAATGATCCTTTGAGAAGATGGACAAAAGAAAGAAAATTTACACCATTTCATGTGAGCAACGAAGAATTATTAGAAAAATTGAGCGAAAAAGGTCTACTTGCACCAACAGGGCCAACACCGCCCACTCCACCAGAAAGAAGGTATGCTCAATGGGATGACAATGCTTATTGTGCTTATCATAGAGCGTTGGGAATGATATCGAACATTACTATGTTCTAAAGCACAAAGTATAAGATCTAGTAGGCGATGGGAGAATTTCCACGCCTAAACCTAATAACAATGTATCCCCACTAGGGGCATTCCACATTGATGAAGACCATATGGGAAATGATATGTTCAATCCATTGAGTATATCACACCTATAGGGAAACCTCTAACCACAACACTCATAGGGGCAACTAATGAAGTGTGTGGGTTATGGGACGACGACTTTCACGACTTATATGTATCTAAGTATACTGTTGCCCACCTTCATCTTATTTACAAAATGAGACAAATAGAGTGCTTGATTAGGATCATTTCTTAGGGAAGTCACAAGACTTATAAAATGTCTCCTTGGATGAACAATGGCATCAAGCAAAACTCATGGAACATCTAGAAATTGAGGCACATTCAAAGCTTCTAGAAGAAAGTAGGTTCAAGAGTCCTACAACTAACCCAAATGAGATATATCATCTAACTCGTTCTGGGCGAGTTTATCAAACACCACCAAATGGATCTTCAACCACACAAAATCAAAATCAAGGTAAATTAAAACACCCAATACCACCATCAATTGAGGTGGAAGATCCATTGGTCAAACAACTTCGCCAATCCAAGGCGAATGTTAGCATTTGGGAACTCCTAAGTACTTCTAAAGAACATAGGAATTCTCTTATGAATGCTCTAACGGCTTTGTCTGTAAGTACAAACACAACCCCCAGGATCTCGTTAGCTTGCTTACTAGCGAGATATCTGACAAATCAATCATTTTCACTAATGATGATTTGCCTTCAAAAAAACACTACTCACAACAATGCATTATACTTAACTGTGGGGTGCAAAGGATACAATATCCCTATTACTTTAGTAGACAATGGGTCAGCTGTAAATGTGTGCCCATTGCGAACAACAAAATATCTCGGCCTTAATCTAGAAAAAGATTTCCAATCAACAACACAAAGCATTAGAGCTTATGACAACTCAAGGAGATCGGTGTGTGGAACTGTTAAGCTTCCAATTACCAAAGGCCCAATTTAAAAGATGGTTGAATTCCATGTCATGGACATTGAACCCACATTCAACCTTTTATTTGGATTTCCTTGGATACACGAGCTTGGTGCAATACCATCCTCACTTCATCAAATGATTAGATTGAACTATCAAGGGCTTCTTATGACTATACAAGATTCTCCTATCAAAATAGCTATAAATGACCAATCACTCTTAGAAATAAAGCATGATAATGATGAAGAGGAAATGTGGGGATTTGCAGCGGAGCCAATCTGCACAATTGAAATGGAAGAAAGCCTTGAAGAACCGTTCAAGCTTGATCCTTACTCTACTCAGATAGTAAACAACATCCTGTTTAAGAGTAGTTACTTTCCCGGGATGCCTTTGGGAATAGGAATGAAGAAATCTCTTTTACTTCCTATCCCAAAGAAAAGTTTCTCTTTTGGATTGGGATACAAACCAAAAAAAGAAGAATTAGAGGTCTCACGATGCTAAAAATAAAGCGCATAGAGATAACAATAAGAAAGGGATAATCACTTTGCTCTCATCTTACCAACAAACCCTTAATGGACAATTCATTAGGGAAGGAGAAGATTACCCATTGTAGGCATCGTTCGAAGTGCGCCTATGTAAAAAGCATGTTGTGAATATGTTTGGCACTCATAGGAAGTGGGAATTGACATAATACGATTAGGGACAAGGAAAGTAGGGAGCCGCCAACAAGTTCTTAAGGAACTTGTAAACCGTTCACGGATTATTTAAGGCAACCACGAATAAAGGACAACGACAAGGCAACAATGATTGACCCGTGAAGGTTACACCCCATTCATAATCCATGAGATTACTAACTCCATATGGTTCGGAACCACGAAAGGAGGATCGGGGATGATGGTACGAAGTGAGTCATGGAGTCACATTCGCCCATATTGGCCTATACTCGATTCTTATAGTGAAAAGTGATTCCTGTGATCTCAAAGGCATGCAAACAAATATTCAATTTGCTCCAAACTATTATTAAGCTAAATTGGTTTAATATTAATGCAACACATAATTCTAAAATATTGTGATCACTTGATTTAATAACAAGATTAAAAAGGAACCTAAACCGGTTGTCCAAACTATCTTATTAGGCGTGATTTTCAATTACATATTCCCTTTAAAATGAAATATGGTGATCAATAAATAGAATAAACATTAATATTGGAAGCAATTTAACAATAATAGCGTAAGTCAAATCAAATATAAAATGACCTAATCATGATATTAGCAATAAGAAAATAAAATAAGAGTAATTAAATTAATTAATTACTCACATTCCGCGCGTTCCTTTAAATTGCTACATCATGAATGAACTGTTAGTAACTTCAATAAAAATATAAATCAAATTGAAAATTTAATTAAATAAATATAGATTTAATTTGGTCCAAACTCTCAGTTATTTATACCTTTCATGCCTTGGTTTAAGGACGGAACCTCGGGTTTAGTATAGACTCCTTGGAGTGCTTAAGGGAAGAATGATGTAATTAGGAATATAGTTTTAAAGCTTAGAATATGGGAGAGAGAGAATATAATGATTTTTTGGTGTAAAAGAGAGAAAGAGAGAAGGATTTGATGATCAAGCTTGTTGATTCGGAAAAGGGGAGATATGACCTCTATTCATAGAGAAAAAAGTAGGTCGAAGAATAAAAAAAAGATAAGAATTCGAATCGGATAAAACTCTTGCGATAGACAGCAGTTTTTTGCGGTTTTTGTTTTTATCATATCTTTTATACCATAAATTGGAATAAGATGAATAATATATAGTTGGAAAGATCTTGAAGTATACATTCTAACACAATTAAAATCAGATTAAAATATTTTGTAGAATAAAAGATATGGCCGAAATAGTGAGACGGTGTCAGTTTTGGATAGAATTTGACATTTTATTCATATCTTTTCCGTTATAGCTTGGAATTGATATTATAATATATCATTGGAAAGATAAAAATTTTGAGGCACGAAAATAATATCTGTCTATCTTTGAACGTCTTTCAATTCGGATAAAATTAGGACTTTCAAAAAGAAAAGTTTTATTCAATTTCAAACTCGTTAATCTTATCTTTTCAAAATGGATAATTAAGATATTTTAGAAACTTATAGAAGCTTATATTTAACCCTAATTGGTTTTGGAATTGGATTAAATCATTTGGACCCTCCACATTATCATTGGGTCGTAGGTAAGGTGGGCTTAGGTTCGGTTTGGGCTAAATTTAATATTTTGGCCATAACTTATTCGTTATAACTCGGATTTGGGCTTATAATATATCTTTTGAAATCTATTTTAAAGCCTCATCCAACTATTAAATCATTGGATCCATATTATGGACCAAAATATACTGGATTAAACGTTTTTATAAAAAGGACACGAAATGAATGATTTTAAAGGACACGAAATGAATTATTTTGGGTTTAAAGGCACGAAAAGAGGAAAATAAGTTATGGTTTGGGGAAATGGGCTAGTAATTGGGTTGGTTTATGAAATGAAAATATGGATTTAAGCACTCCAAGATTAAATACTCAACCCGACCAATAATGGCGGTGAAAGGTTGTTCATCATCGGGTTTGGTTTTGGAGAGACATTTTTAGGTGTCTACACCCATGTTATGACTTTCCAGAACCATTAGTTCTTGAATGAATTAAGAAACCTGGATTTGAAATATTTTATGATTGCTACTTCTTGATTAACGATGTTAAAATCATTGAATCAAAACACCCAAACCTAGGGTACTATGATAGGCAAGCATTCAACTTGCTATTTAGACTAGAGCAAAGCCATGTTGCTACCATCACTAATCAAAATGCCATCCAAGATGAAGCTTTTGTCCCAACCTCGTTGATCACCCCTTCTGATGAAATCTTCAAGCATAGATGGAAAAAATCTTTCAAGTGAACCTATCATAAAGGTGATAAGCTGGTAATAGTCACAGGCGAGGGGAAGATGTTTGAAGAATCGGATGACGAGTTTAGCTTAGACTTTAAGGAAGATGAAAATTTGAGCCATATGGCCATTAATAAATCTTTATTTTCTAGTTCTAAGGACGAAGATCCCAAAAAGGATTCTTCTCTTGATGTACTCACTTTTGAATTCAATAATATAAGCTCTATTTTCAAGTATATGCCTTCTCTTGAATCTTTTGAATGCTATAACAATCAATCTAATGAAGATGATAATATTAATAAATTGGTTGAATTAATGAATGAACGAGAACAGAAGTACACTATAATTGAAGAAATCGAAACAGTCAATGAAAACATAAGGGAAGTCATAATTGGCTTAACTTTAATTTAAATCCAAAAGAACGATCGATCCTCATATCGACGCTCAAAGAATTCGAAGACGTGTTCCCTTGGTCATACAAGGACATGCCTGGAATAGATAGGGAAATTGCGGAACATACCATTCCCTTGAACCCTTCCTCTAAACCAGTAAAACAAAAACTTCAACGAATGAAACCTGATGTCGCTTTGAAAATAATAGATGAAGTACAAAAACAATTAGACGCAAGTTTCTTTCGCGTATGTAATTACCTAGAATGGGTAGCGAACATCGTCCCAGTCCCTATAAAGGATGGATGAGTTCGCATGTGTGTCAACTTTAGGGACCTTAATAAGGCTAGCCGTAAAGACGACATTCCTGTACCTCATATTGATATATTGGTAGATAACACGGCTGAACATGCGATGTTATCCTTTATGGATGGATACGCAGGTTACAACCAAATTCTAATGGCAAAAGAAGACGAAGAAAAGACATGCTTTATCACCCCTTGGGGTACATATTGCTACACAGTCAAGACATTTAGTCTAAAAAATGTAGGAGCTACGTACCAAAGAACGACTACGACTCTCTTGCATGATATGATGCATAAAGAAATAGAAGTGTATGTGGATGATATGATTGTAAAGTCCAAATATACAACGGGACACGTAAAAGCTTTACGCAAATTTTCACTCGCATAAAAGAATATAAAATGCGATTGAATCGACAAAAATGTGCCTTCGGAGGTACTTCTGGTAAGTTACTTGGATACGTAGTAAGCATACGTGGTGTTGAGATCGATACCTCTAAAATAAAGGCAATCGTTGATATGCCTCCCTGTAGACACCTAAAAATGTCTCCCCAAAACCGAACCCGATGATGAACAACCTTTCACCGCCATTATTGGTCGGGTTGAGTATTTAATCTTGGAGTGCTTAAATCCATATTTTCAATTCATAAACCAACCCAATTCCTAGCCCATTTCCCCAAACCATAACTTATCTTCCTCTTTTCGTGCCTTTAAACCCAAAATAATTCATTTTGTGTCCTTTAAAATCATTCATTTCGTGTCCTTTTTATAAAAACGTTTAGTACTGTTTATTTTGGTCCATTATTTGGGTTCAAATATTGAATCGTTGGATGGAGCTTTAAAAGAGCTTTCCAACGATATATTTTAAGCCCAAATCCGAGTTATAACGAATAAGTTATGGCCAAAATGTTAAATTGAGCCCAAACCGAACCTAAGCCTACCTTACCTACGACCCAATGATCATGTGGAGGGTCCAAATTATTTAATCCTATTCCTAAACTAATAAGTATTAATTATAAGATTCTATAAGTTCCTAAAAGATCTTAATTATCATTTTTAAAAAGATAAGATTAAAGAGTTTAAAATTGAATAAAACTCCTTTTTTTGAAAGTCCTAATTTTATTCAAATTGAAAGATATTCAAAGATAGAAATATATTATTATTGTTTCTCATAGTTTTTATCCAAATTATATATGGTTGGATAGACCTTGAAATTATCTTTCCAATGATATATTATAATATCAATTCCGAGCTATAACAGAAAAGATATGAATAAAATATCAAACTCTATCCAAAACTGACGCTATCTCACTATTTCGGCCATATCTTTTTTTTTGTAAAATATTTTAATATGATTTTTATTGGGTTAGAAAGTATACTTCAAGATCTTTCCAATGATATCTTATTCATCTTATTCAGATTTCTGGATCAAAAGATATGATAAAAACAAAAACCGCAAAAACTGCAGTCTATTGAGTTTTATTCTGAATTAATTCGGATCTTATCTTAATTCTTCGACCCTTGTTTTTTTTCTCTATAAATAGAGGTCGTATTACCCCTTTTTCAATCATCAACAAGTTTGATCATCAAATCATTCTCTTCTCCCTCTTTAGCCTAAACACTAGCCTCCCTATTCTTCCATAATACTTCCTTTAAGCACTCCAAGGAGTTCACACAATACCCAAAATTCTATACTTTAATCAAGGCGTGAAAGGTAGAATTAACTGAGGGTTTGGACCAAATCAACTCTAGCTTTATTTAATTTAATTTCCATTTGATTTACTTTTATTGAAGTTACTAACAGTTTATTCATGATGTAGCAATTCAAGGAAACGCGGAAAAGTGAGTAATTAATCACTTAATTACTCTTATTTTTATTCTTGTTGCTAGTATCAGATTAGGGTTTCTTGGAAAACTATAATACATTAGTCGGTTTATCAACAAATTGACTATAACGTGTGAGCCAATATTTAAAAAATTGAAAAAAGAAGAAAAACATGAGTGAGACGATCAATGCCAAAGGGCCTTTGAGCAAATCAAAGATTATCTCAAAAGTCCACCAGTTTTAGCACCACCAATACCCAAACTACCTCTTAGGCTATTGTAGACACCCATTTGTGTCTCCCCAAAACCAAACCCAGTGATGAGTACCTTTCACGACGAATCATAATCGAATGAAATGAAAGTGTGGAAAGTCTAGTGTTGCGGATAGTTTAAATTCTTTTTCTTTCTATCTGTTTTTGAAACCTATTTTAAGATAACAGAAAATCCAGTTTGGTTTGGTCCATGGAAAAGTTCCAATAATAGTGTATTTGGGTTGGGTTTGAAAAGAGCTTTCCAACGATATATTATAAGCCCAGTTCCGATGAATAATGAGGATGTTATGGCCAAATTACTAAACTGGGCCCGGTTTGATATTTACATGCGGCCCAATGATCTAGAGGAGGGCCTAAAATTGATTTATCATTCCTAATGCAATTAGAATTGATTTTAGTCTTCTAGATTCTTCTAGAAGGTTCTTTTCATTCCTAATTCAATTAGCATTGATAAATTGACTTTGGTTGACTTTTTAGAGTTTTAATCAGAATAAAAGAGTGTTTTTCAGGAATATTTGATTTTTCCTTTCTGTATGTCTAAATTTTATCAAAATTAAGAAAACGTGTAAAACTGATTATTAGCGCCTGACGACAAGCATTAGTGCCTGGCGCTAAGGCTTGTTGCCTGACACTAACCTTCAGCGCTTGCCGCTAATGTCTAGAGTCTGGCGCTAACCTTCAGCGCCTGGTGGTGAAGGATAATTAGGTCGTTGGACTAACTACCATCAACCAAACAATATTGATAAACCTACACCTACACTAAACAAGTTTAGTGGTAAGTAGAGGGTCGAACCACGGAGACGACATAAACACTATCAACACCACCACCAATTAAGCTAGGTCAAAGAGATAGGATGTATAGAACAATAAACAAAATGAGATTAATATAAAGTTAAACTAACACCAAGGGAGAGGGTCAAACATGACAATGATCTTCAATAAAGTTAGGCAATGGAAATGAGTTTACATGCAAACCAAATATCTCATATAAGGCAATACCAACAATACCATCTAACCATCTATCGGGGTCAAAGGCTTTCCCAACTTAACACATGCTCATACTATCGTCATAAGCTGTGAAAGTTAAGGTTTTTGCATAGAATCGATCACCTAATGGATATCCCTAAGTTACACTATCGTCATAACTTAGTTCAATCCACCCAATTACAACACATGATTGGTCATTCACATGGAGTAATTAGTAAAACATGGTTACAAGGTATATTTAATCACATATAACCAACATTTGTCTAGCCTAATACATTCAAGATTCACCACATGCTATCACAAATCCCTTAGTAAAGGGAATTACTCACTAATCATGAACAATTAACACAAAACCCAGCAAGAAGAACAAAGAGAAGCAATTAAACTAAACAACTACTCTAATCAAGCAAGAAATTAAGAAAGAACAATAAATGAGATAGAGTTTAGAATGCTCATTGAAGTATTGAAAAGGAATCCAAAACAATGTCACTTTGCATCTTCATCTTCTTCAATCCACCATTGAAGCTGTTCACTTTCTCTCTCTAAAATACCCTAAATTACTCTTAATCTACATTACAAAGTATAAAAACAAAGATTAAAACTAAATCTAAGCCTAATTTATGTGAAGATTGATGGAGAGATGTTAGGGTTTAACCCCTCAAAGAGGAGAGAGAAAACCCCAAAGAAACCCACCACCAAAAACTTGGCCAAAAAGAGGAGAGGAAGAAGCATTTAAAAGACCCGTAGTTGCTCGTGCGGGCCCGCGATATAGGCCTGCGCGCCCGCGCACTGGGATTGGCCTGGCAGCCACATTTATTTTCAAACGGCCATAACTTCTGTTCTAGGAGGCTTATGGGGGCGTGCAACCTATCGTTGGAATGCTCTTTAAGTCTAGTTTCCAATGCAACTTGAATCACCTCAATTTGATTTGTAGATCAAAAGTTATGGCTAAAAGAGTGACAAAGGTCAGTTTTGGAGTTCAGGCCCTTGAGCGCTCGCGCCTAAGCCGCGTCCAAATCGCGCCTACATTCTGCCTCCAATATTTTCGACCCCAATGTTAGGCACACCCGCGCTGGGTTTGGCGCGCCCGTGCCATTCTGAAAGCGCGACCCGCGCTGTCCGCATGGCCTTGCTTGCTTGCTTGCTGCTTAACTCCCTTTGTAACTCTTCAAATGAACTACAATTCTCCAAGCCCTTCATTCTATTAAAATTAACTCCAAAAGCCTACAAAACACGAGGAAAAGTAAAAAAACATAATAAAGGGCAAAACGGAACAAAAGGGGTACAAACAAGGGACAAACGTAGAAAAATACCACGATTAGAGGATCTAAATAGTGGCATAAATGCCACTTATCAAATTCCCCCACACTTTCCTCTTGCTTGTCCTCAAGCAAGAACAAAGGCAGAAACAAAAAGAAAGAAAAAGGATCTAATAACACTAAAAGGAGAGGGGTGAAAGAGAATATACACTAACTCACTTTCGTATGAATCACGGTTGTTTTTAGCGTAAACAACAAGCCATTTAAACCTCAAAGTCACCTATGAGGACGAGGGTGCTCTCGTAAGGGTTTCCAAAGAGTTTAACCCATAACTCTACACACAAAGAAACACAAACAAGGCAATGCATAGACAAATAAAATAAACACAAAAACAAGACGTTCTTGGTAGACTTTTTGGAACGAAACAAGCACCAATGAATGCACAACTTTCTAAACAAATAAGGGTATGCACGTTCCAAGATGTTTAGGGTTGAAAGAAACATAGACTAAGCTAATCATAGAGAACTAAGAGCCGTACAATTCACCTTTCATCCCAAACTAGCTAGCCGCGTTCTCTCCACTAGCTTCAAGTCAACCATTAGGTGGGCTTCTCATGGTTCCTCGAAGGAACCGGAAAAAGATAAAGAAATGAAAACGATGAGAAGGTTATCCCGACGTCTTGGCTATGCACTCTCTCTCTATAAGCTTGACAACTATCTTCCTCCATCGATAAAGACTAAACTCTATAGGGTCTAAAGGTCTTTTATTGGTTGTAAGGGTATGCTTAGGGTGTAAGGTGGGAAAAATTTTGAAAAATTTAAAAATTTGGTGGTATTCCCCCACACTTATTCAATAAACACACACTAACAAGACTAAGAAACAGGACTTTCCTACACTTGAACGGAGCATTGTCCTCAATGCTCAAACACGAGGGATATGAAGTTTTTTTTTTTTTGGTCCTTACCTTATTTGAGTAAGGACGACTTTTCATGAGCATTTGCTCTTATTTCAATGAATAGAAACACAGTTTACTCAATTGCTTGACCAAAGAACTACAACTTTCTCATTTGCGTTCAAAATCAACACAAAACAATTCTCAAACCAACATGCTTCACATAAACAAAAGGTTTAGGGGAACAAAAGGTCATTCGGTTTGTAATGTGGCTCAAAATCAAGAAAGGGAAATAGGCTCAAAGGGTTAGCAAGAGGGGCAAATTTAAAAGAAAACCAATTTTGTAACAAAACAAAAAGAAGGATAAGAAAATGAAAAATGCCTATGTCCTCCCTTAAAGGGTTCGGTCACGATCTCGGATAGATAGAAGTCAAACTCTGGATTGAAAAATGCATAACCAAGGATCCAAATATGCCACTCAACAAAGTTGATGAAGGCTAGAACAAATAAACCTCACACGGGATTTGTATAGCAGTTACCGACCTAAGGGGTTCATATCCACTATGGAGAGTGACACCATCTTACCACAACCATGGATTAAGGCTACAAGTATCCCAAAGTTCTTAAAACCGCTACCTTAGCATTAAAATATGTTTAACTCAACCCAAAACACTCTCAAACCGTGCATACCATTACCAATTAGGAAGGAAAGTCTTCAAGGACACAAGCTCAAAACATTAAGTCCAAAACAAGAATGAATAAAACACATACGAAAACTTGCCTTGTTTTTAAAGGAAAAGACTCCATACAAGCAAATATTCACAAGACAAGAACAACTTGAGAATGTTTATACAGTTGCGCAAGATGAGAGCATGATCAACAAATCCATGTATACCAAAAGTCAAATCAATAAGGCGCTAATGGCCATCCAAATATAGAATAACCAAAGTCAAAATTAAACCTTGGTATGTATGGAGGGGGTAAATCAAGCAATCAAGAGACCAAGAAAGGGAAGAAGGAAACAACAAAACCACAAACATGTATCTTTCAAACCACATGCAAATAAGAATTTAAAGCAATAAAAAAAAAATGGAAAGAGTGAACCAAATGATAGGTGGGTGTGAAACCCGCAAATGAACTCATTTTCATCATTTCCATTTAATTACTCTTCTTTGATGCTTCAACTTCCAATCACAAGCATTCCTTGGTTTGTTTCTTCTTATGGTTCCCGATCCAAGGTCATGAGCAAAATTATAGACATCAAGTAACTATATACAAAGAGAAACAAGAGGAAAACAAAATTAAAAGAAATAAGGAAAAGTAAAAGCAATAAAAACACGGGTTACTTCCCGAGAAAGTCTTGTTTAAGGTCCAAGATTGACCTTATTAGTAAATAACCGGACAAAGAACGCAAAAGCTTGTCATATGCATCGGAAAATATTTCATGAAAAAGAGCATAAGTGATGCTCATATGACAAGCAAAGCACAAAGTTGAAAGAAACTCTATGCTTGAGGGGAGGGGGAAAAGAAAAATAAAAAGAATCAAAAGAAAAATCAAAAGAAAAATTAAAATAAGAAAAAGAAAAAGAGGGAACAAACTCATTTAGTTGCATTTTGGAAGGTGAAAGCTCATCATTGAAATCAAAAGTAAGGCCATGGTGGTATAGAGAGGCAAGGGGCTCCTCAATTGGTTTATTTTTGAGAAAATATGGTAGTGAGATGGGAAAAGAAGGAATATTGCTAAACTTCCTTGAAAAATGGATGTAAGTTGAAGGGGTTTGAATTGGGATTGCACTCTCCACCTCAATTACACCACCTAGCATTGAATCACAAGCTTTATCTTCCAACTCATCTTCAATACCCTCAAAGATTTTCGATGTATTCTCAATCACCAATTGGGATATTTCACTCTCAACAAGAGCATGATCATCATTGTTAACATTCCCCAAGTCACCATGAATGAACATCGGTATCTCATCATCACCTAAACCAAACTTTTCTCTAAGCAACCTCAAATCAATGTTTAATTGCATCAATTTTGTATCGTCAATGGGTTGCGAAGAGTTTTGAGGCTCAAATTGGGTGGAGGGGTTGGTATTCACGAAGTCATGAAAAATCTCACCATCCATACTCCCTCCATCACTTTCAAAATCATCATCCTCAATCACATTCTCAAATTCCAAATGAGTTGTCTCACTCTCTTGATTACCCTTAGGCTCACTCAAATGGGAGGAGGGAGAAGAAGGAAAGGCATTCTCTTGGGACGAGGCTAGTTGGGAAATTTTACTTTCCATCATTTTAATCCAAGCTTCCCTTTCATTCCTCTCTTCATCTTGTTTTCTCATAAACTCCTTAAGCATCTCCATACACTCTTCTTCCTTCGATCTCCCCACTGAATTACCCTCACAAAAAGGCTCATTAGACACATAGGGGAACTCATTAGGAATCGTGTATGAAAAAGGAAAGGAAGATGAAGAATTATGCATTTGAGAAGTTGGGGTGTGTGAAGCATCATTGGAATTCATGCACATAATTGATGAACATTGAAAAATATCATGAACATTATCAACATTGGGATGCATCTCATTACAATTAGCATACAAAAGGGAAGGGTTGCCATCATGCATCAAGGGATCATCATGGGAAACATAAGAATCATCATTAGAGTTTATGCAAGAGTTAGAAAAATCACGACAATTATCATAATTATCTTGCTCATTGCTATCCCGAGCAAACCACAAATAGAAATCCTAAGCCTCATCCGAAGATGTGGCTCGAAATTCACCATTAAATATGTTTTCAACCACCCCCCTAGTGTACTCATTCAAACCCCAATAAATTATCTCACAAGACTCCCATAAACTACAACCAAGGTAATTAAAGAAGTCTTCAAACCTATTAAAGTACACCCAAAAGGGCTCATATTCAAATTGAGGCAAAGAAGGATATGACATTTCATTTTGGACAAATTGATCCATGACTCAATGAGGCAAAAAAAAATAGCAACCAAATAAGAAAGCTCAAATATTTTTGGAATTTCCCCTTTTTTTTCCTTTTTTTTTAAACAAAAAATAAACAAAAAGAAAAGAAAATATTCGCAAAGACTTAGACTCAATAAGGTAATACAACAATAATGGAAGCCGTCCCCGGCAACGGCGCCATTTTGGTGAAGGATAATTAGGTCGTTGGACTAACTACCATCAACCAAACAATATTTATAAACCTACACCTACACTAAACACGTTTAGTGGTAAGTAGAGGGTCGAACCACGGAGACGACATAATCACTATCAACACCACCACCAATTAAGCTAGGTCAAAGAGATAGGATGGATAGAACAATAAACAAAATGAGATTAATATAAAGTTAAACTAACACCAAGGGAGAGGGTCAAACATTACAATGATCTTCAATAAAGTTAGGCAATCGAAATGAGTTTACATGCAAACCAAATATCTCATATAAGGCAATACCAACAATACCATCTAACCACCTATCGGGGTCAAAGGCTCTCCCAACTTAACACATGCTCATACTATCGTCATAAGCTGTGAAAGTTAAGGTTTTTGCATAGAATCGATCACCTAATGGATATCCCTAAGTTACACTATCGTCATAACTTAGTTCAATCCACCCAATTACAACACATGATTGGCCATTCACATGGAGTAATTAGTAAAACATGGTTACAAGGTATATTTAATCACATATAACCAACATTTGTCTAGCCTAATACATTCAAGATTCACCACATGCTATCACCAATCCCTTAGTAAAGGGAATTACTCACTAATCATGAACAACTAACACAAAACCCTGCAAGAAGAAAAAAGAGAAGCAATTAAACTAAACAACTACTCTAATCAAGCAAGAAATTAAGAAAGAACAATAAATGAGATAGAGTTTAGAATGCTCATTGAAGTATTGAAAAGGAATCCAAAACAATGTCACTTTAAATCTTCATATTCTTCAATCCACCATTGAAGTTCTTCACTTTCTCTCTCTAAAATACCCTAAATTACTCTTAATCTACATTACAAAGTATAAAAACAAAGATTAAAACTAAATCTAAGCCTAATTAATGTGAAGATTGATGAAGAGATGTTAGGGTTTAACCCCTCAAAGAGGAGAGAGAAAACCCCAAAGAAACCCACCACCAAAAACTTGGCCAAAAAGAGGAGAGGAAGAAGCATTTAAAAGACCCGTAGCTGCTCGTTCGCGCCCGCGATAGAGGCCTGCGCGCCCGCGCACTGGGATTTGCCTGGCAGCGACATTTATTTTCAAACGGCCATAAAATCTATTCTAGGAGGCTTCTGGGGGCGTGCAACCTACCATTGGAAAGCTATTCAAGTCTAGTTTCCAATACAACTTGAATCACCTCAACCCGATTTGTAGATCAAAAGTTATTGCTAAAAGAGTGAACAAAGGTCAGTTTTGGAGTTCAGGCCCTTGAGCGCCCGCGCCTATCTTAGGCGCGCCCGCGCCTAAGCCGCGCCAAAATTGCGCCTACATTCTGCCTCCAATATTTTCGACCCCAATGTTAGGCACGCCCGCGCTGAGTTTGGCGCGCCCGCGCCATTCTGAAAGCGCGACCCGCGCTGTCCGCATGACCTTGCTTGCTTGCTCCTTAACTTCCTTTGTAGCTCTTCAAATGAACTCCAATTCTCCAAGATCTTCATTCTCTTAAAATCAACTCCAAAAGCCTACAAAACACAAGGAAAAGCAAAAAAACATAATAAAGGGAGAAACGGAACAAAAGGGGTACAAACAAGGGACAAACGTAGAAAAATACCGCGATTAGAGGATCTAAATAGTGGCATAAATGCCACTTATCACCTGGCGCTAATGTCGAATGTCTGACGCTAATGTTGTTTTATTCTCGTTGAAACTTTTATTTGTTTTTCTATCCATCTGGCTGATTTTCTCTATAAATAGCCTCCTTAAACCTCTGTTTTCAATCATCAATTTTCATCAATAATCATCAACTTTCTAATTCTTTCTCTCAACATCTCTCAATAAGAATTTCTTGATTCTCTCTCTCTTTCTAGCAACCCTTTTACAAACACAATTCCTCATACATTAGCACTAGACACACCTAGCATTGTTCGAAGTTGCCTTCGCCCTAAACGTGAAAGGTTTTAATTTCTGAGGGTTTGGTCCCAAATCTCTATTTCAATTATTTAATTTAATTGTTTGTTTATTATTTTCCTTGAAGTTACTAACGTGTGTATTTTGTTATTAGAAAGAGATACGAGGCATCCAAGTAAGTGCTTTAATTGATTCTATTGATATTATGATGTAGAAATTATGTCTAGGTTATTATTATGATTCCTAGTGTCATGTTAGGGTGTTTTGATCTTCCTAATATAATGTTTAGGGTAATAACTATAATTTCTAATATCAAATATGACAATTGTGATTCTTGTGATGCTTTCATTTCTCTTTCCTAATATCATGTTAGTATCATGTTAGGGCTAAGCTTTGATCTTTGATGTTTAGTGACAAGCTAGGGTTTGTTATTAATCTTGTTAGTATCATGCCTAGGATCTTGCTACTATTATGCTTTAACCTGATTTTTATTATGATTATTATTTATTTTTATTATTATGTTGCTTGATATAAATTTATTATATATTGCTTGATCACACCTTTTATGCATGTTTAAAGGGAACTGACACTCTTAATCATGCTTAATAAGATAATTAATAATATTGTTTAGGGTTAATTTGATTATAATTCAAGTGATCGCCAATAATAGATTTATTTGTGCAGTAATATTCAACTAACATAGTTTAAACAGGTTTAGGGATAACCTATTGATTGCATGTTAGTCAGAAATTGCACATGAATACGATCAGAATAAAGTAGAGGCCTATTATAAGGGCAGGTTCAATCTCTTTTAGGTTGGATTTGTACCTTCATCCCTGAACTACCAGTCATGGTTCCAGACCTATTGGAGTTGACTATCTCCTGGATCGTTAAGTGGTGTAACCTTCACCTTGTGAACGGTTTACAAGTTCCTAAAAATTGTTGGCGACTCTTTTGCTTTATCTTCTTTCCCTTTGGATGCCACCGTACTTTAGTGTATGATCACTGTGGGGTTTAAGCTAGGGATAATGCTTGAAATATTCCATACAGTTTTTGGAATATTTCAAGCATTATCCCCAGTGGAGTCGCCAAAAACTGTAGGGAATATTTTAAACATTACCCCAAACTTGAACTCCACTGTGATCATACACTAAAGTACGGTGGCGTCCAAAGGGAAAGAAGATAGAGAAAAAGAATCGCCAACAAGTTTTAGAAACTTGTAAACTGTTCACAGGGTGAAGGTTACACCCCTTAACGATCCAATAGATCGTCAACTCCAATAGGTATGGAACCATGACTGGTAGTTTGGGGATGAAGGTACAAATCCAACCTAAAAGAGATTGAACCTGCCCTATTAATAGGCCTCTACTTTATTCTGATCGTATTCATGTGCGCTTTCTAACTAACATGCAATCATTAGATTTACCCTAAGCCTGTTTATATATGTTGGTTGAATATTAATGCAAAAATAGATCTATTAATGGCGATCACTTGAATTATAATCAAATTAATCCTAGACAAGATTATTAATTATCTTATTAAGTGTGATTCCAAGTACCAATTCCCTTTAAACATGCGTAAAAGGCGTGATTAAGCAATAACAATAAATATATCAAGCAACATAATAATAATCAAAAACATAATCATAATAATAATAATTATAAAAATAATCATAATCAAGTTAAAGCATAATAATAGCAAGATCCTAGGCATGATACTAACAAGATTAATAACAAACCCTAGCATGTCACTAAATAATAAAAATTAAAGCTTTAGCCCTAACATGATACTAGCATGCTATTAGGAAAGAAAATAGAAAGCATCACAGGAATCACAATTGTCATATTTGATATTAGAAATTATAACTTGATAACCCTAAACATGATACTAGGAAGATCAAAACACCCTAACATGACACTAGGAATCAAAATAACAACCTAAACATGATTTCTATATCATAATATCAATAAATCAATTAAAGCTATTACTTGGATGCCTCGTATATCTTTCTAATAACACAATACACACGTTAGTAACTTCAAGGAAAATAATAATCAAACAATTAAATTAAATTTAATAATAATTGAAAGAGACATTTGGGACCAAACCCTCAGAAATCAAACCTTTCACGTCTAGGGCGAAGGCAACTTCGAATTTGGCTAGGTGTTTCTAGTACTTGTTAATGCGGAATTTTGTATGCAAAAGGGTTGGTTTTGAAAAGTGAGAGAGAGAGAGTAAGCTTTAGCTTAGAGAGAGAAAAGAATTAGGAAACTAGAGAGTTGATGAGAAAAATTGATTGTTGTTGAGAATTGATGATTTAAAACAGAATTTTAAGAGGCTATTTATAGAGAAAATCAGTCGGATGGATGAAAAAACGAATAAGAGTTTCAACGAGAATTAAACGCGATTAGCGCCAGACGCTGAGTGAGGTTCAATCTAGGGATAATGCTTGAAATATTCCCTTTAGAAGCCCCCACTTTGACTGAGTTTGGAGAAACGCAAGTTTCGAAAACAAAAGTCAAAGTATCGATGGGGACGGAGAATGATTCAGAACGTTCTGCGATCCTAAATCATTCTTGTAACGCCGATACCTGCAAAACTAGCGTTAGGCAAACAGATAAAAGAGTTAAGAAACGCGTATCTTGCACCGTCGAGTACACGTCTCTGGAAGTGACCGATTTGTTATGATGATCTTCCGCAAGTTAGAGAATACCACCTGAAGGCTGCTACGCCTATAACTGCTCCAATTTTCACCGTGAAAGTCTTCGAAAAGACCACTGCTAGTTGATCCTTAATTGTTCTATGCTAGTACTTCGGCGCTTTGCTGCTTGTGAACCAGTATGTTGGTGCTTTTGCTGTGATGACAATCCTCTTTTCTTTGGGAATAATCGCCAACACAACTCTTGTATGATCTATGACAATCCGATTTAGGGAAAGTTGTCAAAGCCACGTAACAATCCATCCTTCGAAATGTTGCCAAAATCCAATTTTGGGAACAGTTGCTAATGCTTCGTAACAGTCTGTCATAAGAACTTTGCTACGATCGACAATCCACATCTTGGAATATAACTCTTGAAAGCAATCCACCTTGGAAATTTTCCAACGCTATGCGACAATCCTTTTAGGAAAATATTGCCACAATTGATAATCCGCGTCTTGGAACATTTGCAAAAACGTGTCGTCCGACAATCCACTTTGGGAAAATTTGCCACTTACTGAAATGAACGAAAATCCACGTTGAGGAACCTTTGCCGAAATTTATGATTAATAGAGTCCTACAACAATCCTTTGGGAAATTTTTCCATAGGGAACTGGGTGTATGACAATCCAATCTCGGAAAACTTGCCAGCGATGACAATCTGAACTTCAAAAAATTGTCAAATCGAGAAGGAGCACGATAATCGACGCTTTGAAACTTTGCCAAAGATGACAATCCAATCTTGGAAAAATTGTCGTTGAAGAAGATGCGCGACAATCCATATTTGGAAATATTGTTAGTTGGGGATGACAATCCAATTTTGGAAATATTGTTGTTTAAGAAGAACGCGCGACTATCCATATTTGGAAATATTTTCGTTTAATAAGAATGCGGGACAATCCATATTTGGAAATATTGTCGTTTAAGAAGAATGCGTGACAATCCATATTTGGAAATATTGTCGTTTAAGTGTTTGCTTTTAAAACGATACGTTGGTGCTTGTAATGAGTTAATGTTTTAGGCGATTAAGCTAAGTGAGACGATTTTTTGTCAGGTCAATCACTTACTACGATTGTAATCGAGCCGACTATTAATCGTGTCAATTTGCTTATAGGGGCTAACTGGCGTACCAAGGAACCCGAAATTGCTGTTTGAGGTCGAAATAGCCGTTCTTAGAGGCTTCGAGCTCTGTCGCTGTATGGCGTTAAGAATTGGCTCTGTCGCCAGACGCTGTGATCTAGAGTCAAGCTCTAAACTCTGTTGCCGGACGCCAGATGTTGTTGCCAGACGACAACCTTCTCGTCTAGTGCTGGAGTCGGGTCTTCCCTATTCTGCTCTTGCTGCCGCTGTTGCTTGGTTTTGCTCCGAACTTTGAGCTTGTTCATTTCCTTTCTACCAAATCCGCTCAAATCTTTTGTAAATTAAAGCTCTTCATCTCTAATTTACTAATCCATGTAACTCCTCTTATCTTGGAGGAATCTCCTGTGTCATATTTGCTCCGAACTATAGGACTTTGCTTATCTTTTTTTAGGGTTGACCTAAGACTTAGTGTTGCTTGACTCATTGACTTGACATGACTCAAGGTATAAACTTGACTCACTATGATTGACTGACTCGAGGTTGACTCGACTCGATGTGACTCGTGTGTGCATAATGTTGACTCATAAAACTCGATATGTACATGACTCGTGTGTGCATTGTATTGTGATCGTGGGACTCGAAAATGCAAAAAAGAAAAAAATCGTCATTTTTGGGGAGGGTATCGACTTTCTCTCGAAAAAGAAAGACACGAAAAAGAATCTATGTGAAGTTTTTTTTAAAGATGCATGTAAAATGAGCTTAATCCGTTAACGTTGTCTCTCACTGTACAAGGATTGTAACATCTTAAACTATCCTAGTTGACTCGATAATGAAAGTATTTAGGTAGCTTAGGCACGGAGGCTAAGCACTTCATACTTCGATGAAATGATGATTATGTTTGATGAGTGATTTTGTTATGACGAAGTATGCTTCAACGTTGTGTTAAGATTTCATGACAAAGGGTTCCTAAGGGAAGTATATTTGGTCACGTATATGTGCAGTGTGTGATAGTGATTCTAAAGTTAGGCCGCAAGGGCTAAGTGTGTGGAAAGATATTATTTTTAGAAGAGTCAAATAATGGTGACTCTTAGGCTAGGTAGGCTAATGATGTAGGGATCAGGCCCCTAAGTCTAGCTCTAAATGAAATGGGATGAGCTTAGGGGATCCCTTGATATGATCATGATGTGTGAATGAGAATTTGAATATGAATGCATGTTTATTACGGCCGTACCTCGATGTGAGGTTGCCTACGTATCCGTTAGGAATCAGGCTGAACGTAGATCTAGCCGAACCTCGCACAAGTGTGTATACCACAAAAAGGTCTTTTTAAGGGTTGTAACGTGGTTAGGCTAAAGGTTATAAAAGAAGGAGATAAAGGCTCAAGACCCTCGAGAAGCTCCTAAGGTGTGCAACCTTGCTTTTGAATCTTTGTATTTTCATGCTTGAGGTTTCTCACTCTTTTTTAGCTCTTTTTTTTTCTTTATTTATTTTATTTTTATAAGTGTGGACAATCCCGATCATGCGGTCTATCACTCACTTGGCATTCATGTTTCTCAGGAACGGTACCGAGCACTCGATAAGAAACGCAATCTGAGACGTGCTCATATCAAAGATATGTTCATTTCAAAGACATTGGAAAAATTGCCATTTTATACACTTTTATTATTGCTTTTTATTTATTTTGATCTTTTAAATCACTCAATCTTTTGTTCTTTTAAAATTGCAGAAGTTACACACCATTCCATCCCAAGGTTAGGTAGATGTAGGTTGAAGAAAGAAAGTTCTATCGTTAGACGAGGCTCAAAGTGGTTTATCAAGAAAGGATTGTATATTTGAAGGGTGAAAGGTGATATGATGTGGCTACAAGGGGTGCCTCAAATCATTGATATACATTGTTCTTAGTTTAATGCAATGCAATAATCATATGTAAGGAAATTGATGCCCATTTTATTAAAGGGGAACAAAATAAAAAATAAAAACCTATGAAATAAATCCAAGGAAGACAAAGGGTGCCTATGCTAGACTTATGGGGGAAAGGTTTGAAAAAAGAAGAAGAAAGCATAAAATCTTGGTGAGAAGCTTGCCTTGTGTTTTTTTCTCATCATTCATCTTTTTTTTATTATTATTGTCAATCACATGACTTAAAATCGATTCAACATGTATGGATGGAAGAAGGTAGGATAAATGAATGTTGTGATATGGAGAAAGCATGTAGAGAATGGAAGGATGATGTAGATGGAGAGATATGAAAAAATTAGGAATAGAATGTACCCCCAACTCAAATGACGGAAAAAATCGACTCATGCATGAACCTAAGACATGGTCATGGTGTGAAAGGAGTATCTACAAAGTGTGTGCTAAGACTAGTGAGTATAGGTGACATGTTAAGACTTGTGTCATGACCGTGTGGCTAGACTATGTGACTAGATTCGAACAAAGACTAAGTTAAGACCTCACATATATGCATTAAACTAGACAGGCTGTGGTATTTTAGTCATAACTTTTTATCTGTGACTCTAATTGGGATGAAACCAACGGCAAATTAAAGATAAAAATCAAGGCTACAAATCCAAATATGACTCGTAAGTCTTTCTAGAACTCCGGCTATGACTAAAACAAGTTGATGTTTGTGCAGTATACGGGAATTACAAATCCGGGTTGACTTAAAGGAACAATGACTCGATTTTAGGGTATATTTATCAGCTCAAATTAATTAATTAATTAATTAAACATATTCCTTTAGTCCTTGTTTAGTTTATTAAGACTTATTTACAAACACAAGTCAAACCAAATGGTTAGAAAAAAACACATAAAGTATGCACAACAAATAATGCACAATTAGTCAAGTAGGCACGATATGATGCAATGAATTTGCAACCTAACCATTGCCCTAGTTCTATAAAGTTCGGGATATGGGTTAGTTAAAGAGGGTCCATGGTTAATTGTCCAAATGCACTGCGCGAAAGTCTTACCATGAAGGGTTTGCGCGAGTGGATAGGACACCGCGAGTTAAGAAAAAATCGCTTCCATGGTTTGGTAAATTCAACATTCTCGGATGTACCCTTTGTTGCACAAAGCGTTTAATCAGGTAGATGGAGCATGAATTCCCAGAGGGTTATGTCCATATGTAGAACACCTATGGGTTTTAGAAAAGTGAGAAAAACTCAATCAGGAAGTAGGATCGAGCAAACAATGCTAAAAACCGGTCAAAATTAGAACGCATATTTCTGTTCGGTATTGGAAGAATTTGGCGCCAGCAAACAGACGCCGGTGCCAACAATTTGGCTTTCGCGCCTGACGAAAGAAACTGTCGCTTGGCGCCAGATTCAAATTAGTGGTGCTAAACTCTGTTGTCTGACGCTAGTTTCTACATGCCTCAGCAGCTTTCTGTGCTCGATAATATATTCCAATTTTGCGCAGCATTATTTCGATCCTATTTGTGAAAGATATTCCTCAAATTTCCTACGTGTAAAAATCCTATGTTTTTAACTCATTATGGATGGTCTTTCCAATGAGATCTTTTTCATGCATATGACAATAATGTTATTCAAAATTACGCACATGAAATACTTATAACTTTTCGAGTCTCATCCACTCATTCTAAATCATTGCAGAAATAAATTTCAGGAATTAAAATAGAAATCCTCCCCAGTGGAGTCGCTAAAAACTGTAGGGAATATTTCAAGAATTATCCCTAGCTTGAACCCTACTGTGATCATACCCCAAAGTACGGTGGCGTCTAAAGGGAAAGAAGATAGAGCAAAAGAGTCGCCAACAAGTTTTAGGAACTCGTAAACTGTTCACAAGGTGAAGGTTACACCCCTTAACGATCTAGGAGATCGTCAACTCCAACAGGTTTGGAACCATGAGATTGAACCTGCCCTAATAAAAGGTCTCTACTTTATTCTGATCGTATTCATGTGCGCTTTCTGACTAACATGCAATCAATAGGTTAACCCTAAACCTGTTTAATATATGTTGGTTGAATATTAATGCACAAATAAATCTATTATTGGCTATCACTTGAATTATAATCAAATTAACCCTAAACAAGATTATTAATTATCTTATTAAGCGTGATTACAAGTACCAATTCCCTTTAAACATGCATAAAAGGTGTGATCAAGCAATAAATAATAAATATATATCAAGCAACATAATAATAAAAATAAATAATAATCATAGTAATAATCATGTTAAAGCATAATAGTAGCAAGATTTTAGGCATGATACTAACAAGATTAATAACAAACCCTAGCATGTCACTAAACATCAGAGAGCAAAGCTTAGCCCTAACATGATACTAACACGATATTAGGAAAGAGAAAGGGAAGCATCACAAGAATCACAATTGTCATATTTGGTATTAGAAATTATAGTTATTACCCTAAACATGATACTAGGAAGATCAAAACACCCTAACATGACACTAGGAATCATAATAACAACCTAGACATAATTTCTACATCATAATATCAATAAAATCAATTAAAGCACTTACTTGGATGCCTCATATGTCTTTCTAATAACAAAATACACACGTTAGTAACTTCAAGGAAAATAATAAACAAACAATTAAATTAAATAATTGAAATAGAGATTTGGGACCAAACCCTCAGAAATTAAAACCTTTCACGTCTAGGGCGAAGGCAACTTCGAACAATGCTAGGTGTTTCTAGTGCTAATGTATGAGGAATTGTGTTTGTAAAAGGGTTGACTAGAAAGAGAGAGAGAATAAAGAATTTCTTGATGAGAGAAAGTATTAGAGAGTTGATGATTATTGATGAAAATTGATGATTGAAAATAAAGGATTTAGGAGGCTATTTATAGAGAAAATCAGCCAGACAGATAGAAAAACAAATTAGAGTTTCAACGAGAATAAAACAACATTGGCAACAGACGCTGGACATTAGCGCTAGGCGCTGAAGGTTAGCGGCAGGCGCTAATGCTTGTCGTCAGGCGCTAATAATCAGTTTCACGCGTTTTCTTAATTTTTATAAAATTTAGCCGTACAGAAGGGCAAAATCCTATTTTCCTTAAAAACACTCTTTTATTCTGATTAAAACTCTAAAAAGACAACCAAGGTCAATTTATCAATGATAATTGAATTAGGAATGAAAAGAACCTTCTAGAAGAATCTAGAAGACTAAAATTAATTCTAATTGCATTAGAAATGATAAATCAATATTAGGCCCTCCTCTAGATCATTGGGCCGCATATAAAGATCAAAACGGCCCAGTTTAGTAATTTGGTCATAACTTCCTCATTATTCATCAGAACTGAGCTTATAATATATCGTTAGAAAGCTCTTTTCAAACCCAACCTAACGACACTATTATTGGACCCTTTCCATGGGCCAAACAAAACAAGATTGGTTGTTTTCTTAAAATAGGTTTTCAAAAACAAAGAGAAAGAAAAAGAATTAAAACTATCTGCAACACTAGACTTTCCACACTTTTACTTCATTCGATTATGATTCGACGTGAACGGTACTTATCACTGGGTTTTATTTTGGGAAGACACAAATGGATGTCTACAGCTATACATCACGGTTCCAGACATGGCCACATGTGCCATGCTAGTACAAGATGTAGAAAAATTCGAGCGTGGAATATACTACTGTAGGGAATATTTCAAGCATTATCCCAAACTTGAACCCCACTGTGATCATACACTTAAGCATGGTGGTGTCCAAAGGGAAGGAAACTAGAGAAAAATAGTCGCCAACAAGTTTTAGGTACTTGTAAACCGTTCATAGGGTGAAGGTTACACCCCTTAACGATCAAGGAGATCGTCAACTCCAATAGGTCTGAAACCAAGACTGGAAGTTCGGGGATGAAGGTACAAATCCAATCTAAAAGAGATTAAACCTACCCCAATAATAGGCCTCTACTTTATTCTTCTCGTATTCATGTGCGCTATCTAACTAACATACAATCAATAGGTTTACCCTAAACCTGTTTATCTATGTTGGTTGAATATTAATGCACAAACAAAACTATTATTGGCGTTCACTTGAATTATAATCAAATTAACCCTTACAAGATTATTAATTTTCTTATTAAGCGTGATTACAAGTACAAATTCCCTTTAAACATGAATAAAAGATGTGATCAAACAATAACAATAAGTATAAAGCAACATAATAATAATAATAATAATAATAATAATAATAGTAATAATAATAATAATAATAATAATAATAATAATAATAATAATAATAATAAAAATAATAATAATAATAATAATAATAATAATAATAATAATAATAATAATAATAATAATAATAATAATAATAATAATAACAAATTATAACAATTATAATCATGTTAACAATAAAGCATAAAAAAGCAAGATCCTAGGCATGATACTAACAAATCCTAGCATGTCACTAAACAATAAAGAACAAAGATTTAGCCCTAACATGATACTAACATGCTATCAGAATAGAAAATAGGAAGCATTCTAGAAATCATAATTGATATAAGGAACTTATTCTTTACCCTAAACATAATACTAAGAAAAGCATCCTATTATGATACTAGGAATCAAAATAACAATCTAAACATGATTTCTATATCAATTATACAATTAAAGCACTTACTTGGATGCCACATATCTCTTTCTAATAACAAAATAACCAAGTTAGTAACTTCAAGGAAAATATAAATTTAAAGAATTAAATTAAATAATTGAAATAGAGATTTGGGACCAAACCCTTAGAAAAAACCTTTCACGTCTAGGGAGAAGGAAATTTCGAATTATGCTAGGTGTGTCTAGATCTTGTGAATGCGGAATTTTATATGTGAAAAGGTTGGTTTAGAAAAAGAGAGAGAGTAAATCAAGAAATTCTTGATGAGAGTTGGTAATTATAAACGGGGGTATAAAAAGGCTATTTATAATGAAAATAATTCGGATTTGATAAAAAAGAATAAGAGTTTTAAGAAGAATAAAACACGTCGTTGGCGCCGCACATGCCTCTATCACCAAGCGACTGGGCCTGTCGCATGGCTACAAGCGTATCGCCGCGCGACAGCCTGTGGTGTAGCACTGCAGGTAGTTTTTGCACACGTTTTCATATTTTTGATAAAATTAAGCGTACGAGGGGTAAAATTGTAATTTCATTTAAAACTCTTCTTTTATTCTAAATAAAACTCATAAAAACTCAATTATCAATGCTTATCACATTCGGATTCAAAAGAACATTCTAGAAGACTATAATCTATCCTAATTGCATTAGGAATGATAATTCAGAATAGGCCCACCTCTAGATCATTGGGCCGCATATAAAGATCAAACCGGGCCTAGTTTAGTAATTTGGCCATAACTTCCTCATTATTCATCGGAATTGGGCTTATAATATATGGCTGGAAAGCTCTTTTCTAGCCCCATCCAAATACACTATTATTGGATCCTTTCCATGGACCAAACCAAAATTGATTGATTATTTTCATAAAATAGGTTTTCGAAAACACTGAGAAAGAAGAGAAATAAAACTAACCGCAACACTAGACTTTCCACATTTTCACTTCATTCGATTATGATCTGACGTGAAAGGTATTCATCACCGGGTTTGGTTTTGGGGAGACACAAATGGATGTCTACAGAAGCCCCCACTTTGAGTGAGTTTGGAGAAACGTAAGTTTTAGAAAACAAAAGTCAAAGTATCGATAGGGACGGAGAATGATTCAGAATGTTCTGCGATCACAAATCATTATTGTAATGCCAATACCTGCAAACTAGCGTTAGTTAAAATAGATAAGAGATTTAAGAAACGCGTATCTTGCACCGTCGAGTACAAGTCTCTAGGGTAACCAATTTGTTGCTGCATTTGTTGTTGCATTTGTTGTTGTGACAACCTTCCCAATCATAGTGAAAGTCGTCGAAGACCGCCTCATCACAAACCGCTCTTCTCAAATCTTGGTGACAACCTCCACAATCCTGGCGAATGCCGTCGAAGACCGCCCATCTCGTGTTATCTTCTCAAATCTTGGTGACAACTTCCACAATCTTAGCGAATGCCGTCGAAGACCGCCCATCTCGTGCTATCATCTCAAATCTAAGTGAAAACCTCCTCAATCTTAGCAAACGTTGTCGAAGATAACTTCACTTGAAGTCATCCTCAGTTGTTGCGATAATATTCCGAAGAAAACTACCAAAGACCAACTCTTGTCGATCCTTAATACTGCTTGAATTTTGCTGTTGCAATTTTTTGCTGTAATTTCAGCGGTGCCTCAATACGTCGGCGCATTTTTGCTGGTTGTGAACCATTACGTTGGTGCTTTTTACTACTTGTGAACCATTATGTTGTTGCTTTTACTGCTTGTGAACCATTATGCGGTGCCTTTTCTATAAGCAAATGTTTAGGCGCTTTAAACAAAGTGAGATGATCTTTTATCAAGCCGATCACTTTATGTGATTGTAATCGAGCTAATTACTAAAACATGTCAAATTGCTTAGAGGGGCTAACTGGCGTACCAAGGAATCCGGAAATTTCTGTACTAGGTCCGCATAATCTAATATGGAAGCCACACATTGTGTCGCCGCACCAATACTTGCTTGGAAAATGTGTTGCCGCACTTTGCTTCTGTCGCCAAGTGACATATGTTGTCGTCAGCCGACAACCCTGCCGTCTGGCGCTTGAGTCAGGTCTTACCTATTTTGCCCTTGCTGCTGCTGTTCATTGCTCGGTTTTGCTCTTGAATTTTAAACTTGGTCGTTTCCTTTCAACCATATTTGCTCAAATCTTTTGTAAATTAAAGCACACCATCTCTAATTTACTGATCTATGTAACTCCTCTCATCTTAGAAGAATCTCATGACATCCGGGAATGTTCTTGCTTGTGATGCACCTACATTTATATTTTTTATTATAAGACTTTGCTCATCTCTTTAATTATCTTAGGGTTAACCTAAGGCTTAGTGTTTCTTAACTCATTAAGATTTAATGTGTTTCAAACATATATGACTTGCCATGAATTGACTCAAAGTGTTTGACACATGTAACTTGACTCAATTCAAGATGACATGACTCAATGTTCATGAGTCGTGTGTGCATTATAGTGTTATCGTGTGACTAAAAAAAAGCAAAAAAATTTCCCGTCATTTTTTTGTGGAGGGAACCGACTTTCTCCCGAAAAAGAATGACACAAAAAGGAAGAAATTTTTGATGGTGCATGTTGAATGAGCTTAGTCAAATGTTGTTTGATACTATTTCTCATGGTGCAAGGATTAATTCATCCTAGGATATCTCAATTGTTGACTCCATGATGAAAGTATTTAGGTAACTTAGCCACGGAGGCTAAGTTCTTCGATGCAATGATGAGTGATGAGTGATTTTCTATGACGGAGTATGCTTCAACGTTGTGTTAAGATTTCATGACAAAAGGTTCCTTAGGGAAGTATATTTAGTCATGTATCTGTGATGTGTATGATAGCGACACTAAAGCTAGGCTGCAAGGGCTAAGTTTTTAGAAAGTTATTATTTTGAGAAGAGTCAAATAATGGTGACTCTTAGGCTAGGTAAGCTAATGATGTAAGGATCAAGCCCCCAAGTCTAGTTCTATGTAGCTAGGGATGAGTATAGGAGATCCCTTGATATGTCATGATGTGTGAATGTGAATGTGAATGTGAATGCATTTTATTACGGCCGCACCTCGATGTGAGGTTGCCTACGTACGCGTTCGGAATCAGGCCGAACGTAGCTCTAGGCGAACCTCGCACAAGTGTGTGTATACCTCAAAAAGGTCTTTTGAAAGGTTGTAACATGGTTAGACTAAAGGTTATAGAAGAAAGGGATAAAGGCTCAAGACCCTAGATAAACCCCCAAGGTGTGCAACCTTGCTTTTGGATCTGTGTATTATTATGCTTGAGGCTTTATCTCTTTTTTAGCTCTCTTTCTCTCTTTTTTTTTTGTTTATATTTTTCTCTCTTCTTTTTTTGCTTTTGCAATTTTTTTTTTATTTTGAACCTTTTTTGATAAGTGTTGGAATCCCAATCATGCGGTCTATCACTCACTTGGCATTCATGTTTCTTAGGCACGGTACTGAGCACTCGATAAGAGACGCAATCTGAGACGTGTTCATATCAAAGACATGTTCATGTCAAAGACATTGGAACACTTGCCCTTTTGTACACTTTTATTTATTTTAATTTTTGCTATTTTAATCTTTTGATACACTCAAGCTTTTGTTCTTTGAAAATTGCATGAGTTGCACACCATCCCATCCCAAGGTTAGGTCGATGTTGGTCGAAGAAAGAAAGGTTAATCGTTAGATGAGGCTCAAAGTGGTTTATCAAGAAAGGATTGCATAGTTGAAGGGTAAAAGATGATATGATATGGCTACAAGGTGTGCCTCAAATCATTGGTATACCTTATGCTTAGTCTGACAAGGATTTTTTTAATTTTTTTTAATTTTTTTTAATGCGATGTAATGTAATGATCATATGTAAGAAAATAAATGCTCATTTTATTCAAAGGTAAAGAGGAAAAATCTACAAAATAAAATCTAAGGAAAATAAAAGGTGCCTAAGATAGACTTATTGGGGAAAGGAAGAATAACAGAGAAAAGAAAAGAAAAAGAAGTCAGGAAATCTTGTCATTGAAGCCCGCCTCTTGTCTTATGCTAATCACCCGGTCATCTTGCTAGCTGGAGGTATGGGAAGCTTGTTATTATCGATCAAATTTTGGATAGCCTCTTTTAGCTTCCAACAACTCTTAGTGGTATATCCTCTACCTTGATGGTACTTGCAATGTGCATCTGGGTTCCAAATAGGCAATCTCTTTTCAGGTGCGGGATCATGAATAGGTCCAATGGGAGTAATGAGTCCCTTGGCATGGAGTCGGTCGAAAGCAGTATCATAGATCATCTTAATGGGGGTGAAGTCTTTCCTTATTTGTTTCTTAGATCCTTGGTTATCCATGGCTAAGAATTCACTGAGATCAAAGGTACTAACATTGTTACTAGAGTGGGCGTTTTCGAAAGAAGAACGATTGTCGTTTTTCTTTCCTTTCCAGCCACTGTGGTTATTATTGTTAATAGCTTTTTGCTTTGCGAGGTAATCTTCGATCTCGATGTGGATGTCATAGACGGCCTTGAAAGTATTTAAGTTGTGTTGATATTTTAAGTGCTTTGAATACTTTTCTTGTAAATTTTTGATGAACCCTCACGAAATCTTTTTAAGTAGGGACTTCGATCATGTTAGCGGAAGTTTCCCTCCACTTGTTGAAGAAGGATGTGAACCCTTCTTTTTCTTTTTGTTTATCATCTCAAGTTGTCTATGGTCGGTTTCAATTTAAATATTACACTTATATCTATAAATGAAAGATTTTTTATTCCAACCCAGGTTGAGGTCTTCTCTTTATCAAGGGAGAAGAACCAATGTTGACAAAAGAGTGAAAAATATTCTTATCAATCCCTTTAATGTTCATTACAGTTTCAAAGGACCTTAAATGAAAGTAAGGATTGTTAGTTGGCTTAAACTTAGGGATGTCATTGGCATTGAACTTCTGCGGAAGAAGCTCCTTGTCCATAGAGACCCCTTGCGAGCTAATGCGCTGGAACCTTTAATCATTAGATATCTTGCTCAAGCTCTCTTCCATGAGCTCCATTTGTTGTTGCTTCACATGGTCATTGATTTGGAGGATTAAGGTCTTTAACAACTCAGTAACACCACCCATTTGTTTCTTGAGCTCATTGACTTCTTCTTGACTCGCCATTGTCTTCTTAGCTTTCCTTTTCCGACTTACTGGTTTATCAAAAAGTTGAACTTAAACGAAGGTGTTGTCCTTGATTAATTGCCCTTCTCTCCTTGACCAAGTACTGTGGAAAGGGAAATTAGGGATATTCGCTGTTAATTATTGGACTCAAACTCTATTCAACATGAAATATATGGAAGGAGGTTGGAAGAATGAATATTGTGATATGGGGAAAGCATGTAGACAGTGAAAAGATGATGTAGATGGAGAGATATGAAAAAATTAGGAATAGAATGTACCCCTAACTCCAATGATGGAAAAAACCGACTCATGCATGAACCTAAGACATGGTCATGATGACATATACACAAAGTGTGTGCTAAGACTAGTGAGTGTATTTGACATGAGACTCGTGTCATGACCATGTGGCTAGACTATGTGACTAGACTCAAGCAAAGACTAAGTTAAGACTGCATTAAACTAGACAAGCTGTGGTATTTTAGTCGTACCTTTCGATCTGTGACTCTGATTGGGATTAAACAAACTCAAAATTAAAGATACAATTCAGGGCTACAGATCCATAGGTTTTACGACTCTTAGTTCTTCCTAGAACTCCGGATATTACCAAAACAAGTTGACGTTTGTGCAGTATACGGGAATAAAACTCCGGGTTGACTCAAAGGAACTATGACTCGATTTTAAGTTTAATTTTTAAGCTTTAATTAATTAATTAATTAATTAAGCAAAGCCCTTTAGTCATTGCTTGGTTTATTAAGACTTATTTATAAACACAAGTCAAACCAAACGGTTAGTTTAGTCACATAATAAGTATGCACAAGTAAGAGATGCACAAGTAGTCAAGTAGTCACAATATGATGCAATGAGTTTGCAACCTAACCATGGCTCTAGTTCTCTAAAGTTTGGGATATGAGTTAATTAAAGAGGGTCCATGAATATGAGTTTGGATGCACCGCTCGGAAGCCTTACCCATGGAAGGGTTGGAGCGTGTGGATGGGACCCCGCGAGTTAAACTCGCTTCCATGTTTTGGTGAATTCAACATTCTCGGATGTACCCTTTGTTGCTCAGAGCTTTCAATCAGGTAGATGGAGCATGAATTACCAGAGGGTTATGTCCATATTTAGAGCACATATGGGTTTTAGAAGAGTGAGAAAAACTCAACCAGGAAATTGAATCGAGCCAACAGTGCTAGAATCGGTCGAAATTAGAACTCATATTTCTTGCTCGGTACTGGAAGAACGCAGCGCCAGTAAACAAGAAATGTCGCCGCAATATAGCCCTGTCGCCTGGCAACAGAGTTGTCACCCGGCGACAGAGCTATATCTTCGACGATAGGCTCTGTTTTCTAGACGCCAGTTCCTACATGCCTCAGCAGCTTTCTGTGTTCGTAAAAGTTTCCAGTTTTTCGCAGCATTATTTCGATCCTAGTTGTAAAAGAGATTCCTAAAATTTCCTACGTGTAAAAAAAAAATTCCTATGTTTTTACTTATTACGGATGGTCTTTCCAATAAGATTCTTTTTTATGCATATGAAAATAATGATAATTAAAATTACGCTCATGAAATACTTAGAACTTTTCAGGTCTCATCCTCTTATTCAAAATCATTGCCAAATAAATTTCAGGAATTAAAATAGAAATCCTCCTCAGTGAAGTCGCCCAAAACTGTAGGGAATATTTCAAGCATTATCCCAAATTTTAACCCCACTATGATCATACACTTAAGCATGGTGGCGTCCAAAGGGAAGGAAGCTAGAGAAAAAGAGTCGCCAACAAGTTTTAGGAACTTTTAAACCGTTCATAGGGTGAAGGTTACACCCCTTAACGATCCAGGAGATCGTCAACTCTATTAGGTCTGGATCCAAGACTGGAAATTCGGGGATGAAGGTAAAAATCCAATCTAAAAGAGACTGAACCTGCCTCAATAATAGGCCTCTACTTTATTCTTCTCTTATTCATGTGCGCGTTCTGACTAACATACAATCAATAGGTTTACCCTAAACCTGTTTATCTGTGTTGGTTGAATATTAATGCACAAACAAAACTATTATTGGCGACCACTTGAATTATGATAAAATTAACCCTAACAAGATTATTAATTATCTTATTAAGCGTGATTACAAGTACAAATTACCTTTAAACATGCATAAAAGGTGTGATCATGCAATAAAAATAAATATCAAGCAACATAATAATAATAATAATAATAATAATAATAATAATAATAATAATAATAATAATAATCATCATCATAACAATAATTATAACAATTATAATCATGTTAACAATAAAGAATAATAATAGCAAGATCCTAGGCATGATACTAAAAAATCCTAGCATGTCACTAAACAATAAAGATCAAAGCTTTAGCCCTAACATGATACTAACATGCTATTAGGAAAGAAAATAGGAAACATCTTAGAAATCATAATTGATATAAGGAACTTATTCTTTACCCGAAACAACATACTAAGAAAAGCATCCTATTATGAAACTAGGAATCAAAATAACAATCTAAACATGATTTCTATATCAATTATACAATTAAAGCACTTACTTGGATGCCTCGTATCTCTTTCTAATAACAAAATACACACGTTAGTAACTTCAAGGAAAATTTAAAGTTAAACAATTAAATTAAATAATTGAAATAGAGATTTGGGACCAAACCCTCAGAAATATCAAACCTTTAACGTTAGGGCGAAGGCAACTTCAAATTATGCTAGGTGTGTCTAGATTTTGTGAATGCGGAATTTTGTATGTGAAAAGGTTGGCTTAGAATAAGAGAGAGTAAATCAAGAAATTCTTGATGAGAGTTGGTAATTAAAAACGGAGGTTTAAGGAGGCTATTTATAATGAAAATAAGCTGGATTTGATAATAAAGAATCAGAGTTTTAAGAAGAATAAAACACGACGCTAGCGCTGCACATGCCTTTGTCGCCATGCGACAGGCGTCTCGCCGCGAGACAGGCTTGTCGCCAGGCGACAACCTGTGGTGCGGCGCTGCAGGCAGTTTTTTCACACGTTTTCATATTTTCGATAAATTTAAGCGCACGAGGGGTAAAACTGTAATTTCATTTAAAACACTTCTTTTATTCTAAATAAAACTCATAAAAACTCAATTTTCTATGCTAATCACATCAGGATTCAAAAGAACCTTCTAGAATATTCTAGAAGACTATAATCAATCCTAATTGCATTAGGTATGATATTTCAAAATAGACCCTCCTCTAGATCATTGGGCCGCATATAAAGATCAAACCGGGCACAGTTTAGTAATTAGGCCATATCTTACTCATTATTAATCGGAATTGGGCTTATAATATATCGTTGGAAAGCTCTTTTTGAGCCCCTCTAACTACACTATTATTGGACCCTTTACATGGACCAAACCAAACTGTATTGGCCATTTTCATAAAATAGGTTTTTTTAAAAAAAGAGAAATAAAACTAACCGCAACACTAGGCTTTCCACACTTTCTCTTCATTTGATTATGATTTCACGTGAAAGGTATTCATCACCAGGTTTGGTTTTAGGGAGACACAAATGGGTGTTTACAACTTACATAAGTAAAAAATTTATTCAATATGATACAAAATATATCACCTTGGAAAAAAAGAGTTTAGCATTAGTGTGGGCAACTAAAAGAATACGACATTAGATGCTACCACACACTACTCATGTGATTTCTTTACAAAATTCGATAAAGTATTTGTTTGAACAACCACCTATACAAGGAAGAATATCCAAGTGGTTGGTAATGTTGGCCAAATTTGAACTAAAATATATTCCTGAAAAATCTATAAAAGGGAAAGTAATTTCCGATTTTTTGGCTCAACATCCAATTCAAACAAATTATGCAGAAACTATTCATCTTCCGAATGAAGAGATTCTCATGACACAAGAAGACAAATGGGTAATGTACTTCGACGGTGCATCCAATCAAAAAGGATGTGGCGTGGGAGTGTTACTCATAAGTCTAGAGGGAGCACATACTCCAATCTCTCTCAAACTAGACTTTGAGATTACTAATAATGCCGCGCAATGCGAAGCGTGTATTATTGGATTAGAAGCAGCAGCTAGCACATGTGTGTAAAAATTAGAGGTATATGGAGATTCTTGTTTGATTAAAAATCATGTACTTAAAAAATTGAAAATAAAGAACTCCACAATGATATATTGTAGCAAGCACACCTAGAGAAACTCATCAAGCACTTTAAACATATTGATTTTAAATATCTCCCAAGGGATGATAATCAATTTGCCGATACGTTAGAAAATCAATTTGCCGATACGCTAGCAAAATTAGCCTAAATGATTAACATTCCAGATCACTTAAATATGATGCCATTATGCGTTGATAGGAGAAGAAGCAACATATTGCAACGTAATAGAGGAAATAAATGACATCGAAGTAGATAATCCTTGGTATGATCATATCCTCCAATATATTACCCGTGGCACATATCCTAAAAATAATTCGTCAAAAGACTAACGAGCCTTGAGAACACTTGCGGCCCAATATGGTCTGTTAAATGGTAAATTATGCAAAAAGGGGCCAAATGGTCAAAGGTTATTGTGTATAGAGCAACCTGAATCCACACGCCTTATGAGAATACTCACAAAGGTGTTTGTGGACCTCACATTAATAATAAAATGCTTGCTAAAATAATTTCATGAAAAGGGTACTATTGGTCCACTATAGAACATGATTGTATACAATATGTCAAAAAATGTCCAGAGTGTCAAATGTTCAACAATTTACAACACCTTTCACCATCTGACCTATACAATCTTACTTCCCCTTGGCCTTTTTCGACTTGGGGAATTGACATAATTGGTAAAATTTTTCCAATAGGAGAAGGAGTCGACGAGTACGTATTAGTAGCCATGGATTACTTTACCAAGTGGATTGAGGCTGCTTCTTACGTGAATATCACTTCTAAACATGTCGCAAACTTTCTCGAAAGAAACATATTTTGTAGATATGGAGTTCTACACGAACGAATTAGTGATCAGGGATCTCAATTCAAAGCTGAAGTTGAGTCCATCTTAACTCGTTACAAGGTAAAACACCATCACTCATCTCTATATAGATCTCAAATTAATTGAGCTGTAGAATTGGCAAATCATTAAGAAAAATGGAAGAAAATTATAAAGACTTGCCGAATAAACTACACTTCGCTCTATGTTGTTATAAAAAGTCCATACGAACATCAATAGGAGTAACTCCATACTCCTTAGTTTTTGGAATGGACGCGGTTCAATCAGTCGAACTGGAAACACCATCCCTACGCATCGTACTTGAAAGCAAGCTACCGAAAGCTAAATGGGTAAGAGCGAGGTATGAAGAGCTTTTATTCCTCGATGAACGACGATTAAGAGCTTTGCATCATGTAAAAGTCTACCAACGATGCATTGCGCGACATTGTAACAAAAAGGTACGACCTAGAAATTTCAAAGAAGGTGACTTTGTACTAAAAGAGGTTAGGGTTCCACCAACCCATCCAAGAGGGAAATTCAAACCTAATTAGATAGAACCCAACTATGTAATTGAAATTCAATCAGGAGGAGCTGTCAGATTAATGGATACTGGAGGTGATGAAATTCGCCAATTAATAAACATTGATTGACTTAAAAAATATTACATATGAAATCCGGATAAACTCGTTCATTCATTAAATAAATCATTTTCTTTAGCATTCAATTAAAAGATTCTAAGTGTTACGCACTTTACCGAATAACACGGTAAAGTTCATAACACTTTGGGGGTTAATTTTTAAATAAAACATAGACCATTCAAGTGTTCATATTTTTTTTTCGAATTTCACGAAACACTCTTTACACTTGGGGGGGGGGGGGTAATTTAAAAATAAAACATTAACCATTCAAGTGTTCAGATTTTTTTAAACATCGCGAAAAAGTCTTCATACATGGGGAGGGGGGGTAATAATGCGAAAAAAAAATTTAACGCCTCGTAGCACAATTGTCGCGTGCAACTAAAAAGTTGCGCTCGGATGTCACGCACAACATAATCAGCTGTTCTCGACAGACTCACGCAACCTTAGACGTTGCGCGCGCCACCTGATGGCGAACTGCGAACCAAGATTTTTTGCTCTTGAATAAAATTGCGATTTTTACTTGCGATAAAAAGGGGGGCGTTCCTCGAAAATAATTTATACTCGAAAAATAAAAATTAAGCTTTGATTTAAATTATTAAACAAAGTTTGATTAATTTTTTCATTCAATTTCTACATAAGAGGTTGAAGAAAAATATAAAAAAAATATAATAATTTTAACATTGCAAAGAACTACGCAAAGACCTTATTTCGTAATATGAATACGTAGGCAATCTTTATGATTCAGTCACTTAAAAAACATAATAAAGCTCATTTTATTCCATTTAAAATTCAAAAAAATAAAAAAGAGCCATTATTGAACTAGATAATAAATAAACAAAAAAACCATAGTAGTGATTACACTTTATTCGAATTGAACTAATAACAAATTGTGTAACACTCTTAGGTTTATTATATCCTCGATTGCTACAGTTGACGGAGGAGTAGTTTCCATTGCAGTAGTTTTAGAAACCTTAGAGCTTACCCCCTCACTCTTCTTCTTAACCCAAACATTTTTCTTCAATTTAGGAATTGGGGTCTTTACAACTTGTTTTCCTTTTCCTTTAGCAATTGTTGGAGTCTTCTTGCGAGTATTTGGTGGTGGTTCTTTAATCCTCACCCCTTGTTGTGCAAGTTTAGGAGGATCCTTTCTCTTTTGCTCCTTTGAACGAGCCTTAGGAGATGAGAAGTCTAATTTTCTTCTCACTCCTTTGTTATGGCCACTAGGAGGGGTAATGGTGGCCGAATGCATCAGAGGTTTGGATGGATTGCAAGCCGAGGCGGTTTGATTTTGTCATCGAGCCCTGTTTAGTTCACCCTTGTCTTCCTCTTTCATCCAAGCCTTGTAGAAGGAAGAAAACACTATACTCGCAGTAGGATTTTGTAGTACACGTTTAGGGAGACTTGACCAATACTCCATCCAACGGGGAATCCGTTCAGGTTTAAAGATCACATCTTTAGGGGCATCACAATCTTGAGGGGGGATAATTTGTTTCATTTCGTATTGTCTCATCACCCTGCAAGGAAAGATGTAAGTAGTTCTAGATAGGCCTAAAATCCTAATATAGGGGCAATTAAAACTATTTCCAACCATACTACATATGTTCCACCAAGGAATCACAAAGCGTATGTTGGGAACCCCAGGACAAAAAAAACGACGTCCATTCTTCATCATTCATGTGTTTGTAGAGAATTTGGCGTTCAGGGAATGTTCTCACTCCGTTAGCCTCAAAATTTTGTGGTTGTTCAACAATTCGCAAACAGTCTAAGAGCCAAATCTAAAAAAAAAAAACAAAATCAATTTGCGACATTACTCGAGCAGGTGGTGTGCGCATCAAAATCAGTTGTGCGCGCTGTAGACACCTACTTTTTGCCTCCTGTCCCGACAGGAAGTGCAATCACGATATATAAAACCATCTTCGTGTTGGATCGAAGTTAGGAATGCTTATGGATAACATGGTTAAATCACAAAACACAAAAGACTAGCCCAAACTAAAAAAATAAAGCCAAATAAAGTCCAATTAATAAAATCCAATCATAATTAGGTTTAAGCCCGTACTTAAAACCCAATAATGACGGATTTAGGAGCGCGTAGGTCAAAATAAGCGTTGCCGCAAAAAATAACGCGCGCATCTCAAGGAGTCGCGCGCAAATAATCAAGTTCCGCGCGACACTCAGCGCAACTGCCGGAGTTGCGCTCGTAAAAGATTTAGAATTTTATAAAAATATAGAATAAAATCTTACCATAATGCCACGCGCAAGAAAATCATCGCTGTTGCGCTGAGTAAGATGGTAAGATTCGATTCTACATTTTTATAAAATTCTAAATCTTCCGCGAGCGCATCTCTGGAGACTGTGCTGAGTGTCGCGCGCAATTGAATTAGTTGTGCGCGCCAGCCTCGCGCGACTGATTGAGATGTGCGCTGATTTTCCTGCGGCAGCATTAAAATTTAAACTAAGCGCTCCTAAATCCGTCATTATTCGGTTTTAAGCACAGGCTTAATCCTAATATTGATCATATTTTGTTAATTGGAACTCATTTTAGCTTTGTTTATTTAGTTTAGGCTAGTTTTTGTGTTTTGTAGCTTAACCAGTTATGTATAAGCATTCCCCACTTAAATCTAACACGAAGATGATTTTATTTATCGTAAGTGCACTTACTGTCGGGATGGGAGGCCAAAAGTAGATGTCTACAGTTAGCCCCCACTTTGATCGAGCCTATAATAGACGATGATCAAACTAGTCAAGGAAATAAATCCGAGACTCATTTTGCGAAGTTCTCAAAGGATAGAGAATCTTTCAGAAATGTTTTAGGATGCGAAAACAATCCTTGGTTTGCAAAGTGTTCGAAACAAGTAGCTAGAAAACATTTTTCCCGATTCTTGACGCGCTAAAGAATCTAGATTGACCCTTTGCAATTGTAGAACGATTTTACAGGTAAAGGTGTTCTGGGTGATGTCAAGTCATGAGAAGAGATCGGTTTTACAAGAATAAAAGGGGATGATTTCCTCTCAATCATGTTATCATTGGTCTAAAGCCCCACGATATGTCATTAAAACTTTAGCCTGACTTTAAAAAAGTAAAAAGATAATAAGGGGATTTTCGGTATTCGAGCCGAAATGGTCCAGTATTCGAGCGGGATTTCCACTAGATAGAAATACATGTCTCAGGACTGGAGGCATATATCCTAATCCTGTGAGAGGGTAGAAAGTCAGCTACTCTCTCAGCAGTTTTGTCCACAAGATGAGTACACGTGTCTTAAGACTGGGGGCACGTGACTACATAGGCGCGACATCGTCTCGTCGCTTCTTTATACAGGGGGTAAGACGGACACCCTAACTTTCCGGTTAGCTAGTAAGCTCACTAACTACCGTATTTGCTTCCAATCAAGAAGTGTATGTTCCTGATGGTTCGGCGCGCCTGTCGACTCGTGAGCTAACGCCTAAAGTAATCCTCCACATTTTAGTTTTGAAAGGTGGATCTCGCAAAGCTTGAGCTGAAGTGAAATTTTACGCAACACCTACGCCGTACAATTTTGCACCGTATGATACGCCTTTTTCATTTTTACGCTGCATGACAACGCCATCCTTTTTGCTTCGGGCGTGATAAAAGAAGAAAAGTCGGGCATTTGTAACGTCAGTACGGTAAAATGACAAACCTGTCTATGGGTGCTTTTACGTAAAGCACCACCACGGTACGTCTTAAGACACTCTTACGAAAAACGTTCAAAACGTATACTTAGGGAAGGCACAAAGCACGGTGTGCATGCAAGAATAATGCAAAAAAATAACAAATAAGAAAACAATCAACAATATGCAAAACAATTTAAAAGATTTTGATAATTTGCGCGCCATTACGTCTAATAACGAGCAAAAACCGTTGAAAAATGATCGAACAGATCAAAATCAAGATTCCGGTCATTTTAGTGACCGGTATCTGCGCACAACTCAATGGGTCGCGCTGGCCAGGCGCTCACATCGTTTTGAGTTGCGATGGTATGTCACGTGCAACAGATTCAGTTGCGCGCAACATTTTTGTCAGCAAAATGAAATCGTTGAGCACGATTTTCATTTCGCACTCTCTTTCTACTTCCTTCGCCATTTTCCCCCCTTTCTCTCTCTAAGAAGCTCGGACTTTCTTGTTTTTTGAAGCTAGAGGAAGTAGATTTCATCCCTTATTCATATTTTCCATAATCGAATGTAAGTTTTTTTGTTATATTTCGCTTGATTTAGGCTTAATTGGGACGATTTTTGAACCGTTGAACCCTAAATTTCGAATTTCGGGGTTTTTGATTCGGTCCATTGTTCTTGAAATTGTTTGTTCCATGTTGTTATACTATGTTTAAGAAGTGTTTTGCAATAAATTTCATGAAAAATGGTTATGTATTGAACCTTATATGAGCATTTCTTTGTCCAAGTTCATTCTTGCACTTTTTCTTTGAATTTTACTCGATTTTATTGTTGTTTCTGTCTCATTTTAGTTACACTTTATGATTATGAAGTACATTATAGTGATGGAACCAATAATACTTTAATACTTCATTTTTGCGATTTTTGAATTGTTGAAAAATGGCGTGAAACATGCTCTTAGCTTATTTTTGCTATGTTTAAACCTTAAAATTGTTTAGTAGACGATAATCATGTTTCATTACTGTTATTTGTCTAAGAGTGGTTGATTCTTTGAGATTTTGAAATACAATCCCTTGAATGCTTAGTTGAAACTGGTATAGGATGGCTTTGGTGGGTGTTAGAAGCCCCCATTTACTAAGTTTAGTTGTAGGTATCGTAGCCTCCTAGTATGGGTGGCATTCAATTTTCCTTTTTTGCCCTATGCTGCTGAAATGGGTCTAGAATACGTATATTAGTTTAGTTTAGGAAATAGTAAGCTAATAAAGAAACTTTATCCATCATAGCATGGACTCGCCTCCATTCGTCGATTCTGAGGAGATTCTAGAGGGTCCTGACGAGGCGGTTCGCCCTCGAAAGAGGGTGACCCGTCCTCGAGAGGCGGTTCGAGAGCGACGCGTCGCACCCGATTGACGTTGCTAAGAGATGTTGTTTGGGAGGCTCCTCCCAATTGGGACCCTAGGGTCCTTAAGTGGGATCCAGACCATCATGTCATGATTAGAGGGTGTCGCGATATCGTGAGTTCCTTGTGCTTTCGTTTCTTTCTCTTTCCCTTAGTTTCTTCTACTTTTTAAACCATAACCGTTTTTTTTATTATTTTCCTTAGAGTGAGCCTAGCATGCGTTTATACGGTTCTGGTGACCTGCGAGCTCTTTTTGAGAGTTTGCCCGAGGTGGCAAAGGAGATTGTGGCGTTTTTGGGGATTGACTCCCAACTGGCGTCTCTTCGGGATATATCGAGTCAGCCTACGTCGTCAGCTTTCCTTCTTGGATTGCTAGTGTTTTGGTGGGATTCCACCAACACTTTTCACTTTCCATGGGGAGAGATGATAGTTATCCCTTTCGATTTCTCTATAATTTATGGGTTTTCCTATTGGAGGCGAGCCTGTAGCCATAGAGTTCGTTTTGTTTTGGGATGCATGTGGATCGTATGATCATGACTCTAGTAATTGTCCTAATGAATGTGTTGATGAGTTTGATAACAATGAGAGTGAGCATGTGAATTATGTGTCAAATATTAATGCTCAAAGGTTTGATAATCAAAGAGGTCAATGGAATAGGAATTACCAAAACCAAGGACATTTTGACAACTATAATCAAGGTGGTGGTTATAGAAACCAAGGGAACCAAGGTTCTGGTGGTAGCTATAATAACCAAGGTTATAGTAGCCAAAATCAAAGCCAAAATTATGGTAATCAAAACCAAGGTTATGGAAATCACAACCAAGGTAGTGGTAACCATAATCAAGGTGGTGGTAACCATAATCAAGGTTATGGTCAAAATCAAAATAGGGGTACTTGGAACAACCAAGGGAAGGGCAATTTTCAAAATAATGCTCAAAGAGGTCCCCCACCCGGATTTTTTCCAAGGACTCAAGGAGAAAATTCCTATTCACAACCTTCTTCACCTAGGACCAATTTGGAAGAAATAATTGAGAATCAAACCAAGTTGTTGAACACATACATGGCCGTTAGTGATAAGAAGTTCAATAAAATGATGACCCACAATAAAATGCTTGAAAACCAAATTTCTCAACTTGCTAATGCTTTGAAGGATCATGCAAGCCCTTCTTATTTAACTTCCCAAGGTCTTGATACCAAGAAACACGTGAATGCTATTGTTACAAGGAGTGGTAAGGTTCTTGAGGAGAGATTACCTAGGAAGGGTGAGGATAAGGAGGTTCCTAAGGAAGCCTTGGTTGAGAATGAGGGGGATAGGGCATCATTGGATGAGGTTGTGGTTAAGACACCTAGAGAGGTGAGAGTAGAGGAATAAATTGTGAAATCCAAGCTTCCTTACCCACAAAAATTCACGAGACACAAATTGGATGAACAATTTGGGAGATTCATTGATATGCTAAAACAACTTCATCTTTCTCTACCTTTTACCGATGTGATCAACCAAATGCCAAATTATGCCAAATTCCTCAAGGATATTTTGAGTGGGAAAAGGACTTGTGAGGTTGTGGAAACTATCAATTTAAACGAAAATTGTAGCGCTATCATCATGAACAAAATGCCACCCAAATTGAAAGACCCCGAAAACTTCTCCATTCCTTGTGCCATTAACAAGATGCAAATTGTAATGTCTTATGTGACTTGGGAACTAGTGTGAGCATAATGCCATATTCGGTTTATCAAAGGCTTGAACAAGGGGAACTCTTACCTTCTAACATTACCTTGCAATTAGCCGATAGGTCAATCAAGTTTCCCAAAGGTAAGGTCGAAGATGTTCCATTGAGGGTTGGGAAGTTTGTGTTCCCGGTGGATTTTATTGTGCTTGAAATGGATGAAGATGCTAACATTCCAATCATTTTAGGTAGACCCTTTCTTGCTACCTCGGGTGCTATGATTGATGTGAGGAGTGCAAAGATTCCCTTAAGGTAGGAGATGAGGTCATTGAATTTGATTTGAATGAAAGCATGAAATATCCATCTTCTTCTCTAGAAAATTGCATGATGATTGATTCACTTGATCATGTTGTTTCTTGCATGCATGACTCACCTCTAACGATGCTCTTGAGAATGTTTTGTTGAACAAGGACAAAGTAGGTACACCATGCAAGGAAGTGGCATTCTATGAAGAATTGCTTAATGGAAGCATGGAGGAAGTGGATGAGCAATTGTGCTTGAAAATCTCAAGCCAGGAAGCTTTGCAAGCGGCCACATCAAAGGAAGTTGTGCCTATGGTAGAGCTCAAACCTCTACCATCACACCTTAGGTATGAGTTCTTGGGCCCTCATTCCACTTACCCCGTGATAGTTAGTGCATCCTTGAGCGTGAGCCAAGCTCAAGCGTTATGTGGTGTTTTGAGAAAGCACCAAGGTGCTTTGGGGTACACAATTGATGATCTTAAAAGTATAAGCCTCGCCTTGTGCCAACACCACATAACACTTGAGGAAGGCGCCCTTCCTTCTATCGAACGACAAAGAAAACTACATCCCCAAATGGGAGAGGTAGTTAAGAAGGAGATCACCAAGCTATTGGATGCGGGAATCATATTCCCCATCTCTAGCTCAAGGTGGGTCTCCCCCATGCATGTGGTTCCAAAGAAGGGGGGCATGAACGTGGTTGAGAATGAGAAGGGTGAGCTCATTCCAACTAGGACGGTCACGGGTTGGCGGATGTGTATAGACTATAGACGTTTAAACACATCCACCAAGTAGGATCACTTTCCTCTTCCATTTATTGATCAAATGATTGAAAGACTAACAAGGCACAAGTTTTATTGTTTCCTCGATGGATATTCGGGATTCTTCCAAATCCCCATCAACCCCGATGATCAAGAGAAAACTACCTTCACATGTTCTTATGGGACCTTTTCCTATCGAAGAATGCCCTTTGGGTTATGCAATGCACCCGCTACATTCCAAAGGTGCATGATGAGTATTTTTGGGGATATGTTGGAGGAGGAAATGGAGGTCTTCATGGATGAATTTTCGGTGGGGGGTGTCTCATTTGAGGAGTGCCTTATGAATCTTGAGAAGTGTTGGAAAGATGTGTTAAGGTCAATCTTGTTTTAAATTGGGAGAAATGCCACTTCATGGTGGAGGAAGGTATAGTTCTTGGGCACAAGATTTCAAATATAGGCATTGAGGTGGATAAGGCAAAAATAGAATTGATTGAGAAACTTCCACCTCCGGTGAATGTCAAGGGTGTGAGATCGTTCCTTGGTCATGCGGGTTTCTATAGAAGATTCATCAAGGATTTTTCACTTATTGCTAAGCCCCTAAATGACCTTCTTCAAAAGGATGTTGAGTTCACTTTTGATGACAAATTCTTGAAGGCATTTTATAGATTGAAGAAGGCCCTAATCTCCACTCCTATTGTTCAAGCCCCAAGGTGGGATCTTCCTTTTGAATTGATGTGTGACGCAAGTGATTGGGCTATTGGAGGTGTTTTGGGACAACGTGTAGACAAGAAGCTTCATGTGATTTATTATATGTCCAAGACACTTAATGGGGCTCAAAAGAACTACACAACAACGGAAAAGGAATTTTTAGCAATTGTGCACTCTTTTGAGAAATTCTGTTGTTACTTGTTGGGTTCCAAGACCATAGTCTTCACGGATCACGCAGCCCTAAAGTATCTATTTGCCAAGAAAGAGTCCAAGCCTAGGTTGATTCGATGGGTGCTTGAATTGCAAACTTTTGAGATTGAGATTAGAAACAAGAAGGGTGCGGAGAATGTTGTGGCGGACCATCTTTTTCGCTTTGAGGGTGATCACATTCATGATGATGGTTCACCAATTGAGGATAGAATGCTTGATGAATTCTTATATGCCATAGAGGTGAAGGAACTCCCATGGTATGCCGACTTGGTGAATTTTCTAGCATGTGGGGAGTTTCCATAGAGGCAAGACATTACTTGTGGGATGATCCCATCCTATACAAACGAGGGGTTGATGGCTTACTTAGGCGTTGTGTTCCTAATGAAGAGGTGCCTAGTGTTTTAAGGATGTGCCACTTGGACCCTAGTGGTGGGCATATGGGTGTTTCCAAGACCGCTACCAAGGTTCTTTAATGTGGTTTGTGGTGGTCGCATCTCTTCAAGGACTCATGGGGCTTTGTGAAGTCATGTGACCGATGTCAAAGGGTTGGGAATATCTCCAAGAGGAATGAGATGCCTCAATAGCCCATTCTTGAGTTAAAGGTGTTCGATGTTTGGGGAATTTACTTCATGGGACCATTCCCATCTTCATATGGTAATCAATTCATACTTATGGCTATGGACTATGTTTCTAAATGGGTTGAGGCCATTGCATCCCCTACTAATGACCACAAAGTAGTGTTGAAGTTGTTCAACAAAATCATCTTCCCAAGGTTTGGCGTGCCTAAGGATGTGATAAGCGATAACGAATCTCATTTTGTTCACAACGCCTTCCAAAAGATGTTGAGGAAACATGAAGTGCATCAACGGTTCGGCCTTCCATATCATCCTCAATCGAGTGGCCAAGTCGAGGTCTCCAACCGTCAAATAAAGCTCATTCTTGAGAAGACGGTTGCAAGGAATAGAAAGGATTGGTCGAACAAGTTAGATGATGCTCTTTGGGCTTATAGGACGACTTTTAAGACACCTATTGGTACCACTCCATATCGCCTTGTCTATGGCAAATCATGCCATCTCCCGGTTATGGGCCATCAAGAAGATAAATTTTGACTTAGCTAGTGCGGGGGAGAAGAGGTGGTTGGATCTCCATGAGCTAAAGAAACTTTGACTTGATGCTTACGATTGTGCTAACACCTACAAGGCTCGCTCCAAGGAGGTTCATGACAAGTTGATTGAGAAAAATGATTTTTGTGTAGGTGACAAAGTCCTCCTCTATAATTCAAGGATGAAGTTGTTCCCCGGAAAGCTCATGTCAAGATGGAGTGGACCATTCTTGGTGAAAGATGTTTTTGATAATGGTGCCGTGGAGATTTCTCCTTTGAACTCCTCATATTCATTCAAAGTTAATGGTCATCGGCTCAAGAATTCCTATGATGGAGTGTTTGTTGGACTTGTTCACAAAATGATTCTTTCTAAGCCACCTTGAAATGGTGGTTCACGTCGAGCTAACGACGTTAACCAAAAGCGCTTACGGGAGGCAACTCGGATTCTCTTCTCATTTCTTTTTCCTTTCTTTTCTTTTATTTTTCCTTGATTGGTTTTTGATTTTATTTTTGAGTTGGTTTTGTGTTTGTTTTGTAGGTCGCCTATTATCATCACTTGTTGGAAAGAAGGGGTTTGAAGAAGAGTTTAGAGTGCAGGGGAGAGGGCTTCCCGAGGGCTAGGAGAGACCCCAGGGGCCTTTTCATCTCTTTGAAGCAAAACTGAAATATCATTCCAGGGACTTCCCGCGGTTTCCCCGCGGTCTCTCCGCGGAAAGTTTTGGAGGGGCCTCGGAAGATTTGGAGAGGGCGCGGCCCTCATATCAAGCAAAATTGTATTCCATTCCAGGGATTTCCCGCGGTTGCCCCTCGGTCTTTTCGCGGGCGCGGGAGGTTTTGGAGAGGGCGCAGCAAATCATGAGAGGGCGCGGCCCCCATCAGGTATTAAAGTTCTTAAAATTCCAGGAGGTCCCCGCGGTTGCCCCGCGGTCTCTCCGCGGGCGCGGGAGATTTGTCGCGGGCGCGACATTTTCGAGAGAGGGTGCGGCGATCTAGGTTTATTACCCGGGCGCGCCCCTCTTCTCTATCTCTCCTCTATTATTTCCTCCTCTTCTCTTTATTTTTCCCCTTTCTCTCTCTACCTCCTCTCAAACCCTAACCCCAAAACATCAATTTATCACAAATTTCTTCAACTTTTGCCCAAATTTTTCACAAATTCTTCCATATTCCTCCGTTTTGAACACTCCTACTCTTCTTTCTCGTGCTTTTTCGGGAAATTTCGGGCCTTTGAAGTGCTTTAAATTTAATTTGAGTCTCCAATCTTGGTATACTTCTAACCTTTGTAATATTTTTGTCAATTTCAATTGATTTCTTTACATTGGTTTGTTTACCTTGAATTTGAGCATGATTTTTGTGTTTTATGGTTGATTTATGGGAAATTTGGTATACTTGGGTGATTGTTACTTTTTCTTGTTGATTCATGATTATATTGATGAATGATTGTTGATATTGTTGTTTGTTGTTGGATTTTGGTTGTTGTGTTGATTGGAACAGGTACCTTGTAGTTTGTGGTGGTTTGGTTGGATTTGTAAGGAGGTTTGTGAGTAATTTTTGGTGAAAGTTGTTTTGTTTGAGGGAGTTTGTTGTGTTCTTGTGAATTGTGTGAATTTTGTTAAAATGCATTTGATAAGAAGAGTCAAAAGTAGCAAGAAGCGCTCAAACCAATCCCCCGGCCAATCTTCTCAAGGCCAATCCTCAAACCCTCAACCCCAACCGCATTCCACAACTCAAGATGATGCTCCTCCTCCTCCTCTACCCCCTCTCAAATTTTGGAACCGGTCTAAACAAACCCCCATCTATAACAAAATGAAAGACCGGAAGTTTAGACCCTCCCGGCATTACTTTCGTGAGGATATGGTCAAGCTAGGAATTCAAAATGACCTTGACATCCTTCTAGATAACCTAAGCTTGGTTGAGTTTCTAAAATCGGCCCCTAGAACCTATTTGGAGCCATCCATTGAGTTTTTCTCCACATTTGAGTTCAATAAGGTGGGGGAAACCGATTTTATTATTTCCTTCCAACTCTTCAATGTCAAACACACCATGAACCTAGCCGAGTTCAATGTAGCCCTTGGTTTCAACCCCAATGGTGATATCTTCGAGCCCCTTATCTCCCTAGTCCAAACTGAGTATAATGAGGTTTCTTGGTGGAAAATCATAGCCAAGAGGAGGGAGTTTGATTCGAAGAAGTCCCTTGCTAGTGAAATTATCCATCCGGCCCTTAGGATCCTTCATAGAATTCTTGGGTATTCGGTCTTTAATAAGCAAGATTTGGGGAAGTTATCTCGAGAGGAGATTATGGTGTTATGGATGGCTACCAAGCCAGAGTTAGGGTCAAGGATTAATTTTGGCTATATCTTCATGAATTGTTGTAAGGAGATAATGCATGGGGTCAAAACGGGGGAAATTCATTGTGGCGGCATGGTGACACGTCTCGTGTCATATTTCAAGCAAGAGGGGTTCTTGAAGTCTTGCACTCCGGTTGGAAGGAGTGAAGATGTGTGGATTAGTTTGAAGCAAGTTAACACTTTGCATTTCATAACTAGCACTAGGAGAGCCGACACTTACTCTTGGCTAGTGAGAAATACCAACCATTGCCTACTCCCTAACCCGGCCGCCACCTCCATCCTTCGTGAGGCTAGAAGCATTTGGATGGTCCCTAGAGACAATGGGAGGATTCATGATGAGATGGAGGAGGATGATGAGATTGATGGGGGTGATGGGAATGATGAGAAGGAGGAGGAAGGAGGAGGAGAAGGATATGATGAAGAGCAACAAAAACTGCCACTACAACAACAACATGAGCATTTTCAGGATGATGCTCAAAGAAGAAGAAGAGAAAGGAGACATCAAAGACAACAACAAAAACATGAGCATTTTCATGATGACGCTCAAAGAAGAAGAAGAGAAAGGAGACATCAAAGACAACAACAACAACAAGATTTCCAAGGAGATGCTTATCTCCGAGAGATGGAGGCCATGAGAGCCAACATGGAGCGCATGCAATTGAGAATGCAAGGTATGTACTCGGACCACCAAACTTTGTCTTATCAAACTAGAGCTTTGTATGACGCTAGTGTGCGTAGGGGGGAGGTCACACCTCCGGTCAACTACCCTTATGTGCCGCCCCAACAAGGGCCGATACCTTCATGGGGTGGTGACAACCTCCCTACATACCTATATTGGCCCGGGGTTGAGGACCCCAATGTGCCAAGGCGCGACTTCGCACCTTATGATTATAGGGTCTCGGGGGGGAGTGATTATCGGGGTGATCTCGCATACTACTATGTTCACCCCCATCACCCCGAGCCCCTTGTTCAACCTGAGCCCTATGACCAATTAACCCGATCCCAACTTGACCTATTTAAGGGTCACTATGGTTTTCCTCCCGGTTACATCGCAGGTTAGGATACGGGTGATGATGGTGCCGCCCCTAGTGGCCAATAGTCCCCATACACATGTTTGTTTCCCTTTTTGTTCTCCCCTTTCCCTATTTTGCATGTTTATAGGCATCGCGGTCGATGCCTTCATTTTGCGAGGGGGGAGGGTTAAAAAGGATGTTTTATGTTGGTTTGGGGAGGCACCTGGGGCTCGATGGGAAGTCTTTGATAAGGCTTTTGGTGGGTTTTTGCTAATGGTCTCGTTGGTTTGTTGCTTGTTGTTGTTTTGTTTCACTTCATGATGTTTTTGGAAATTTCTTGATGATGATGATGATGATGGGTTTCTCTAGGTTTTTGTATATAGCTTGTGTCTATGTGTTTTATTGTTTGCTTTTGTTTAGAAGTTACTAACAATTTCATTTTGTATATATAGCCATTTTTTCTTTAACTCACCTTGCTCGTAGCCTATGCTTTGGATTCTGGAACCTTTTGGAGAAGCACGTTCCTACTCCTTGGGTACTTTAATTTAGCACAGATGCTTGGTGAGGCCTTTCTTATTTTACCTCTTTATTTTCACTTCTTCATTTTCTTGGTTCCTTAGATTAGGTTTAGATTTAGGAGAAGTTGAACGGTTCGAGGATGTATGAATTTAACACCTAGTGTGTTTGGGATCTTTGGGGATGTGGCCATTAGAACGCTTGTATGTCGATTGGGATAAACGTGTTATGATTGCATCTTTGCCCTTTTCCTATTTCCCTTTCTTGTCCTTGTCTAAGTTTTCCATTTTCTTCGTTTCTTTTCTTTCCTTTTCTTTTAATCTTGTTTGTGTGAATAACTTTTTGAGGCTTTATTTTCACTTTTTCTCTTTTTGAAAATTGGACTTGTATGCAATGTAATTTTGCTTTTGAATAATAGTCTTCCTAGGTAATAATGGTATGCACAGTTTGAGATTACGTTTGGTTGATTCTAGGATAAAGCATGATAAGATAGTTGTCTAGAACTAGGGGGATCATGAAACCGGATTCTACTCGTTTGTGGCATGTTGGTAGTTGCTCCCTATCTTTGATTTGACAACCTTAGTGAGTTTTTGCTACAACCATGTGAGATTTATATTTGTTCAAGCTTTCATCATACTCTTGCATTAGCGGCATGGATCCTTGATTTTCGCAAACCTAATCTAGAATCTTAGCGTATGATTCCTAAGACTGTGACCGAACTAACTAGGGAGGACAAAGGCAACTTTTCGGGGAGGTATTTTTCTTTTTCTAGGATACATTTGCCTACTTGTTACCCCTTTGAACCTTTTTCCCTCTTTTCAAGCCGCATAATTAGATATCTTTAGCCTTTTGTTTCGTTCTCCTTCTTTTTGGTTTTTGTGAAGCAAGGGTTAATGTTTGGTGATTGTGGTCTATGAAGTTGGCGTTTGGTTTGAATTGGTATGCATAATTGAGTTGTTTATATTTGGTAAATAATGGCAAATGCTTATGTAAAAGCCGTCCTTAGTAAAAGAGGCAAGGATATTAATAAATGCATATTTGAAAAAAGCGTCCGAATTGAAAAAGGCAAGGACTAATGCTTTTAAGGAGTTCAAGAAAATACAAACAAATTTATAAATGAGAAAATGCAAAAAAAAAAAAAAAACAAAAAGAAAAACCATAAAAAATTCAAGTGTCTTTCTCCTCTCTATGCATTGAGGACAATGTTTCTTTTAGCTTGGGGGGAAAGCGCTTGCGCTTTTTGTTCTAATGATTGTAGATTGTTGCTTTGAATAAGCTTGGGGGTGTTAATACGTTTTTGTTTGGTAATTACTTAAGTTTGGTGTTGAGATTTGGCCGGTCTTTGCTTCACAATTTAGGATAACCACCAAATTTTAAAATTTAGCCTACCTTAACCCTTCTTGCCTTGCGTTACAACCTTGGGGAAGACCTTTTGACCTAGGAGTTGAGTCTTTCACCGGTGGAGGGAATCATAGGTTGTAGACTAAGGAAAGGGGATGCGAAATCAAGATGTCGAGTAGCCCAAAATTTTGATCTTTTTCCGGTTCCTTCGCGGAATCTATGAGATGCTCACTAAGGGGAGACATGAGATTAGTAGGGGGAACGCGGTAAGACCGTTTGGGATGAAAGTGGAATGTGATAACTAGTTCCTATGCTTATCATATTTATGTTTCAATCAACCTTAGGTATCTTATAACGTGCATACCATAATTCACTTTAGAAAGGTTGTTATTCATTTGAATTATAGTCTCTTTGTAAAGTCCATTTCGTAAAGATTTTGGTTCCTTTTTCCTCTTTCTTTTCCTTTTCTGGTTTGCCTCTTGGGGGTTTAGTGGAGAGTTATGGGTAAACTCTTAGGATACCCTTACGAGAGCATCACTCGTCCTCTAGAGCGGTCTAGGGGTATAAATGGCTTGTTGTAGCTAAAAACAACCGTGATTCCTACGACAGTGAGTCTTAGTGTCAATTCTCGCCCCTCTTTTTCCTTTTGCTTCGAATAAGCCCTTCTTATTCCTTTTTAGCCTTTATTTTTCACGGGACGAGCAAAAGTCTAGCTTGGGGGAATTTGATGAGTGTCATTTATGGCACTCATAGGGTAGTCTTTTAGGGTTATTTCTTTCCCTTTTTCATGCTTTCTTCTCCTAATTTTGGTCCTTTTTCCTTAGGTTTCTCTTTCTCCTTTTTTCTTTATGGTTCTCGTGTTTTCCTCGTGTTTTCCTTTTATTTGGCTCTTTTTCAATTTATTTCCTCTCTTTGTTTGCTTGTGTAGGTATTTGGAGAATCACCTTTGCAAAGGAATCGAGTTGGGGCCTTAATGATCAAGTAAGGAAGAAGCATTTGGCTAGAGAGGGCTTAGAGAGGCCTTGGCGAGGCCTCGGAGAGGTCTCCAAGGTATTTCCAGCAGGCCGCGGGCGCAGGTCAGTAGAGCCGCGGGCGCGGGCTTAAGAAGAGAAAATTGCAAGATTTTGGCAGGAGCTTCCCGCGGTTGCGGGAAATCTGGAGAGGGTGCTCCATCTTAGAGAGACCGTTGCCCCCTGATTGAGTTTTGGGAGCAGGGGATTAGCCCTGGGCGCGACATCTTTGGCCGCGGGCGCGGGTGCTGCCCAGAAAGCCCGCGAAGGGTTCTATACCCATTTCTCCGCAGCCGCGGATTCATCGATAGAGACTGCGGGTGTTTTGGGTGTTTTTGTCCCTCGGGAGAGTTACAACACGAAGATTGATCCGGGGTGAGCTGTACCTGCAAAACAAACGGAACACTAGTTGGGTGGTGCTCTGCCTCCGACGCACAAGTTAGAAACTTGAAGGGAGAAAAAGGTGCGGAAGTTTAGGTAGGGATCTGCGCGGATTCTAAGCTCAGGATGTCTCTATCAAAGAGTAAATGTGTAATAAATGATAAAACGTGCCCTCAAAATGAGAGACATGTCCCTATTTATAGGGTCTTTGGATATTTCCCCTGATTAGGTCACTTAACCCTAATCATTGGTGGGCTGCGCCATTTTCCGGCGTTCTCGGGATTTAGGCCTGAAGGCTGCCTTTTCCCCTTTATTTCTGGAATGACACGTGTCAAGCAGGGATTGGTCCATTTTGAACCAATCTGAGGCTGACACGTGTCACCCTCTAATTGGGCCACGTGGCAGCGTATAAATACCCTAAACATTTGCCCCTCACAGATGTGACGTGACACGCCTCGTGGCACTTGTCACACATGTCACGCTCCGGTTGGCGGTAATTTTACCGTTACAGAGTAACCGTTCACCTTTCGAGTAAGTTACGGAAAAGCCCCCAAATTTACCCTCTATATATAGCCGTTTTACCCTCATAATTTTGTACGTTTACAAAAATTTCCTAGAGAGAAAAACTTTGAGAGAGCAGAAGTCATCCGTTTGAGTCAGACGCGAGCAAGAAAGTTTGTTCTTCAACAACCCAGCTGGTCCCGCCTACTTTCAGACACCAGATCAAAAGCAACCGTCTCTTTCTCTCTCAACTCTTTTCTTTTTTAACCGCTTGTACATATTTCTTGCAATAAATTCATGCATCACCAACACACACGGCACAGCCTAGGTTAGAGTCCAGCCGGTCACCAGGGACGGCTGAGTCTAGGACTGGGAGTGCCGGCTCGGGGTGTCGGGACCACCCTTTTCCATGGATTCTGACTAGTTATGTGTCTGTGTAGGACACCATGGCTCGGACAATGAAGACGGCCACAGACCCAAATTACAAGAGCGAAGGCTCAGGCGGCTTAACGCTTGAGGGAGAAACGTCTGGTCAGGGAGACTAGACGGCTCTGGAGAGATCCCCTCCGCGCGTCCCTTCAATTCCTGCTGACTCTTTCTTGGAAGAGTGCGATCAAGGCGGCGACGAGGCCGTCTCTGCCCCCGTGGACCAAAGTGAGGAGGGGACGGAGAGTGTCAACTCTGCCTCTACCTCTGAGAACAGCGATGACTTACCCCCTCTTCCTGATAGAGAGGAGGAAGAAAGGAAAAAGTGGAGCGAGAAGGACGATCCTTTCAACATCCACGTCTCTCCCAAGGACCGGATCCAAATGGAAGAGAACTTAAAGAACTTAACGAAAATGCACCCGCTAGGAGACGGGTATAGGATCCGGGTGCCGCCTGAGAATGGCACCATCGCTAGGGAGGACGATGAACAGAACGCCAACAGCTATTTTGGCTGTTATGAGGCAGCGTTCAAAGCTGGCCTTCGCTTCCCCCTTCACCAGGTGGTGAAGGCAATTTTAAGAGGCTACGACCTTGGGGTCTGGCAACTTCCCCCCAACTCCTGGACCAACATTCTGGGGTATGTTGCCGCCTTCGAGTTCTAGGGGCTTAACCCCGGCTGGGAGGCTTTTGCAAGCATGCACAACCTCAGCAGAAGCCCAAGCGGCTGGAGGGCGTGGTACACTCTAACCACGCAGCCGCAATATATGATGACCTTGGACAAGGTCTCCAAGTTCGATGGTTGGATGCACAGGTTCTACCTGATGTCAGCCCCAACCAGACGGGAAAACTATGAATTCCGTCTGTACAATAAGAAGCCTGACTTGTTTGGCAGGAAGTGTGCTCTTCCCCGGATCCCAGAGGAAGACTTTGACAAAATAATTGAGGCAGACTTTTTCGGCCTCACAGACGCAACTCTGTCAACCGGGGAAGCAATAAAAGTTCCTAAGAATTGGATTCCCAAGAGCGCTTGGTTCAGGGATGAAAGTTTCTTGGTCGCCTGCGGGCTAGGGCACATGTTTACCAAACGTATGCGCCTGAGTTTATACCGTCTGTAGTAATTTCCTATCGAAATTGATTTATGATATTGACCAATTTCTCTCTTTTTGCAGAAGAAGCACTAAACATGTTACAGTCGGAGAAAACTCCCAAGCGGTCTTCTGCGACCATCCGCAAAGATCTTGCAGAGAAAGCTGCGGCCGAGCTCAGGGCCAAGGTATTGAGCGCCTGACCCTTTCTTAAGTTGAGAAGAAGGCGGACGAGAGCGCCAAAAAGGCTGATGAAGCGCTCAAGAAGGCCCAGGCGGACCTTGGCAAACTGAAGACCAAGGTTGAAAGGTTGGAGAAGGATGCTGCTCAAGCTCAGAAAAACTTTGTAGCAACCCTGGAGGCGGAGCAAAACCGCCTTGTTGCTGAGAGTGATGCTGACAACGACGCCTGTATGAAGATTGCTTGGGCTTCCTTGTACCCAGACACGGATTATAGCATCTGGGCAATGGCGCACAGCTATGCCGAGTACGTGATGTTCTTCAGAGAGCAAGGCGAGCCGGAGCCTGCCTCCTTTGAAGCCTGGATCAACTCCAATGAGCCGACCGCGCCTGAGCTTCCTGGTCCTGGTGAAGCGCACCAAATTCCCTCAGATGATGAGGAGAAGGGGGAGGACCAGGAGGCTCCGTCTGCAGGCCAGAAGTGACCCCTCAGCGGCAGTATGCCAATCTTTGCTTTTTTAATTTTCTTTTTATTCAGCGGCTATATGCCAAAACTTGCTTTTTCCGGCCTGCGTGACGCGTATCTGTGTATTTACCGGCTGTGGAGCCGGGTTAATTAACAATTTCTTTCTCCTGGACGGGGTTTGGTTAACATTTGATCCATTACAACCGTTTGGTTGGATGGACTTTTATGAAATGCACCGACTGAGTCGGTTTCGATCATTTTACATTTGAATTTTTATTTTTTTCCAAATTTTAATTTTTGCCTATCTTATCAAAAGCATGCGGCGATTTCTTGCCTAGCTAGTCAATAGCCTAATTGTCCCTGCCCCTGGACGGCTTTGTGATTGGTTTCAAGTGGAGTTGGTTGATTGACTTGAAAACGTCTGATGCTGCAAAGAGCATGATATGTTTGTAAGTAAATCAATCATAGTAGTGATTGCCCCAAACCAAGTGCACAGCCGTACACCAACAAGCGTTTCGGTCACTACACAGACGGCGTATGTCCGTCTTGGTAGAGATTTCATAGCCATTGAACTCTTTTGTCCCAATTGGGGTGAGAGGTGCAATTTTTGGAATAAATAACCTAAGTGAGAACTTCAGCCGGTGACCGACTAATGCCTATGGGCATCCGGTATCTGGGAACTTATTCGTTCTTCATAGGTTATTTTGGTCAGACGGCTATGAGTTGACTAATTTGGTCGTTCAATTTTTGCCGTCTGCATGGATACGTAGAACCAACAAATAGTCTGTTCTCTGCAACGATTGCACCCGGAGGGGTGTCGTCGAACGCCTTTGTCCATGTTGGGACAGGCGATTTTATATAATGAGCAACCATCCGGCCATTTTAGCCTCTGGTCTTGTTTGAGACCGGTTGCGTAGCCACTAAACGTTTTTGTGCTTAGTTTCTAGTCAGTATTGGATTTACACTAAGTATCGAACTTAGATTTTTAGACAAACGGGTCAGTCTGGGTATTACCCAGGCTGATAATCAGGCGGTTGAATAAACAAAGTATCAAACTTAAAAAAAAAAAAAAAGGGATCCGAGTATTACCTAGGCGGTCCAAAAAATGTAACCTTTACTAAGTATCAAACCTATTTGGGTAAAGGAGAACCCGCCTGGGTATTACCCGGATGGAGAATCAAAAAATAACACAATTTGCAAACAAAGTTTGATTTCATTGATTAGTTCATTTGTTTACAAAAATTTACATTCTCAGAAGTAGTACTTTTTCAGATTATCTACATTCCAAGTTCTAGGCAGGCGCCTGCCGTCTGGGGTTTCCAGGCGGTAGGTGCCGTCCCTTACTTCTTCATAGATCCGGTAGGAGCCTTCCCAATTTGGTGTTAGCTTTCCCAAGTCATTGGCCCTACCGGTTGCCTCCATTTTTCGTAACACTAAGTCGTCAACTTTCAAAGGACGCTTGTGTACTTTTTTGTTGTAGGCTATAGTCATTCTCAGACGGTAAATCTCATGACGCAAGGCGGCATTGCCCCTGCGTTCCGGGAGTGAATCCAATGCCAGGCGCATTGCTTCCCAGTTTGCCTCTTCATCATATAGCATGACTCTAAGAGTCGGCTCGTAACGTTCAATAGGCAAGACGGCTTCAGCACCGTAAACCATGAGAAATGGGGTTTCACCGGTTGCCCCTTTTTCCGATGTCCGGATGGCCTATAGGACATGGATCAACTCTTCTGCCCACAAGCCATCGGCTCTTTCTATTTTCTTCTTAATTCCGTCTGAGATGAGTTTGTTGAAGGCTTCAACTTGGTCGTTTGCTTGGGGCCGGCCAAGAGATGCAAAACAGCTTGAGATCCCCTGATCTCTCAACCATGTTTTTAGCTAAGGCGTCTCAAACTGAGGACCATTATCAAACACCATAAACATGGGTACCCCGTACCGGGTGACAACATTCTTCCAGATGAAGGAAATTACGTCTGAGGTCTTGATGTTTTTAACCGCCTCAGCCTCAACCCACTTGGTGAAATAATCCACAGCCACTAAGATGTAGTGCTTTCTGCCTAGAGCAGGCGTGTAAGGACCAAGGATGTCCATGCCCCATTTTGCAAACGGGATTGGGGTGTGGATGGCCGTTAGATCAGTAGCCGGACGATGAATAAGTTTGCCAAACTTTTGGCAGTTGTCACATTTTTTCACCAATCCCTTGGCGTCTGCCTCAAGAGTGGGCCAACAGTAATGTCGTCTGGCTCTGACGGCTAGGGACCTGTCGCCTACGTGAGAGGTGCAGAATCCCGAGTGCAAGTCTTCGAGAACTTCCCTCCCCTTTTCTAGGGTGACACACTTCAACAGGAGTTTAAGAAACCCCGCCTTCAAGAGTTCTCCATTTCTCAACTCGAAGCTCGCAGCTCGCTTCTTCAAGATGGTTGCCTCCTGTGGCAAATCAGGATGGGTGCCGTCTGAAAGATAAGCCCGGATGCCATCCATCCGGGTAGAGCTTCAGTCTAGAACTCCAATGGGATCTTCATAGATGCTTCTCTTTTCCAGGACTTCCCAAAAGACAGACCGATGCGTGTCATGGCAGGCGGAAGATGCCAGTTTTGACAATGCATCCGCCCGATTGTTTTCAGACCTAGGCACTTGATTTAGTCGGAATTCCTAAAGTGCCCCGGCCTCTTCCTTGACTGCGTGAAGATATTTGAACATAGCCGGATGGGTAGCCTCATAACTTCCCTCATACTGGCTAACAACCAATTGAGAATCAGAGTGCGTCAATTTTCATGGCATCTGCCGCCTTACACATGCGTATGCCGGCTAGCAGGGCTTCACATTTCGCCTCATTATTAGAGGCCTGAAACTTGAAGCGTAGTGCATATTCAAATCTGTCTCCTTCAGGAGACTCATAAATTACGCCTGCACCACAGCCGTTCTTTGTAGAGCTCCCGTCTACGTACACTTTCCAAACCTGATCAAGATTATACGGAGCCACCAGACGAGTCATTTTAACAATGAAGTCGGCAAATGCCTGACCTTTCATTGCCTTTCTTGGTTCGTAAGTGATTTCAAGGCTCTGCATTTCAATAACCCATTTCAACATTCTTCCGGATGACTCCAAAGTAGACATTGGCCGCTTGAGGGGCTGGTCGGTGTAGATTACCATCGGATGAGCCAAGAAGTATGGCTTTAATTTCTAGAAAGCCATATATAGAGCAAGGCCAAATTTTTCTACCTTGGGGTACCAGAGCTCAGCATTTTTTAAGACCTGGCTAATGAAATAGACCGGAAGCTGAACACCGTCTCTCTCAGCAAGGAGAACGACACTGAGAGCATGATCCAAGACGGCTAAGTACATGTATAACACCTCCCTAGGCAATGGACTAACAAGTCTTGGCAAAGAGTGAAGGTGTTCCTTCAGCCGTTGAAAGGCCGCCTAAGCCTCATGTCCCTATTCGAACCTGGTCTTCTTCCTGATTGCTTGGAAGAAATAACGGCATTTGTCGCCTGACCGGCTGAGGAAACTCCCTAGAGCAGCCAGGCAACCGGTTAGTCTATGTGCTTCCTTGACAGTGCGAGGTGACTTCATGTCAAACACCGCATGTATCTTCTAAGGGTTAGCCTCTATCCCCCTTTGATCAATCAGGAATCCGAGAAACTTCCCAGACTCAACACCAAAGATGCATTTCTTAGGATTTAACATGTCCTTATGTCGCCTGAGTGTGGTGAAGGTTTCTCGGAGATCAGCAAGGTGATCCGCCTGCTGCTTGGATTTGACTATCATGTCATCAATGTACGCCTCTAAATTCCTCCCAATCTGATTAATGAAGACCGTATTAATCATCCGTTGGAAAGTGGCAGGCGCATTTTTCAAGCCAAACGACATCACAGTATAACAGAATAGCCCCTTATTATTGACGAAGGTCGTGTTCTCTTGATCTTTCTTCCACAGTGGTATATGATGGAAGCCGGAGTAGGCATCCATAAAGCTCATCAAGGCGTGACCGGCTATAGAATCGACCAGACTATCGATCTTTGCAAGCGGGTAACTTTCCTTTGGACACGCCTTGTTGAGGTCTTTGTAATCAACACACATGGGCCAGGTCCCATTCGGTTTCTTAACAAGGACCACATTGGCCACCCAGTCGAGAAAATTACAAGGCAGAATGAACCTGGCGTCTAGCAGCTTTTTGACTTCGGTAGCTGCCGCCTGACTTCTTTCCTCGCCGTGGTTTCTTTTATTTTGCCGGATGGGCTTCTTTTTGAGGTCCACGACGAGTTTGTGGACAGCAAGATCCGGGCTGACGCCTGGCATCTCCTCCACTTCAAAGGCAAAAATGTCTTTGAATTCCTTCAGCAGAAGGTGCAAGCTTGCACCTAAGGTAGCATGAGCAACCGTCCCAACCTTAGCAGTACGTTCTGGACGGCTGTTATCCAGAACGAGATCAATGCTTTCGCCAGCCGGTTGGGGACGGAGCTCATCTGACCGTTCATCGGTCAGTGATTGCTATTTTTTCTCTTTCTTCACCTCTACCAGCAGAGGTGCCTTTCTTTTCTTTCCGGCTTCTGGTGGGGCAGGAGCTGGGTCGGCATCCTTGACATTGTCAAGGTCTATTGGTTTCTGACCGCCTAGGGCCACGGTATCTCGGACGGCTGAGAGATAGCACTCTCGGGCCGTCTTCTGATCCCCATTCAAGGAACCAACAGAGCCGCCATCCCTCTCATACTTGATGAGCATGAGGGACGGGATGATTAGTGCCTTGGCTACGTTGAGGGTTGGCCTGCCAAGAATGATGTTATAGGCGGTCAACTCCTCAACGACCAAGAATCTGACGACAATATGTCGTCCCTTGCCTTTCTCTCCCAGCCGGATGGGTAAGTCAATTCTCCCAGCTAGGTTGACCATCCCACCCCCAAAACCAACCTAGGGGTGGGTGACCGGATGCATGCTGCTGACGTTGTATTTCAGCTTTTGCAGGCACCGGAGGCTGATGATTTCAGATGAGCTGCCGGTGTCTATAAGGATCCGTCCAACCAGCTAATTGGCAACCTTACATTCAATGACCACCGGGTCATCATGCAGGCGACGGACGCTGCCCCTATCCTTCTTAGTGATCAAGACGTCTGGGAAGGAGGAGTTGGCTTCCGCCTGTTCATCATCATCTTTGTCCATCATTCGAAGATGGCTCTTGGTGCCCCGGATGGTAGGGCCACCACATGAGAACCCGCCTGCTACAGTGTAGACCGGCTCCTTGTCGGTATCCGAACTACTAGCAGGCTGGGGGTAGTCTTGGAGGACTGACCCTTGTTTTTCTTTTTTGCCCCGGCTAGGGACTTAGAAATGTAGGACTTCAACAGCCCTTTGTCAGCGAGACGGTCCAACGCACGCTGAAGACTGAAGCAGTCGTTGGTGTCATGGCCGACCTCCTCATGGAACTGACAAAATTTATTCTTGTTCCGTGACTGGACAAAACTCTTCATAGGATTCGGCTTCTCGATGGACAGCCGGTCCTTTACCTCCATGAGAATGGAGTTGCAGTCTTTTTTAAACTCGTACTTGGGGACGTACGGTTTAAATTCCTTGTTTTTCTTCTGGGACGGCTGGTCAGAGTTAGTAACCGCCCAAACTTCTTTTCTTTTCTGGCTCTCTTCTTTGTTTTTGGCCGGCTGAGCTGCCCAGCTGTCTTTCTGTTTGTCGGAATTCTTGGAGTCCGACTGGCTACCAGGCGAGCAGAGGTCGGTAGCTTGGATGTAGCTTTCTGCCTCCCTCAGGGCCGCCTATAAGGTGAAAGCCCCTTTTCTGACGAGGTCAAACTTAAAAGTCGAGCCGTCTCTCAGACCCTTGGAAAAGTCTGTAAAAGCTACCTCGTTAGACAATCCTTGAATCTGAATTCTTATCAGATTGAACCGCCTGACATATGAGCACATCCCTTCTCTCTCTCCCTGCTTAACAATGCTCAAATAAAGGCTTGTTTTCTTCGCAGGGATGTTCATTGAGAAGTTGGAAGCAAACGGGAAGGCGAGCTTCCTGAAGCTATCGATGGACCCGGCTGGCAAATTGCCAAACCATTGTTGGGCAATGCCCTTCAATGTAGCCGGGAAACACCGACACACCAAATGGCATCATCCAACCCCTGCAAGTACATAAGGTTGGTGTAAGCCATGAGGTGGTCTTCCGGATTGGTGGTACCATCATAGGTATCAACCAACACGTTCTTAACCTTGGACGACTGAGCCGCCTCGGTTATCTCCTGAGTGAACGCAGAAGGTTGTTCACCCAGGCGCAGCAGACGAAGCTGCCAGTCCAGTGGCTGGACATTTGGGTATGTCGCCTGACCCCCAAAGAAGGCCGGCTGCATGAAGTGAGGGGGATATTTTCCGTAAGCCTAAGTAGGCACATACGGTATAGCTCAAATCATGTGAGGGCCAGAGTGGTCGATATTACCGCCTGTCTGGCTCTCATGCAAGGAGGGTGCACTCCTTGCGGAAATGTTGTTAAAGCTGTCTGGAAAGTTCGACGTTGAAGCCGACTCAGACAGCGATTGGTTTCTCCTCCGGTTTATGATTTCCCGGGCATCAAGAGTTGATTTTTTACTTCTCACCGGCTGTTGGGTCCGGCGAGTGTTATTGGTGTTCCTCCCAAGAAGGAGAATTTTTTACCAATCAATGGTCCCGGCTGCATTCATCTTTGGATGGGGAGTGGGCTGCCGGTTTCTGACTGACTTCCCCTTCTTTGGAGGAGTCTTCTTCGCTGATTGACCTTTACTTGGGCCAGCCCGGCTTTTGGTGACCAGCTCTTTAATTTCACCCTTGAAACTGGTCATGAACCTCATGAGTTCGTCTCGCGTGACAGGGGCTGATCCCGCCGCCGGGGTTTACCCTTCCGGCTGCCCAGTGGGTCTGCTCGGACCCGCATGGGAGGCGCCCCTCTCCAGAGTCTCTCTGGGCCGGTTTCGACCTGAGGATCCTCATCCTTCTCATGGTCTGTAAAGACTTATGGGTCTTCGCCCAGACGGTTAAGGGGTACAGACTCTTGAACCATCTTCGAGGTACTCTTTCCATAGACGACGCCAAATGTTTTAGGTGTTTTTGTCCCTCGGGAGAGTTACAACACGAAGACTGATTCGGGGTGAGCTGTACCTGCAAAACAAACGGAGACACCAGTTGGGTGGTGCTCCGCCTCCGATGCACAAGTTAGAAACTTGAAGGGAGAAAAAGGTGCGGAAGTTTAGGTAGGGATCTGCTCGGATTCCAAGCTCAGGATGTCTCTATCAAAGAGTAAATGTGTAATAAATGATAAAACGTGCCCTCAAAATGAGAGACATCTCCCTATTTATAGGGTCTTTGGATATTGCCCCTGATTAGGTCACTGAACCCTAATCATTGGTGGGTTGCGCCGTTTTCCGGCGTTCTCGGGATTTGGGCCTGAAGGCCGCCTTTTCCCCTTTATTTCTGGAATGACACGTGTCAAGAAGGGATTGGTCCATTTTGGACCAATCTGAGGCTGACATGTGTCACCCTCTGATTAGGCCACGTGGCAGGGTATAAATACCCTAAATAGCGGGATTTGCTGGTTTCTTCTTTACCTATAAATAGAATTGTAATTCCTTTTTGAAACCAACTTTTTGATAATATTTCATTAGCTTAGTTTTAGAGAGAGAATTTAGAGAGAAGTTGGAGAGAAGTTCTTGGTTTTGGATTTGTAACTCAACATTTGATCAATCATGTTTGGATTTCTTCATTTTCAATCATCAATATTAGTGAGAATCTCTTCCTTCTTTCATTTCTTACTTACTTGCTATTTGATTTATGCTTGTTGCTTGTTTTTCTTTGGATTTGAATTTGATATATTTTGATTTCTCTTAGATTTTGATATAGAATGAAGAGTAATGCAATTTCTAGTTATTTGTTCTTGAATTTCACCATGATTAGTGAGTAGATTAGTTGCTAGGGAAAGGGGGAAGCATGTTTGATTAGTGAAATTGCTAGTTGATGCTCTTTGATTGATTTATTTGTTGCAATTAAATTGGTTGACATAGTTTTGCATGTGATTGATTAGACTAGGAGTGATCAACCTATAAGATTAATCTAGATTGCATTGCGGCTCTTAATGACATAAACAATTGAATTGAAAGTTGCTCTAATTGATTGGGTTTGCTTGTGATTCTTCTTGATTTTCCTTTCATAGTGACACCTAGATTGGCCTATAGGAGAGCATTTGAACTCTCTTGATTGCTTCTATTGTTTGTCCATTGCAATACTTGAATTAATTGACTGAGCTCTAAACTAGCATTATCATTGAACTTGCATGTGGAACCCATATCCCTAGTGTTTAGACCTTTGATTTACTTGATTAGCCTTGTTTTAGTTTACCGTAGTGCCAACCATAATCTAAACTCTATCTTTGAGGTAGCTTGACTTAGACTCTAGTTTTCATCTTTGCATTCCCTAGGGATCTACCCTTAACTTACCCTATATTCATATAAGGTTTATTAGGTGTTTACAAATTTAGTTTGACTTGAGGGAAGGGTAGATAACGACATACATTTTCCTCTTGTCAGAGAGCTCCAAGGATTTTGAAAATACTGCAATGGAAACTACTCCTCCATTATCTATGACAATCGAGGATATAGTAAAACCTTAGAGTGTAACACGATTCTAACATTAGTTTAATTTGAATAAAGTGTAATCACTACTATGTTTTTTTGTTTTTACTATCTAATTCAATAGTGTCTCTCTCTCTTTTAGATTTAGAATAAAATAAATATGAATTTTATTATATATATATATATATATTTTTAAAATTTTGATATGACTGAATCATAGAGATTGCCTATGTATTCGTAATACGAAATCAGGTCTTTGTGCAACTCTCCTTTTTTTTATTTACTGTATATTATTATTTTTTTATTTTTCTTTAATCTCTTGAATAGATATTAAATGAAAAAACTATTCAAACTTTGTTTGAAAGAAAAATTCAAATCAAAGTTTAATTATTTTTTTTTATTTTCCGAGTATATGTTATTAAGAAACGCTCTCTTTTTGTCGCAAGTAAAAGTCGGATGGTATTTTATTTTGCATTATTACCCCCCCAAGTGTTCAATCATAAAAAATTTTAACGCTCTCTTTTTAACGCAAGTAAAAAATCTTACCCATTCAGCTTCCGGTAGCTTACTTTTGAATACGATGCGTAGGGATGGTATTTCCAGTTCGATTGGTTGAACTGTGTCCATTCCGAAAACTAAAGATTATGGAGTTACCCCTATTGATGTTCGTATAGACGTTCTATAACCCCATAATGTGAAGTGTAGTTTATTCATCCAGTCTTTATATTTTTCTGCCATTTTCTTAATGATGACTGTTATGTTTTTTGTTAGCCGATTCTACAATTCCATTCATTTGAGGTCTGTATGGAGATGAGTGATGATGTTTTACTTTATAATGAGTTAAGAGGGTCTCTACTTCAGCTTTGAATTAAGATCCCTGATCACTAATTAGTTCATGTGGAACCCCATATCTACAAAATATGTTTCGTTCAAGAAACTTTGCGACATGTTTAGAAGTGATATTCACGTAAGAAGCGGCCTCAATCCACTTGGTAAAGTAATCGATGGCTACTAATACGTACTCGTGCCCTCCTACTCCTGTTGGAGAAACTTTACCAATTATGTCAATTCCCCAAGTTGAAAAAGGCGGAGGGAAAGTGAGGTTATATAGTTCGGATGGTGGAAGGTGTTGTAAATTAGCAAACATTTGGCACTCTGGACATTTTTTGACATACTGTATGCAATCATGTTCCATAGTGGACCAATAGTACCCTTGTCGTGAAATTATCTTTGCAAGCATTTTACCATTCATGTGAGGTCTACAAACACCTTTGTGAGTATCTTCCAAAAGGCGTGTGGAACCGGGTTGGTCTATACATAATAAGCTTTGACCATTAGGTCCTTTTTTTGCATAGTTGACCATTTACTAGACCATATTGTGCTGCAAGTGTTCTTAAGGCTCTTTGGTCTTTCGATGAAGTATTTTCAGGGTATGTGCCATGGGTAATATATTGGAGGATATGATCATACTAAGGATTATCTCCTTCAATGTCATTTATTTCCTCTATTGCGTTGGAATACGATGGTTCTTCTCTTCTATCAACGCATAATGGCATCATATTTAAGTGATCTGGAATGTTGATCATTGAGGCTAATTTTGCTAGCGCATTGGCAAATTGATTATCATCCCTTTGGAGATATTTAATATCAATATGTTCAAAATGCTCGATGAGTTGCTCTAGGTGTGCTTGGTATAATATCATTGTGGAGTTTTTTATTCTCTATTTTTTCAATATATGATTTATAATCAAACTAGAATCTCCATATAGCTCTATTTTTTGTACACCTATGCTAGCGGCTGCTTCTAATCCAATAATGCACACTTCACATTCCATGGCATTATTAGTAACCTCAAAGTCTAATTTGACAGTGTTTGGAGTATGTGTTCCCTCTAGACTTATGAGTAACACCCCTACGCCACATCCTTTTTGATTGGGTGCACCGTCGAAGTACATTACCCATTTTTCATCCTGTGTCATGAGAATCTCTTCATCCGGAAGATGAGTAGTTTTTGCATGACTTGTTTGAATTGGATGTCGGGCTAGAAAGTCGGAAATCATTTTTCCTTTCATTGACTTTTCAGGAATATATTTTAACTCGAATTCAGCCAAAACATCACAAACCACTTGGATATCCTTCTTTGTATAGGTGGTTGTTCAAACAGATACTTTATTGGATTTTGTTGAGAAATTACATGAGAAGTGTGTGGTAGCATATAATGTCGTAATGTTTTAGTTGCCCACACTAATGCCAGACTCGTTTTTTCCAAGGTGCTATATTTTGTTTCATATTGAATGAACTTTTTACTTATGTAATATATTGCATGCTTAACTTTTTCTACCTCTTGCGCTAACATGGCGCCTATGGCTGTGTCTGTAACTGTGATGTATAGCCTAAGAGGTAGTTAGGGTACTGGTGGTGCTAAAATTGGTGGACTTTTGAGATAATCATTGATTTTCTCAAAGCCTTTTGGCATTGATCATCCCATTCATGTTTTTCCTCTTTTATTAGTTTTTTAAATATTGGCTTGCAAGTAATAGTCAATTTGTTGATGAATCGACTAATAAATTGCAATTTGCCAAGGAACCCCCTAATTTCTTTTTCTGTTTGAGGGGGAGGCATGTCAACAGTTGCCTTTAATTTAGAGGAATCGATCTCAATACCGCGTGTGCTTGCTACGTATCCGAGTAACTTGCCGGAAGTTACTCCGAAGGCGCATTTTTGTAAATTAAATCGCATTTTGTATTCTTTTATGCGAGTGAAAAATTTGCGTAAAGCTTTTATATGTCCCATTCTATCTTTGGAATTTACTATCATATCATCCACATACACTTCTAACTCTTTAGGTATCATATCGTGCAAGAGAGTCGTAGTTGTTCTTTAGTACGTAACTCCTGCATTTTTTTTAAACCAAATGGCATGACTGTGTAGCAATATGTACCCCAAGGGGTAATAAAGCATGTCTTTTCTTCATCTTCTTTTGCCATTAAAATTTAGTTGTAACCTGCGTATCCATCCATAAAGGATAAAATCGCATGTTCAGCCGTGTTATCTACCAATATGTCAATATGTGGTAGAGGAAAATCTTCTTTAGGGCTAGCCTTATTAAGGTCCCTAAAATCGACACACATGCAAACTTGTCAATCCTTTTTGGGGACTAGGACGATGTTCGCCACCCGTTTTGGGTAATTACATATGCGAATGAAACCAGCGTCCAATTGTTTCTATACTTCTTCTTTTATTTTTAATGCAACATCAGGTTTCATTCGTCGAAGTTTTTGTTTTACTTGTTTTGAGGTAGGGTTCAAGGGAATGGTATGTTCCGCGATTTCCCTATCTATTCTAAGCATGTCCTTGTATGACTAAGAGAAAACGTCTTTGAATTCTTTGAGCGTCGATATGAGGGTCGATCGCTCTTCCAGATTTAGAGTTAAGCCAATTTTGGCTTCCCTTTTGTTTTTGTTGGTTCCTATATTGACTATTTCAGTTTCTTCAATGATAGGGTTCTTTTGTTCTCGTTCATTCATTAGTTCAACCAATTTATTAATATCGTCATCTTTATTAGATTGATTATTATTGCATTTGAAAGATTCAAGAGAAGGCATATACTCGGAAATAGAGCTCATATTATTAAATTCAAAAGAGAGTACATCAAGAAAAGAATCCTTTTTGGGATCCTTATCCTTAGAACTAGAAAATAAAGATTCTGTAATGGCCACAAGGCCTAAATTTTAAGCTTCCCTAGAGTCTATGCTAGATTCATCGTCTGATTCTGCAAACATCTTCCCTTCGCCTGTGATGATCTCCAATTTATCGCCTTTGTGATTGGTCCATTTGAAGGATTTCCTCCATCCATGCTCAAAGGTTTCATTAGAAGGGGTAATCAAAGAGGTTGGGTCAAAGGCTGGATCTTGAATGGCATTCTGATTGGTCATTGTAGTGACATGATTTTGCTCTAGTCCAAATAGCAAGTTAAATGCTTGCCCATCATAGCACCCTTGAATTGGGTGTTTTGATTCAATGATTTTAAGATCATCATTCAAGAAGTAGAAAATGTGAAATACTTCAAATCTAGGCTTCTTCATTCTTTCCAGAACTAATGGTTTTGGAAAGTCGTAGCAAGGGTAAAATTCTCCCTCCCTAATGAATTGTCCATTAAGGGTTCGTTGGTAGGATGGGAGTAAAGTGACTATCCCTTTCTTGTTGTTGTCTCTACGTGTTTTGTTTTTTGCATCGTGAGACCCTAGTTCTTATTTGGTTGGTTTATATCCCAATCCAAAGGAGAAGCTTTTTCTTTGGGATAGGAAGTAAGAAGGATTTCATCATTCCTGTTCCCAAAGGCATCCCGGGAAAGTAACTACTTTTGAATAAGATGTTGTTTACTATCTTGGTAGAATATGGATCAAGCTTGAATGATTCTTCAAGGCTTTCTTCCATTTTGAAGTTGTAGATTGGCTCTGCGGCAAATCCCCACATGTCCTCTTCATCATTATCATGGTTTATTTCTAAAAGTGATTGGTCATTTATGGCTATTTTGAGTGGAGAAGCATGTATAGTCATAGGAAGCCCTTGATAGTTCAACCTAGTAACTTGATGAAGTGAGGATGGTATTACACCAAGCTCATGTATAAGGTTGAATGTAGGTTTAATGTCCACATGGAATTCAACCATCTTTTGAATTGGGCCTGTGATAATTGAGTTAACAATTCCACACAGAGATCCTCTCGAGTTGTCGTAAGCCCTAATACTTTGTGTTGTTAATTGAAAGTCTTTTTCTTGATTAAGGCCTAAATATTTTGCAGTTTGCAATGGGCATACGTTTAGAGCTGACCCATAGTCTATCAAAGTAAGAGGGATGTTGTATCCCTTGCACCCCATAGTTAAGTATAATGCATTATTTTGGGTAGTGTCCTTTGAAGGGAAATCATCATTAGTGAAAATGATTGATTTTTCGGCTTTTTCGCTAGTAAGAAAGCTAACAAGATCCAGAGGGGTCGTGTCTGTGCTTACAGACAAGGCCATTAGAGCATTGACAAGAGAGTTCCTATGTTCTATAGAAGTACTTAAGAGTTCCCAAATTCTAACATTCGCCTTGGTTGGCGAAGTTGTTTAACCAATGGATCTTCTACCTCAAGTGGAGTTGGTATAGTCTTTTGCATTTGACCTTAAGTTTGATTTTGTGTGGTCGAAGATCCATTTGGTTGTGGTGTCGCTTGATAAACTCGCCAAGAACTAGTTAGATGATCGACCTCATTTGGGTTAGTCGTAGGACTCACAAACCAACTTTTCTTCTAGAGGCTTTGGATGTGCCTCCATTTCAAGATGTTCGATGAGTTGTGCTTGATGCCATTGTTCATCCAAGGAGAGATTTGATAGGTCTTGTGACGTCCCCAAAAATGATCCCAATCAATTCATATGTCTCATTTTGTAAACAAGATGGAGGTGGGACGACGACATACTTAGAGACATATAAATCTTGAAAGTCGTCGCCCCATAATCCACACACTTTGTTAGTTGCCCCTATGAGTATTGTGGCTAGAGGTTTTTCTATAGGTGTGATATAGTCCAAAGGATTGAACGTACCACTTCCCATATAATCCTCATCAATATGAAACATCCCCAATGGGGATGCATTATTGTTAGGTTTAGGCGTGGGAATTCTCCCATCGTCTACTAAATCTTGTATTTTGTGTTTTGAGACGTAGCAACGTTCAGTTTCGTGCCCAACGACCCTATGATAAGCCCAATAAGCATTACCATCCCATTGAGGAAACCTTCTTTCTATTGGAGTTGGTGGTGTTGGCCCTGTTGGCGTAAGTAAGCCTTTTTTGCTTAATTTTTCTAGTACTTCTTTATTGCTTACAGGAAATGGTGTAAATTTTCTTACTTTTGTCCACCTCCTTCTAGGATCATTATTATTGTATTTATTTGTATTATTGTATTGCGTGGTGGTCGCAAATACATCAATAGAGGATGACGTATTATCATTCACTTTTTTGTAGTTATTTGTAGGTTGATGATGATAATGGGGTTTATTTGCTTTTTCTTTAGCAAGATCATCTTCAATCCTAGTAGCCATAGAATAGACCTTTTGAAAAGTTTCTAGACCAAGGTAGCGTAGATGTTTGTTGTACTTTTCATGACAATTTTCGATGAATTTTTGTACAAACTCGAGTTCAAGTGGCCTTTGGGCAAGGTGGGCCGCCTTTTCTCGCCATCTACCATAGAAAGCAAGGAAACCTTCATCGTCGCCTTGCTTAAGCATTTCAAGCTCACGTAGATTCGATTTAAACTCTACGTTACTTTCTTATTGGGTAAGAAAGCCGAAACTACATCTTCCCATGTTTTTTTAAAATTTTGATCCAACCCATAGTACCATTCTCTCGCGGTTGGGTCTAAAGATAAAGCGAAAGCCAAAGCATAAAGCTTAGGATCAACTCCCTTTAATGTCATAGTGTAAGTAAAACACATTAAGTGGTTTTGTGGATTATTTGTCACCTTAAATATATATTGGCAAGTTCGTAGCAACGAACTTTTCTGGCAAAGCAAGTCTTGAGGGAGGAGAAAACTTTTTTGCGTCGAAGTACTTTTTCCCCATGGTGGAACGAAGAACAAGCTTTTCTAACGACTTTTATTTGACGGATAATTGTTCCATATTTTGTTACAAGGCTAGAGCCTCGAAATTTTTCTTTTCGGCTTTTTCAAGTTTCTTAATTCTTCTTTCCTTGGTCTCTTGAGCCTTTTTTTCTCTTAATCGATCAATCTCTTCTTGGAGTTGTTCGATGGTCGACATTGTTGTTGGACTAGGACTAGTTGTCGAGGGGAGGTGGTTTGAAAGAGGTGGGTTATTGATGATAAACGTAGAATACGAGCGTTCGGGAGTCTTCGTTCCCAAGCTTGAGAACCGGCCCTAAAGGAAGTACAAGAGGATAAGTAGATCGATACGCTTGTTTAAAAGAGGAAAAAAAAAAGAAAAGACGCAAAATATATTCGCACGAGTAACATAACCCTTAAACAATTTTCCGATAGAGGTATTGTTCGAATGAGTCAATTTGTTTTTTGAGAAATTAAATTGACTCGTAACAGTGGGCGCGCGCAAGAGATTTAGTTGTGCGCGGATGTCGCGCGCAACCAAATCTGTTGTGCTGGTTGGGGTCGCGCAACTTAAAATAAGTTGCGCGCACCACCTGCTCGTAAATTTTTATTTTTTTTTAATTCGAGCACTTCTTTTTTTTTTTTTGTCATCGTTTCTTTTTGTTTTTTTTATTTTACCCTTCGAATATGACTTAAAATTACGAATAGAGTACTTCGTAATTTGGAACCTTTACCGAAAAAAGAAAAAAGATGAAGACTATCCTAACACGTTGCACATAGGCACATAAGCACATAAAGCATATCATAAGCCAAGATTCACGTATTGCCATTCTAAAGTCAAGGAGGCTTTGGTGTCCAAAGGTACCATATCTTAAGAAACGATGCGCAAATCATTCACTCAACGTGTGGACTCATGACATCGTCCTCCCAACATTTTGTTGGAGACCCTTAATCAATGAGCCAATCCCCAATGGTTAAAGTGTGCTATACTTATGCATGATGCAATGTTGCTTGTTTGGTTTTTACTTTTGCACAAAAGGAAGATATTATGCGTTCGAGTCTCGCTCTTTAACTAGAGATTATCCAAATTAATTCTCGTTATAACCCATAGGCAACCTAGTGTTGGAAACCTTGGACCATAACTAAGAACTAATCATGTAACCTCAAAGTCCTCAGTGGAGTCTCCACTGTAAGGAGGGTGATCCCATCGTAGGGGGTCCTTCCTTAGATGCCCATTAAGGTATATTAGGATTTGAATTCCTGATTTTTTGGGAGACCGATAATTAGAAATGATACTCTCATCACTATTTTTGTAAGAAACAAGTAGGATTCGCCAATGAGTTTTAGAAAAACTCATAGACCTCATTCATGCCTTTCTTCCATGTGGAGTTCATTAGCATGAATCGTAAGTTTACCCATGCCCAAATTGGTCTACATAAACATGAAATGAGTTCGGGAGCGAGGGTACTAAAATAACGTTCCTTTTAGGGAGGAATCGCTATTCTTGTCCTAGTACAGCCTCTACTAACTCTTCCTTTTTTGCAAATTCATTACCAAACAATATATGCAACGCGATACCTAAACCTAAGTTAGTTGATTTTATTTACACACGTTAATTCACGTAGGAATTACATTGCAACGTCGTTATTCTTTATTTAATCAAAGTCGTGAAAAGAACAAGAAAATAAACAATATTCGTCTTGTTGGGGAACCTCCAACGTAGTAACAAAAGATCAAGGGGTGACTGTTTATGACAAGAGGGTTTAGGTAGCACAATTCACAAGTATTTTGCAAGAGTTTAAGGTTATTTTCTGTGTGTTTAAGCCTCGTATTAAGCAACTATTTGTAGGGAATAAGTAGGTTTAGGGTTTTGAACATTCTGCCGCAGCAAGTGTCGCGCGCATCTGGACGAGCTGCGCGGGCATCCCAGCGCAAGTGATTTAGTTGCGCTGCTATGGGTAGCGCAACTGATTTTCTTGCGCGCGGCATTATGGTAAGATTCGATTCTATATTTTTATAAAATTCTAAATCTTTTGCGAGCGCATCACTGGAGATTGCGCTGAGTGTCGCGCGCAACTGAATTAGTTGCGCGTGCCTGCTGTAACACCATAGAAATTCCTTTCCTTTAAATATCCATTCTACTCTTTAAAATACGATTTAGGAATAACTAAGACCTTACCACCACGTGAAAACGGCTAAGGCAATTATCAAAGATACGCAGCGGATTAATCAAAATTAAAAACCGTTTAAATAAGTCAACTCAAAAGTCAACCAAACGAAAATAAAGTTTAAAACCAAACAAACAAAGTCAAATAAAATCAAACCACAACTTGGAACCATTAATGGCCTTTATTCAAAACCGTTCCAAAACCAAACCTTTGTGTTAGTCCACATAAAATATGACATAAATAAATAAAGCATAAAACGCCTCGTAACCTAATGAAAACTAGTATTATTCACTCTTCTCTCATGCCCCATCATGATTATGCTTCAATACCTGAAAAGTTTATCTCTACTTGTTTCCACTACTCTCGATTAAAAATGGGTCATCATAGGGCCAAGGTAAAGACATGGCCAAACACACAAACACACACAATCAGCAAAGTTGAGTACATAAGCGTAAATTAACCACACTAGCATGCTTTCACCTATCAACACACTTACCTCATTGCACCTGTTTACAAGCACACACATCAATCAGTAAAACACAATGACTAGACACTAAATAATTCATTTAGCATTGATTACGCATCAAACGGGTTTCCTCCTACTAACCTCCCCCAAATAAATTGAGGTTAACTGACACGGGAGCTAACCGTGTCAGCGACAAAACCACTCAAAGGTGGCGGAATTCCTGCGCATAATAATAAATAAAAAGAAATGTACAGCGTCCTGTACTCCATTAGAAGTTATGGTTAAATATAAAACCCCATAACTCCCCCCCATTGTTCATACTCAAGGTATATACGTTCCAAGAGTTTTGGTGCGTAATCTCTTTCACTTTACGTTATTTACCTTTTATTGGACTTGGTGATGACTCGCAAAGCATCAGAAATCAATAAAAAATAATTATTTAATTAACCAAACATACCAAATTAATTCTTGAACACTTAGCGACCACATATAATTTAATGTTGAACCCTTTTTAATTCTACCTTAGTGTCAAAGACACCTTAAACGCATAATGCGCCAAAAATCTTATCCCTCGGTGTTAAAAACACCTTAAGTTCACAAAGGCACCAACATACAATTTATTCCTTCTGTACATAGACACTTATATAGCTCCTTCCTCATGCTTAAAGCATCAATAAAAATTATTTGATCCATAATAAAATTCCTTTTCAATATCCCAAACATAATTAAACATGTAGTTTAATTAATCATGCCTTCTAACATGCCATAAATAAAAATGTGGTTCAAACACAACATGCCCAAAATATAATTTTCCAATCCATAACCATCACAAATAATTCATGCTTCACAATTCAATCACAAACACCATAAATTCACAATTCCATACATAAACCTTAGCATGATACTACTTGTAATTGATTGAAATCAAACCTAGCATGATTCTACATCATCAAAATATGCTAAGTACGCGTACGTACCTTGAGTACGATTTTAAAATTGCCACGACTAGTAGAAATTGCTTATTTCAAAGTCTCCTACACATTAAATTCATAATAGAGTATTAATATCCACTCTAAACAAATTTTCAGCAATATATACTATTTTAAAACCCCTCATAATTTAATTAAATTAAGCTGAAATTATATTTAAAACACCATAATTAAGTCCCAATTAATAGGTAATTAAAATTTCTTCAAGAAACATAATATTAAGTGTTCTACATAAAATTCCAGCACTTTATTATAATTAAAACTTGTTGTAATTAAGCTTTAAAACGCTTAAAACAAAGGACTACCCTAGTATACATCATAATCCTTCAATAACTCATGAATCAAGGACCTAGGGTTTCAAAAATTAGGGCTTTTTAATTAAAAACCAAATCTGAAAATTAATTAACATAATTAAAATAACTAAACATCAAAATTAAATCTCCAAACTCATAATTTACAATTAGATTAAAGCCTAGATTATATTTGGGTCACCCCTTTTACCCTAATATTTTCTCCTTTAGTTTTTCCTAATCCCTTCCCTACTAAAACTTGTTAAAAATCATAACTTCTTAAAATAAAACCCCAACTTCTATTAAATAATTAATTAAACAAACTTTCCTTTAGTTAAATATTCCCTACTTACATGGGATAAATAATTAAAACATCATAATTAAAATGCTAAAATTATTTAAATACCCTTATAAAATATATATTTTAAATAAAATACGTATAAACATACGGGGTATTACAGTCTACCCCCTTAAAACAAGTTTCGTCCCGAAACTTGGGAAACTAATTTTAAAACTTTTCCTTTTAATGTATAGTATTGCTGTAATTTTTGTCATTATTTTACTCCTTTGCATCTCTTTTAGAGCACTAATACTTAAAACACTTAATAGAATTTGAGCAAAAAGCACCAAAAATATGTGAAATATAGGGAAAAAGCGCGAAATTCTATCACATTCTACCCCGTTAAAGAAAACGAGTTACGCCCTCGTAACTCAACATACCTGAAACAGCTCTGGGTATTTCTTTTTCATTTCATCTTCTGCCTCCCAAGTGGCTTCCTCATATTCTTTGTTAGACCAATGTACTTTCACAATGTTAACGTTCTTATTGCGTGTACTACGCACTTTGCTGTCAAGAATCTTGACAGGTGTCTCTTCATAAGTTAAGCTTTGATCTAACTCAATGGTTTTGGCTTGTAGCACATGGGATTTATCAGGGATGTACCTTCGCAATTGGGACACATGAAATACATCAGGTACTTTACTAAGGTCCATAGGTAAGGCTAACCTATTAGCTACTTTGCCTATTCTTTGTAGTATTTCATATGGACCAATGTATTTTGGACTGAGCTTTCCTTTCTTTCCAAATCTCATCACTCCTTTCATTGGTGACACCTTCAACAACACTTTATCACCAATTTCGAACTCTTCTTCCCTTCGCTTCGAGTCTGCATAGCTCTTTTGGCGATCTTGAGCTGCTTGAATTTTAGCTTGAATTTCCCTTGTTTAATTATGTATTCAATCATTTGAGGAACTAGGATCATAGTTTCAGTAATGTCACTCCAACAAATTGGACTACGACATTTCCTCCCATACAAAGCCTCAAATGGTGCCATTCCTATGCTTGCGTGGTAACTATTATTGTAGGAAAATTCAATTAAATCCAAACTATCTTTCCAACCTCCCTGGAAGTCTATTACACATGCTCTCAACATGTCCTCCAAGGTTAGAATGGTTCTCTCAGTTGTCCATCTGTGGCAGGGTGAAATGTCGTACTCATCTTAATTATTGTACCAAAATTTTCTTGTACACTTTTCCAGAATTTTGAGAGAAACTTGGAATCTCTGTCAGATACAATATCTTTTGGAACCCCATGTAACCTCACAACATGTTTGATGTAAGCTTTCGCAAGTTGCTCCATCTTCCAAGTTTCTTTCATTAGTATAAACACTGCTAATTTCGTAAGTCTATCCACCACTACCCAAATGGTATCATTTCCACTCTTTGGCTTAGGTAGGCAAGTCACAAAATCCATTGAAATGCAATCCCACTTCCCTCCTAGAATTTCTAGTGACTGCACCGTCCCTTGAGGCCTCTTTTGCTCTATCTTCACCTTTTGACATGTTAAACACTTTGCCACAAACTCAGCAACCTCATTTTTCATTCTAGGCCACCAAAACATCTTCTTCAAATCCTTATATAGCTTGTCTCCTCCCCGGTGTACAGAGTAAGGTGTGTTGTGGCCTTCTTCCATCAACTTTCTCTTCACCTCCTCACATTTTTGTGGTACGCACCATCGATCTTTGTACCTCAAACTCCCATCTTCGTGAATCTTAAAATCTGTAGTCCTTCCCTGCTTAATTTTCTCGCGAATCCTATCCAACTTTACATCTCCCTCTTGGTTGGCTCGAATCTCATCAAATATTGTTGGTTGGATGCTTAGATTCCCAAGAGTACCCGCTGGTACTCCCCATTCTATAACCTCTAGATTCAATTTCATCATTTCTCTACATAATTCATTAGCCACTACTAACGAGTTGATTCCATGACTAGTTTTACGACTTAGAGCGTCCGCAACCACATTCGCTTTCCCTTCGTGGTATTGTATGTCTAAATCATAATCAGTCGTATACTCTAACCATCTTCGCTGACGAGAGTTCAAGTCCTTTTGGGTGAAAATGTACTTTAAGCTTTTATTATTTGTGTAAATTCTACATTTCACTCCATACAAATAATGGCGCCAAATTTTTAGCGCAAAAATGATTGCAGCTAATTCCAAATCATGGGTTGGATAGTTTACTTTGTGGGTCTTTAACTGCCTCGATGCATATGCAATCACCTTCCCATTTTCCATAAGAACACACCCTAAACAATTCTTTGATGCATCGCTGTACACATCATACAATCCACTATCATCCAGGAGTGTAAGTACTGGTGTTGTAATTAGTTTTTGCTTCAAGAGTTGGAACGCTTCTTCACATTTATCGTCCGACTCAAACTTCTTGTCCTTCTTCATCAAGGTGGTCATAGGTTTAGAAATCTTGGAAAAATCCTTGACAAAACGCCTATAATACCCTGCTAAACCTAAGAAACTTCGCACATCTGATACTGTCTTGGGTGTTGGGAAAATCTTAACCGCTTCTATTTTGGTTTGATCTACCTCTACTCCGTCTTTGGACACGTAATGTCCCAAGAAGGATTCCTTTTCCAACCAAAACTCACACTTAGAGAATTTTGCATAGAGGTGGTTTTCTCTTAGTGTTTGAAGAATTGCCCTTAGGTGTTCTCCGTGCTCTTCCTTACTCTTTGAGTACACCAGTGTGTCATCTATGAACACAACTACAAACTTATCCATAAATTGAAGAAATACCCTATTCATCAAATCCATAAAGATTGCTGGAACATTAGTCAATCCAAAAGGCATAACTGTAAACTCGTAGTATCCATATGTTGTCCTAAATGCGGTTTTTGGAATGTCTTTCGTCGGCAATCCTCAATTGGTGATACCCAGATCTCAAGTCGATCTTTGAAAACACTGTGGCACCCTTTAGTTGGTCAAACAAATCATCGATTCTTGGTAAGGGATACTTATTCTTTATGGTTACTTTATTTAGTTCCCTGTAGTCAATGCACAACCTCATACTTCCATCCTTCTTTTTCACGAATAGAATTGGTGCTCCCTAAGGAGAAGCACTTGGTCTAATGTACCCCTTGTCCAATAAATCTTGTAATTGCTCCTTTAATTCACTCATTTCTGCAGGTGCCATTCGATATGGTGCCTTGGATATTGGGGCTATTCCGGGAACTAAATCTATGGTAAAGTCGATTGCCCTCTTAGGTGGCATTCCAGGGATTTCCTCCGGAAATACCCACTTCTATATTTTCTGGATTTGTCACTTGTTCATGGTTCATATCCCTAACACTACATAAATATACTGGATGTCCCTTCTTCATGTATTTTGCTAATTTTAGCACTGATATTACCCTTGGGCACTTGGTTTTACCATTCATCCAGTAAGTCACTGATTCATTTCCGCTTGTGACCATCTTCACTTTCTATGATCTATAACTAATCTTAGCATTATACTTACTCAGCCTGTCCATTTCCAAAATAAGATCAATGTTGCTCAGCCCAAACTCAATAAGTTCAGACGAAAATATCTTTCCTTCTATTTCTAAAGGTGCATTTCTAAAAGTTTTGGTTCAATTCACTACCCCACCTGTCGGAATGGTTATGGGGAAATCTACTACCTCTAATGTCTTGAAACAGTCTTTAAGTTTTGAAACAACACCCTTAGAAACAAAAGAAAAAGTTGCACCAGAATCAAACAATACTTTAACCAGAATAAAGTTAATAGAAAAAGTACATGTGATAACATCTTTCGTGGCATCCGCCTCATGCTTACTCAAAAAATTCAGTTTCCCTGCAGTTCCACCCTTCTGTTGGCTATTCCCACTGGTGGTGTTACTGTTCTTTGCCCCATTCTGTTGCACTCCCTTGTTCCCAGTAAAGTTGTTGTTGTTCCCTTAGAAATTCCTCTGGTTTCCTCCTGAATTATTATTGTTTTGCCTGTTCCCATTGCTATTTTTGGAGAAACACTCATATTCCCTATGCCCAAGTTTATTACAAACACGACAAGCAACCAAATTGCCCTCGCAATCCTTTCCAGGGTGGTTATTCCTACACCTCTTGCAATAATAAATTATCCCATTCTTGTTATTCCCCTAGTTATTATTTCTAGCCCCTCCATTGTTGTTATGGTTTCCTTGACGGTTATTACCTAGGAAGTTATTATTGTTGTGAAAGTTATTGTTATGGTGGTACTTCTGCTTCTTAAAACCATTCTGGGTTCCCTATTGGTTTCCAGAAACTTGCCCCACTTCCTTCCTCTTCTCTCTTTCTTCTATTTCAGTTAACTCTTTCTTCTTCTTTTCTTCCAAAGCATAAAGGTGTGTGGCCCTTCCATAAACTTCATCCAGGGTCTCAAATACCTGCCCGCACAGCTTGAACTGCAAATCAGTAGTTAAGCCACTCTCAAACTTCCTAGCTTTTGCTTTCACTGTAGAGACAGACCCTTCAGCAAAACGGGACAATTCAATAAACTTGGTGTAGTATTCCGTAACTGACATCCTGTCCATCCTAAGGTTTGAGAATTCCTCAGCTTTCTGCTTCTACAAAAAGCTAAGATAAAACTTGTCTCTCACTTTCTCGTGGAATTTGGTCCAGTTGAACCCAGGTAGCGCTCTAATGGTAGTCTCGTTTTGTTGCCACCAAAGATCAGCTTCACCCCTCAGGTAGTAAGTAGCACAACTCACTTTTGAGTTTTCAGGACATCCCAAAGCTCCAAATAATTTCTCAAATTCCATTAACCAGTTTTCCAGTTTTCAGGACTTGATTGATGTTATCGCCCATCCACGGGGCTCATTAGCCCTATGGGGCGTGAGACACATCATCGCCCATCCAAGGGGCTCATTAGCCCCAAGAGCGTGAGACACATCATTGCCCATCAATGGGGCTTATTAACACGAAGAGGCGTCAGACACATCATCGCCCATCCAAGGAGCTCATTAGCCCTAACAGGCGTGAGACACATCATCGCCCATGCAACGGCCTTATTAGCCCAAAAGGGTGTCAGACACATCATCTCCCATTCATAGGGCTCATTATCCCTAATGGGCGTGAGATACATCATCTCCCATCCACGGGGCTCATTAGCCCTATGGGGCATGAGACACATCATCGCCCATTTAAGGAGCTCATTAGCCCTAAAGGATGTTTGACACATCATCGCCCATCCAAGAGGCTAATTAGTCCTAAGGGGCGTCAGACACATCATCGCCCATCTAATGGGCTCATTAGCCCTAAGGGGCGTCTGAAACATCATCGCCCATCCAAGGAGCTGTTAAGCCTAAAGGATCGTCAGACACATCATCGCCCATCCACGGGGCCCATTAACCCTAAGGGGCGTGAGACACATCATCGTTCATCAATGGGGCTTATTAGCCCTAAGGCGCGTCAGATACATCATCACCCATCCAAGAGGCTTATTAGTCCTAAGGAGTGTCAGACACATCATCGCCCATCTAATGGGCTCATTAGCCCTAAGGGGCGTTAGAAACATCATCGCCCATCCAAGGAGCTGATTAGCCCTAAGGGGCGTGAGACACATCATCGCCTATCCAAGGGGTTCATTAGCCCTAAGGGGTGTGAGTAACATCATCGCCCATCCACGGGGCTCATTAGCCATAAGGGGCGTCAAGAGCATCATCGCCCATCCAAGTGGCTCATTAACCTGAAGGGGTACCAAACTTATCAACCTCCCAAGGGACTCGGCCGCCCCACAGGGCGTCAAACATAACAATAAATACAAGTATACATAAGTTAGCCATAAAAATATGTGTCTTTGTTGATGTTTCTTCAACTACATAAGTCTACATGTTTCTTCACAGACACTTGTCAATTAGGAGGCTCTTATAAAGCGTCAATTATATCATCACCTGTTCGAGGGGCTCAATATGGGGTGTTCCGAGCATGTACCGTTCCAAGACTACCTTAAAATTGAGATCGTATTAGAAAAACGGCATTTTCACCATACTAGAGGCCTTTTTTTGCAATTTCGATCGGCCGAATGCATTTAGGTTTTCTATGGTCGCCAATCTAGAAGAGCACATTAACTCTAAGGGGTGTCACATACATAATCGCCCATTTAAGGGGCGCATTAGCCCTTAGGGGTGATAGACACATCATTGCCCATCCAAGGAGCTCATTAGCCCTAATGGGCTTCAAACACATCATCGCCCATCTAAGGGGCTCATTAGCCCTAATGGGCTTCAAACACATTATAGCCCATCTAAGGGGCTCATTAGCACTAAGGGGCATGAGACACATCATCACCCTTCCTACGACTCATAACCCCTATGGGGCGTAAGACACATCATCGCCCATGCTAGGGCCTTTATAGCCCTTAGTGGTGTTAGACACATCGTCGCCCATCCAAGGGCTTTATTAGCCCTAAAGGGTGTCAAACACATCATCTCCCATCCATGGTGCTCATTATCCCTAAGGGGCGTGAGACACATCATCGCACATCTACGGGGCTTATTAGCCCTATGGGGCCTGAGATACATCATCGCCCATCCAAGGAGCTCATTAGCCCTAAGGGGTGTCATACACATCATCGCCCATCCTAGGGGCTCATTAATCATAAGGGGCGTAAGACACATCATCGCCCATCGAAGGGGCTCATTAGCCCAAACGGGCGTTAGAAACATCATCGCCCATCCAAGGAGCTAATAAGCCCTAAGGGACGTTAGACACATCATCGCCCATCCAAAGGGCTCATTAATCCTATATGGCGTGAGACACATCATCGCCCATCAATGGGGCCTATTAACCCTAAGGGTTGTTAGACACATCATCGCCCATCCAAGGGGCTCACTAGCCCTAAGGGGTGTCAGACACATCATCGCACATCTAAGGGGCTCATTAGCCCTTATGGGCGTCAGAAACATTATCGCGCATCCAAGGGGCTCATTAGCCCTAAGGGGCATGAGACACATTATCGCATTTCTTAGGGGCTTATTAGCCATAAGGGGTGTGAGACATATATCGCCATTCCAAGGGGCTCATTAGCCCTTAGGGGTTTCAGACACATCATCGCCCATCCAAGGGGCTCATTAGCCCTAAGGGGTATCAGACACATCATCGCCCATCTAAGGGGCTCATTAGCCTATTGAGCGTCAGACATATTATCGCCCATCCAAGGAGCTCATTAGCCCTAAGAGGCATGAGATACATCATAGCCTTCCTATGGGCTCATTAGCCCTAAGGGGAGTGAGACACATCATCGCTCATCCAAGGGGCTCATTAGCCCTTAGGGGTTTGAGACACATCATCGCCCATCCAAGGGGCTCATAAGCCCTAAGGGGCGTGAGACACATCATCGCACGTCCACGGGGCTCATTAGCCCTATGGGCCTGAGACACAGCATCGCCCATCCAAGGAGCTCATTAGCCCTAAGGGGTGTCATACACATCATCGCCCATCCAAGAGGCTTATTAGTCCTAAAGGCGTCAGACACATCATCGCCCATCCAAGGAGATGATTAGCCCTAAGGGACGTTTGACACATCATCGCCCATCTTAGGGGCTCATTAACCCTAATGGGCGTGTGACACATCATTGCTCATCAATGGGGCTTATTAGCCCTAAGGGGCGTCAGACATATTATCGCCCAACGAAGGGGATCATTAGCCCAAAGGGGCGTCAGAAACATCATCGCCCATTCAAGGAGCTAATTCGCCCTAAAGGACTTTAGACACATCATCGCCCATCCAAGGGGCTCTTTAATCCTCTAGGGCATGAGACACATCATCGCCCATCAATGGGGCTTATTAGCCCTAAGGGGCGTTAGACACATCATCACCCATCCAAGAAGCTCATTAACCCGAAGGGGTACAAAACTTATCGACCTCCCAAGGTACTCAGCCGCCCCACAGGGCGTCAAACGTAACAATAAATTCAAGTATACATAAGTCAACCATAAAAATTTGTTTCTTCATTGATGTTTTTCAACTACCTAAGTTTACATGTTTCTTCACATACACTTGTCAATCAGGAGGCTTTTATAAAGCGTCAATTATATCATCACCCGTTCGAGGGGCTCAATATGGGGTGTTCCGAGCACGTACCGTTCCAAGACTTGCTTAAAAATGAGATCGTAATCAGAAATATGGCATTTTCACCATAATAAAGGGCTTTTTTCGCAATTTCGATTGCCCGAATGCATTAAGGTTTTCTATGGTCGCCAATCTAGAAGAGCACATTAACCTTAAGGGGTGTCAGACACATAATCGCCCATCCAAGGGGCTCATTAGCCCTTTGGGGTGTTAGACACATCATTGCCCAACCAAGGGGCTCATTAGCCCTAAGGGGTGTCAGACACATCATTGCCCATCTAAGGGGCTCATTAGCCCTAATGGGCGTCAGACATATTATAGCCCATCTAAGGGGCTCATTAGCACTAAGGGTTATTAGACACATCATCGCCCATCCAAGGGGCTCATTAGCCCTAAGGGGTGTTAGACACATCATCGCCCATCTAAGGGGCTCATTAGCCCTAATGGGCGTCATACACATTATCGCGCATCCAAGGGGCTCATTAGCCCTAAAGGGCATGAGACACATCATCGCCTTTCCTAGGGGCTTATTAGCCCTAAGGGGTGTGAGACATATCATCGCCATTCCAAGAGGCTCATTAGCCCTTAGGGGTTTGAGACACATCATCGCCCATCGAAGGGGCTCATTAGCCGTAAGGGGTTTCAGACACATCATCGCCCATCCAAGGGGCTCATTAGCCCTAAGGGGCGTGAGACACATCATCGCACATTCACGGGGCTCATTAGCCCTATGGGGCCTGAGACACATCATCGCCCATCCAAGGAGCTCATTAGCCATAAGGGGTGTCGTACACATCATCGCCCATTCAAGAGGCTATTTAGTTCTAAAGGGCGTCAAACACATCACCGCCCATCTAAGGGTCTCATTAGCCCTTAAGGGTTTGAGACACATCATCGGCCATCCAAGGGGCTTATAAGCCCTAAGGGGTATCAGACACATCATCGCCCATCTTAGGGGCTCATTAGCCCTATTGGGCGTCAGACAAATTATCGCCTATCCAAGGGGCTCATTAGCCCTAAGAGGCATGAGATACATCATAGCCCTTCCTAGGGTTTCATTAGCCCTAAGGGGAGTGAGACACGTCATCGCGCTTCTAAGGGGCTCATTAGCCCTTAGGGGTTTGAGACACATCATCGCCCATCCAAGGGGCTCATTAGCCCTAAGGGGGTAAGACACATCATCACCTATCCACGGGGCTCATATTAGCCCTATGGGGCGTGAGACACATCATTGCTCATCCAAGGGGCTCATTATTAGCCCTATGGGGTGTCAGACACATCATCGCCCATCGAAGGGGCTTATTAGCCCAAAGGGGCGTCAAAAACATCATCGCCCATCTAAGGAGCTAATTAGCCCTAAGGGACGTCAGACACATCATCGCCCATCCAAAGGGCTCATTAGTCCTTTGGGGCGTGAGACACATCATCGCCCATCAATGGGGCTTATTAGCCCTAAGGGGTGTCAGACACATCATCGCCTATCCAAGGGGCTCATTAGCCTAAGGGGTGTGAGACACATCATCGCCTATCCAAGGGGCTCATTAGTCATAAGGGGCGTCAAGCGCATCATCGCCCATCCAAGGGGCTCATTAACACGAAGGGGTACCAAACTTATATCGCCCTCCCAAGGGACTCATTAGCCCTTAGGGGGTTTATTAGCCCGAAGAGGTGTGAGACATATCATCGCCATTCCAAGACGCTCATTAGCCCTTAGGGGTTTGAGACACATCATCGCCCATCCAAGGGGCTCATTAGCCCTAAGGGGTATCAGACACATCATCGCCCAACCAAGGGGCTCATTAGCCATAAGGGGTGTGAGACACATCATCGCACATCCACGGGGCTTATTAGCCCTATGGGGCCTGAGACACATCATCGCCCATCCAAGAGGCTCATTAGCCCTAAGGGGCGTGAGACACATCATCGCCATTCCAAGGGGCCATTCTAAGGGGCTTATTAGCTTTTAGGGGTTTGTGACACATCATTGCCCATCCAAGGGGCTCATTAGCCCTAAGGGGTATCAGACACATCATCGCCCATCTAAGGGGCTCATTAGCCATATTGGGCATCAGACAAATTATCGCCCATCCAAGGGGCTCATTAGCCCTTAGAGGCATGAGATACATCATAGCCCTTCCTAGGGGCTCATTAGATCTAAGGGGAGTGAGACACATCATCGCCCTTCTAAGGAGCTCATTAGCCCTTAGGGGTTTGAGACACATCATCGCCCATCCAAGGGGCTCATTAGCCATAAGGGGCGTGAGACACATCATCGCACGTCCACGGGGCTCATTAGCCCTATGGGGCCTAAGACACATCATCGCCCATCAAAGGAGCTCATTAGCCCTAAGGGGTTTGAGACACATCATCGCCCATCCAATGGGCTCATTAGCCCTAAGTAGCGTGAGACACATCATCGCCCATCCAAGGGGCTTATTAGCCATAAGGGGCGTGAGACACATCATCGCACGTCCACGGGGCTCATTAGCCCTATGGGGCCTGAGACACATCATCGCCCATCCAAGGAGCTCATTAGCCCTAAGGGGTGTGAGACACATCATCGCCCGTCCAAGGGGCTCATTAGCCATAAGGGGCGTAAGGCGTATCATCGCCCACCCAAGGGGCTCATTAGCCATAAGGGGCGTCTGGCGCATCATCGCCCATCCAAGGGGCTCATTAACACGAAGGGGTACCAAACTTATATTGCCCTCCCAAGGGACTCGGCCGGCCCACAGGGCGTCAAACATAACAATAAATACAATTATACAAATGTTAGCCATAAAAAATTTTTTCTTCATTGATGTTGCTTCAAATACTCTTAGGACACCCTCTCGAGAGCACACTTGTCCTCTAGGGAGATCTAGGGGTTTAAAGGGCTTGTCTTTTATCGCTAAAATTGACCGTGATTCCTACTAAAATGAGTTAGTGTACATTCTTGTCTCCTTTAGTGTCTTAGTTTTGCTTGAATAAATCATTCTCCTTCTTTCGTGTTTCATGTTAATTTGCTCGAGGACGAGCAAAAGGTTAACTTGGGGGAGTTTGATAATTGACTTTTATGTCACTTTTAGGGTGTTTATTGAGTCGCTTTTCGGCTTATTTTCCAATAATTTAGCCCATTTTGTCCTTTATTTCTATTATTTGCTTATTCTCGTCTTTTATCTTTATTTTGAGTATTTTATTAGTTTTTAATAGTTTTTAGCTTATTTTCTTAATTTATTTAATTTATCTTATATTCTATGTCTATATTTTAAGTTTTTAGTTATTGTTTTCTAATAAGTTCCTAGTTTCTCTCATTTTCTTATTTTATTTTATTTTCATGTTTGTTCTCTTTATTTTATTTAATTTCTTTTGATTTTATTTTTTATATTACTTATATTTTATTTTATTTTACCTTTATTTTATTTTATTTCGTGGTAATACCCTCATATTTTTGGTTGTAGGTGTTCCGGGTTTCAAGTTCAAATCGTGTTCGGGGTCCTAGGTTCGAGGACAATGCACAATGCTCCCTGCTCTTCCCCTGCTGCTTGTCTTATCCTTCACCGCACCTCATCTAATCCTACACCACACTTCTCCTTCCTGTCCTGCTCCAAATCCCCTGCTCAATCTCAACCACCTGCTCCACCGTACATCAACCCCGCAACAACAACTCATCCATTCCCCTGGTCCCATAAACCGCATCTTCCAACCACAGCCACCGTCACAATCAACCACCTAAACCACTGTCCACCAAAACCCGTATCAACCAATACAAACCCAACCGCAGCAACCCACCACAATCCCCTGCTGCCACAGCGCCGCAATCACCGTCAGCCACCAAAACAATAATTGCAGCAACAGCCGCGCACAACAACCCAACCTCACCTCCTATTTCACCTCCAAACAACCCACAACAGCAATTACCACCTCCAATCAACAACAACCACCCAAATGACCACCAAATTACTCACCTAGCAGCCGCTAGAGCTACACCAACCAAAGCAGCAGCACCTGCATCATCACGCAATACACCTCAAATCCGAAATCAACCGAAGCTCCACCACTCCTCCATCACCCTACAATCTCTGCTACACCAAAATCAGCCAACACAACAGCAAATTTCGGCCACCATCTTACCAATTTGCGCAAGAAATAGAGCAAAATCAAAGCAAATTACGAATTATCATGGTTCGAGCAAACCAAAGGAGTTCGGTCGAAGTTCGAGTCAGAAAATTTTGAAGTTTTGTAATTTGAAGAGGTCTGGTCGAACACATCCAAAATTCAACCGAACCAACCCCGTAGTTCGGCCGCACCATCCCATGGTTCGACCGAACCATTTCTCGAGCTTCGCGCGTGACTTTTAATGATAATCGAACGGCTGCGATGTGATGATGCTTGATGATGATTTTCGATGAAGGGTGAAGATGATGCGTGATGGTGATGAAAGTTCAGAGCAGCCACGAAGAGAAGGGGAATTGGGGTGGTCTGATTATTTGTTAGGTTTGGTGGGAATTGTGGGAATTTTTGGGGTTTTCTTTTCCTTTCATTTTCTTTTATTTTAATTGTTTTATTTAGTTTTATTTCTTTTTAATTTCTTTTATTTTAGTATTATTTAACTTGTATTATAAATACCCCCTTTGGGGTTATTTTTTAAAAACTTTCAATCAACATTTTTAATTTGAGATAGTTTAGATTAGTTTAGCCTATTTTTTTTCTCTTAGGGTAAGTTTAGTAGTAGTGTAGAGAGAGAAAGCATGGATTTCCATGGAGTTTTTGAGAGGTTGAAGAAGCAACTTTGTGGAACTTCTTCTCATCTATTCAATGAGCATTTTCTAACTTTCTCTCATCTTTATTTCTTTTCTTAATTCTTAGTTTTTTCTTTTTGTTTGTTGATTTGAGTAGATTAATTATTTTTTTATTTAATCTTGTTTTTATTCTTATTTTACCTTGTTTTCTATGTCTTTCTTCATTATGTTAGCTTAGGTCTTGTTCTAGGGAATTGGATGAAGGTTATATTAATGAATTGAATGATTGATTGTGAAATTGTTTCTTGATTATTGTGTATGGGTGATGCTTTTATGGATTAGAATCTTTGTAGCTAATCGATTCTATGCTCTTAATTGTGCTTTCAATCAATTGTGCGAGAGTGAGTTGGTTGAGAGCCCTAAATTCTTCCATACCTTTGCTAGGCTAGTTGCACGAGAGTGAATTAGTTTAGTAGGATAATTAACATGCTTAATTGTGCGAGAGTGAGTTAAATGTGTTGATGTTCCTAATCGAGGTCATATTTATCTATTTGTATGATGTTGTTTAATACATTGATTTGATTGGATTCCACTTTCCCTAGTTTTAGTTATTTGATCTTATTATTGTTTGGTTTAATCTCTCTATATCTCACAACTAGTTTAGTGTAGGTTTAGGTATCATAAATTTCTAATTTGGTTAGGGTTAGTAGTCCCAACGACCTATTTATCTCCAACCAAATTTTTGAGGCCGTTGCCGGGGACTAAGGAGTTCATTAGTTTATGTTGATTAGATTAGCTAGGTTCTTGTATATTATTTGATTTTGATTACTTTTCTTTGTTCTTTGTATAAAAATGGCATGCTTATCTTTTCCTCAAGTTGATGGTGAACCCTTCTATGCTTACATTGAAAGAATAGATGGTTTCCTTAGTTACCATGGGTGTTCTCTTAGTGATACTTGTGGTATAACTTATTGGGGCATGAATGAGTATACTAGGGGAATGGTTGAGGACATGAATAATGGTAGATTTTCTCATTTGTCTATGCATGATGCTTGGGATTTCTTCACATGTCTTGCTAGGGACTCTTTAGATAGAGAATCGCATGTTTCTTGCTTTGATTCTCAATGCCAAGATTCTTTTAATTTTTGCATGAATTCTCTTGATACTTCTTATGTGCCTTGTGATAATCCAAGTATGCAACTTGCCAGCTTTCCCCCTTTTGCTCATTTTGATGTGGTTTGTGCTAATTTTGATGATGTGCAATTTGACTCTGATCAAGAACCTTAACCCAATAAAATTGATGCCCAAATTCTTTCTCAAATTCAATATCTCACCCAACAACTCCAAGATCTTCAAGAGGAACAAAAATTGAGAGAAGTGAGGCTTGCCCAAGTGATGAGTGCTTTTGTTGATGTAAATGGATGTGAGGCACCTCATTTGGAGTGTGAGAGTGTTTTGTAGAATGATGTGGGCCAAGGGTGTGAATGTGAGGGGAGATTTTCTTGTGATGAGAGGATTTTTGAGGATTTTGATCCTTTTCATTCCCAATTTGAGCTTGAATTCCATCCTTCCCCTTATTCACCCCCTTTGAGATCTTCCCTTGGTGAGGATGTGAGTGATCCATCTTCATGTTTAAATGAGGGAGTTCATGAGGATGATGATGATGATGAGTTTGAGTAATCAAGAGAGATTGAGAGTCCCTTGAGTGGTGGTGGAGGTGTTGTGAATGAAGAAAATGTCGATTTTGAGGATTCCAACCCCCATCCCCATCTTGATGAGTCTACCTTGCATGTTTGTGACCCTTCTATCCATGAGTCTTTGCACTCATTTGAGGTTATGGCTAGTGTGTTCATTGAAGGTGTAACAAAACATTATAGCCTTTTGAGAGAGTTCATTGGCAATGCTTCATGGGAAAGGGATGAGTTTGAGAGAAACCTTTATCCTTTCTTGCATGGTTTAGAGACTCTAGGCTTTGAGGATCTAGAGGAAATTGTTGTTCATCGTTGTGATAGAGAGGAGGATGAGGTTGTTTCTATTGGAGAGTTTTTGTTTGAGGGAGATGTGTGTCATGAGTGTTCTTTTGAAGATTCTATGATTGATTTTCATGCCCTCGTTAGTGATGTGAGGCTTTGTGAGACCATTGTTTCTCCTCCCCTTCCTCATGTCCCTTTTTCAAGGAAATTTGACCACATCTCCTACTATCCCATGTTCCTCCCTTCATTAGTAAAAGAGCCTATTGAGGACTCTCTCTTGTTTGATGAGACTTTTCCTTTTCATCCTCCTATTATTGAGGAAATGGGTGATTATGCCACCCAAAAAGATTTTGAGGAGTTTTTGCTTTTTTATTCTTTTCCTTATTTCTCTTCTTCTTTCTCTTCTTATTTTCTTGATTTTTCTTTTGATTTTTCTTCTTTCTTTTGGAATCTTCCTCCTCACTTACGTGCAATAATCTTGTTGCACGTCCTTCTCCCTTCATTTGCCTACTTGTTATCATATGAAATGTGTAGTAGTGCATTTGATAAGCTCTTGCGTTCGTTGCAATATTATTTACTATAGTGGTCTCGCTTGGACGTTAAACAAGCCTTTCTCGGGAAGTAACCCGAGGTTTTAATTGCTTTCATTTTCTTTTCTTTTTAGATTAGATTTTCTCTCATGGAAATGTTTGTGTGCTTTTTTCTAGGTACATAACTTGATATACACTTATGCATTGGTTTTGATCAAGAATCAAGGAAGTTTGATGCCTATTTTTGCTAGCATGTGGAAATCGAGAATCAATTCAAGAGGAAATCGGCTTTGAAAGGTTAAATTGGTTCATTTGCGGGTAATTACACCCACCAATATCCGGTAATATCTTTCCTAGCTCTTTCTCTAATTGTTGGTGACTCATTGGACTTGTGTTGGTTTGTTGGATTGATTTCTTTCTTTTCCCCTCCCATGGATTATTTTGTTTATATTTGACTATATTGTCTTACTCAAGCTTGGGGGGGGGGGGGTATTCTATCATGTTTGGTGGGATGTTTATTCATTTATGTCATGCACTTGAGTATATGCATTTCCATATCATTTCTTTTATTTTGAAAAATCCAAAAATATTTTTGTTTACTTTTAGGGTAATTTTGGCAAAATGTGTTTTGTTTGTTCTTATTTTTGACATTTTGTTTTGGGACTTGCATTCTTGAATGATTTTCTTCCTAAGTGGTAAATGTGTGCACGGTTTGAGAGTGTCATTTGTTGACTTTAGGATACTATATGCTAAGGTAGTCAGGTTAAGTACTTTTAGGGGTCCATGAAGCTTTAGTTCACGGGAATGTGGTAAGATGGAGTTGCTCTCTATAGTGGATTTGAAACCCTTGGTTGGTATTTGTTTGGTTATAATCCCTTGTGAGCTTCATTTGTTCTAGCCTTCATCACCTTGTTGATCGGCTATTCAGGATCCTTGACTATGCATGTCTTAATCCTTGTTTTGACCTCTAGCTCCCAAGATCGTAACCGAGCCACTCTAGGGGAGGAAAAGGGCACCCTTTATCATTTTTCTTTATCTTATTTTTATTTTGTTACAAATTTGATTTTCTATTTTGCATCAACCTACTTATTAACCAATTTGAGCCTAATGTTTCCCGCTCTTGTTTAAACCGCGTTACAAACCCAATGGCCTATGTTTACCAACCCTTTTAGTTAGTGAAGCATTGGCATGTGAGGTTTGATTTTGAGAGTGTTGATCATGAGCAAGACAACTTTGTGAATTGGTTTAAGTACGGTATTAAAAGTTGAGCTTGAAAAGAAAATGCAAAAAGTTTGAGAAGAAATATGCAATTCAAGAAAATCAAATGAAGTTTCAAGAAAAAGCCGTCCATAGTTGAAAAAAAGGAAAGGACAACAAATAAGAGCTAAAAAAAACAAAAATCACAAAAATATTTTAGTTTGGTTTCGTTTTCTTCCCTTATTTAAGCATTGAGGACAATGCTTCGTTCAAGCTTGGGGGGGGGGGGGAGCGTTACTTCGGTTTTGGTATATATTGTGTTAGTGTTGAATAAGCATGGGGGAGATGGCATTATTGGTATTTTTGTTTGATATTTTGTGACTTCTTGAGTTTGTTTTTGAGAGTAGGCCACTCTTTTGCTTCACTAAGGAAATATCACCTAAATCTTCAAATTTTTACCCCGCCTTAACCCTTAGCCTTACGTTACAACCAAATAAAAGACCCTTAGAATTTAGTGGGGTTAGGTCAAAGAACGGTGGAGGGAGATAGACTTCAAACCTACGGAGAGAGTATGCATAGTTGAGATTTCACGATTACCTTCTCAAAGTTTTTCATTTCTTTATCTATTTCCGGTTACTTCGTGGTATCATGAGAAGTTAGCTTAAGGGTTGATTTGAACCTAGTGGAGAGAACGCGGCCCGATTGGTTGGGGCTAGGGGGGATTGAGTCCTCATTAGTTCTCTATGCTTAGCATATGTTATGTTTCAATCAACCATTGACATCTTGGAACGTGCATACATTTGTCTATTTAGAAAGGTTTGCATTCATTGGTGCTTGTTCCTATCTCTTGTCCAAATATGGACTTTGTGTTTTCTTTCTTTTTTTAGGTTTCTTTTTCTTTTCTTTTTATTTCCTTGCCTTGGTTTTTGTTTAGAGTTGTGGGTTAAACTCTTAGGACACCCTCACGAGAGCACACTCGTCCTCTAGGGCGATCTAGGGGTTTAAAGGCTTGTCTTATATCGCTAAAATTGACCGTGATTCCTACGAAAGTGAGTTAGTGTACATTCTTGTCTCCCTTAGTGTCTTAGTTTTGCTTGAATAAATCATTCTCCTTCTTCCTTGTTTCATGTTAATTTGCTCGAGGACGAGCAAAAGGTTAGCTAGGGGGAGTTTGATAAGTGACTTTTATGTCACTTTTAGGGTGTTTATTGAGTCGTTTTACAGCTTATTTTCCAATAATTTAGCCCATTTTGTCCTTTATTTCTATTATTTGCTTATTCTCGTCTTTTATCTTTATTTTGAGTATTTTAGCAGTTTTTAATAGTTTTTAGCTTATTTTCTTAATTTATTTAATTTATCTTATATTCTATGTTTATGTTTTTAGTTCCTGTTTTCTAATAAGTTCCTAGTTTCTCTCATTTTCTTATTTTATTTTATTTTCATGTTTGTTCTCTTTATTTTATTTAATTTCTTTTGATTTTATTTTTTATGTTATTTTTAATTGATTTGATTTTGTCTTTATTTTATTTTATTTCATGGTAATACCCTCGTGTTTTTGGTTGTAGGTGTTCCGGGTTTCAAGTTCAAATCGTGTTCGGGGTCCGAGGTTCGAGGACAATGCACAATGCTCCCTGCTCTTCCCCTGCTGCTAGTCTTATCCTTCACCGCACCTCATCTAATCTTACACCACACTTCTCCTTTCTGTCCTGCTCCAATTCCTCTGCTCAATCTCAACCACCTGCTCCACCGTACATCAACCCCGCAACAACAACTCATCCATTCCCCTGGTCCCATAAACCGCACCTTCCAACCACAGCCATCGTCTCAATCAACCACCCAAACCACCGTCCACCAAAACCCGTATAAACCAATACAAACCCAGCCGCAGCAAACCACCACAATCCCCTGCTCCCACAGCGTAACAATCACCGTCAGCCACCAATACAATAATTGCAGCAACATCCGCGCACAACAACCCAACCTCACCTCCTATTTCACGTCTAAACAACCCGCAACTGAAATTACCACCTCCAATCAACAACAACCACCCAAATGACCACCAAATTATTCACCTAGCAGCCGCAACAGCTACACCAACCAAAGCAGCAGCACCTGCATCACCCTACAATCTCTGCTACACCAACCGAAGCTCCTCCACTCCTCCATCACCCTACAACCTCTGCTACACCAAAATCGACCAACACAACAGCAAATTTCGGCCACTATCATACCAATTTTCGCAAGAAATAGAGTAAAATAAAAGCAAATTACAAATTATCATGGTTCGAGCAAACCAAAGGAGTTCGGTTGAAGTTCGAGTCAGAAACTTTTGAGGTTTTGTAATTTGAAGAGGTCTGGTCGAACACACCCATGGTCGAAGTTCGACCGAACCATTTCAAGAGCTTCGCGCGTGACTTTTAATGATAATCGAACGGCTGCGATGTGATGATGCTTGATGATGATTTTCGATGAAGGGTGAAGATGATGCGTGATGTGATGAAAGTTCAGAGCAGCCACGAAGAGAAGGGGAATTGGGGTGGTCTGATAATTCGTGGGGTTTGGTGGGAATCGTAGGAATTTTTGGGGTTTTCTTTTCCTTTTCATTTTCTTTTATTTTATTTTATTATAGTTTTGTTTTTTTTGTTTTTAGTTTAGTTATTTTAATTGTTTTATTTAGTTTTATTTCTTTTTAATTTCTTTTATTTTAGTTTTATTTAACTTGTATTATAAATACCCCCTTTGGGGTTATTTTCTTAAAACTTTCAATCAACATTTTTAATTTGAGATGGTTTAGATTAATTTAGCCTATTTTTTTCTCTCTTAGGGTGAGTTTAGGAGTAGTTTAGAGCGAGAAAGCTTGGATTTCCATGGAGTTTTTGAGAGGTTGAAGAAGCAACTTTGTGGAACTTCTTCGCATATATTCAATGAGCATTTTCTAATTTTCTCTCATCTTTATTTCTTTGATTAATTCTTAGTTTTTGCTTTTTGTTTGTTGATTGAGTAGATTAATTAGTTTGTTTATTTAATCTTGTTTTTATTCTTATTTTACCTTGTTTTCTATGTCTTTCTTTATTATGTTAGCTTAGGTCTTGTTCTAGGGAATTGGATGAAGGTTATATTAATGAATTGAATGATTGATTGTGATTAGTATGGAATTGTTTCTTGATAATTTTGTATGGGTGATGCTTTTATGGATTAGAATCTTTCTAGCTAATCGATTCTATGCTCTTAATTGTGCTTTCAATCAATTGTGCGAGATTGATTTGGTTGAGAGCCCTAAATTCTTCCATACCATTGCTAGGCTAGTTGCACGAGTGTGAATTATTTTAGTAGGATAATTAACATGCTTAATTGTGCGAGAGTGAGTTAAATGTGTTGATGTTCTTAATCAAGGTTATTTTTATCTATTTGTATGATGTTGTTTAATACATTGATGTGATTGGATTCTACTTTCCCTAGTTTTAGTAATTCTCTCTTAGTAGTATTTGTTTGATCTCTCTATATCTCACAACCTTTCCTAGTAGTCTAGTTGGCACAAATTAATGTATTTATCCTTTTGGGTTCGACCTTTTACTTGCCACTAACTAGTTTAGTGTAGGTTTAGGTATTATAAATTTTTAATTTGGTTAGGGTTAGTAGTCCCAACGACCTATCTATCTCCGACCACACTTGTCAACCAGGAGGCTCTTATAAAGCGTCAATTATATCATCACCCTTCCTAGGGGCTCAATATGGGGTGTTCCGAGCACGTACTGTTATAAGACTTGCTTAAAAATGAGATCTCTATCAGAAAAATGGCATTTTCACCATGCTAGAGGCCTTTTTTTCGCAATTTCAATCGGCTGAATGCATTAAAGTTTTTTATGGTCGCCTATTTAGAAGATCTCATTAACCCTAAGAGGTGTCAGACACATAATCGCCCATCCAAGGGGCTTATTAGCCCTAAGGGGTGTTAGACATATCATCCCCCACCCAAGGGGCTCATTAGCCCTAAGGGGTGTGAGACACATTATCGCCCATCAATGGGGCTTATTAGCCCTAAGGGGCGTCAGACACATCATCGCCCATCCAAGGGGCACATTAGCCATAAGGGGCGTCAGGCGCATCATCGCCCATCCAAGGGGCTCAATAACCCAAAGGGGTACCAAACTTATATCGCCCTCCCAAGGGACTCGGCCGCACCACAGGGCGTCAAACATAACAATAAATACAAGTACACATAAGTTAGCCATGAAATTTTTTTTCTTCATTGATGTTGCTTCAAATACATAAGTCTAGATGTTTCTTCACAGACACTTGTCAACCAGGAGGCTCTTATAAAGCATCAATTATATCATCACCCATTCGAGGGGCTCAATATGGGGTGTTGCGTGCACGTGCCGTTCTAAGACTTGCTTAGAAATGAGACCGTAATCAGTAAAATATCATTTTCACCATAATAGAGGCCTTTTTTCACAATTTTGTTTGGCCGAATGCATCAAGGTTTTCCATGGTTGCCTATCTAAAAGGGGTTCATAAACCTTAAGGAGTCTTAGACACTTCATCGCCCATCCAAGGGGCTTACTAGCCCTAATGGGTGTCAGACACATCATCGTCGATCTAAGGGGCTCATTAGCCGTAAGGGGCGTGAGACACATCATCACCTATCCAAGGGGCTCATTAGCCATAAGGGGCGTCAGGCGCATCATCACCCATCCAAGGGGTTCATTAAACCGAAGAGGTACCAAACTTATATCGCCCCCACAAGGGACTCGGCCACCCCACAGGGTGTCAACATAAAAATAAATACAAGTATACATAAGTTAGCCATAAAAATTTGTTTCCTCATTTATGTTGCTTCAAATACATAAGTCTACATGTTTCTTCACATACACTTGTCAACCAGGAGGCTCTTATAAGGCGGCAATTATATCATCACCCATCCTAGGGGCTCAATATGGGGTTATCCGAGCACGTACCGTTTTAAGACTTGCTTAAATATGAGACCGTAATAAAAAAAAATTAATTTTTACCATAATAGTGGCCTTTTTTCACAATTTCGTTGTGCCAAATGCATTAAAGTTTTCCATGGTCGCCTATGTAAAAGGGGATTATTAACCCTAAGGGGTGTTAGACACTTCATCGCCCATACAAGGGGCTCATTAGCCCTAATGGGCTGAGACACATCATCGCCCTTCTTAGAGGCTCATTAGCCCTAAGGGGTGTGAGACACATCATCACCATTCCAACGGGCTCATTAGCCGTAAGGGGGTAAGACACATCATCGCCCACCCACGGGGCTCATTATCTCTATAGGGCGTGAGACACATCATCGCCCATCCAAGGGGCTCATTAGCCGTAAGGGGTGTCAGACACATCGTCGCCTATCCAACAGGCTTATTAGTCCTAAGGGGCGTTAGACACATCATCGCCCATCTAAGGGGCTCATTAGTCCTATGGGGCGTCAGACACATCATCGCCCATCTAAGGGGCTCATTAGCCCGAAGGGGCATCAGAAACATCACCGCCAATCCAAGGAGCTGATTATCCCTATGAGACGTCAAACACATCATCGCCCATCCATAGGGCTCATTATCCCTAAGGGGCGTAAGCCACATCGTCGCCCATCCACGGGGCTCATTAGCTCTATGGGGCCCTGAGACACATCATCGTCCATCCAAGGAGCTTATTAGCCCTAAGGGATATAAGACACATCATCGCCCATCCAAGGGGCTCATTAGTCCTATGGGGCGTGAGACACATCATCGCCAATCAATGGGGCTTATTAACCTGAAGAGGCGTCAGGCACATCATTGCCTATCCAAGGGGATTATTAGCCCTAGGAGGCGTGAGACACATCATCGCCAATCCAACGGACTTATTAGCCCTAAAGGGTGTCAGATACATCATCTCCCATTCATGGGGCTCATTATCCCTAAGCAGCGTGAGACACATCATCTCCCATCCACATGGCTTAGTAGCCCTATGAGGCCCGAGACACATCATCGCCCATTTAAGGAGCTCATTAGCCCTGAGTGGTGTTAGACACATCATCGCCCATCCAAGAGGCTTATTAGTCCTAAGGGACGTTAGACAAATCATCTCCCATCCAAGGGCCTTATTAGCCCTAAGGGAAGTAAGACCCATCATCGCCCATCAATGGGCCTTATTAGCCTTAAGAGGCGTCAGACACATCATCGCTCATCCAAGGGGCTCATTATCCCTTTGGGACTTTAGAAACATCATCGCCCATTCAAGGAGCTAATTAGCCCTAACGGACGTCAAACATATCATCGCCCATTCAAGAGGCTCATTAGCCCTATGGGGCGTGAGACACATCATCGCATATCAATGGGGCTTATTAGCCCTAAGGGACGTCAGACACATCATCGCCCTTCCAAGGGGCTTATTAGCCCTAAGGGGTGTCAGACACATCGTCGCCCATCAAAGAGGCTAATTAGTCCTAAGGGGTGTTAGACACATCATCGCCCATCTAAGGGGCGTCAGACACATCATCCCCCATCCAAGGGGCTCATTAGCCCTAACGGGCATCTAACACATCATCGCCCATCCAAGTTCCTTTTTAGTCGTAAAGGGTGTCAGACACATCATCGCCCATCGAAGGGGTTCATTCACCATAAGGGGCGTCAGAAACATCATCGCCCATCCAAGGAGTTGATTAGCCCTAAGGAACGTCAGACACATCATCGCCCAACCAAGGGGCTCATTAGTCCTATGGGGTGTGAGACACATCATTGCCCATCAATGCGGCTTATTAGCCCTTAGGGGCGTCAGACACATCATCGCCCAACCAAAGGGCTCATTAGCCCTAAGGGGTGTGAGACACATCATCGCCCATCCAATGGGCTCATTAGCCAAAAGGGGCGTCAGGCGCATCATCGCCCATCCAGGGGGCTCATTAGCCCTAAGGGGCGTGAGACACATCATCGCCCATCTATGGGACTTATTAGCCCTAAGGGGCGTCAGACACATCATAGCCCATCCAAGGAGCTCATAGCCCTTAGGTGTGTGAGACAAATCATCTCCCATCTAGGGGCTCATTATCCCTAAGGGGCGTGAGACACATCATCGCCCTTCCTAGGGGCTCATTAGCTTTACAGGGAGTGAGAAACATCATCGCCCTTCCAACGGGCTCATTAGCCCTAAGGAGTTTGAGACACATCATCGCCCATCCAACGGGCTCATTAGCCCTAAGGGGGTGAGACACATCATCTCCCATCCACGGGGTTCATTAGCTCTATGGGGCGTGAGACACATTATCGCCCATCAATGGGACTTATTAGCCCTAAGGGGCGTTAGACACATCATAGCCCATTAAGGAGCTCATTAGCCCTTAGGTGTGTGAGACACATCATCGCCCATCTAGCGGCTCATTAGCCCTAAGGGGCGTGAGACACATCATCGCCTTTCTAGGTGCTCATTAGCCCTACAGGGAGTGAGAAACATCATCGCTTTCCAACGGGCTCATTAGCCGTAAGGAGTTTGAGACACATCATCGCCCATCCAACGGGCTCATTAGCCTTAAGGGGGTGAGACACATCATCTCCCATCCACGGGGTTCATTAGCTCTATGGGGCGTGAGACACATTATCGCCCATCCAAGGGGCTCATTAGCCCTATGGGGCCTAACACACATCATTTCCCATCCAAAGAGCTCATTAGCCCTAAGGGGTTTCAGACACATCATGGCCCATCATCGAGGCTTATTAGTCCTAATGGGCGTCAGACACATCATCGCCCATCTAAGGGGCTCATTAGCCCTAAGGGTCGTTCGAAACATCATCGCCCATCAATGGAGCTGACTAGCCCTAAGGGACGTCAGACACATCATCGCCCATCAAAGAGGATCATTACCCCTAAGGGGTGTGAGACACATCATCGCCTATCAATGGGGCTTATTAGCCCTGAGGGAGGTTAGACATATCATTGCCAATCCAAGGGGCTCATTAGCCTGTAGGGGCGTCAGAAACATCATCGCCCATCCAAGGAGCTGATTAGCCCTAAGGGACGTCAGACACATCATCGCCTAGCCAAGGGGCTCTTTAGCCCTATGGGGCGTGAGACACATCATTGCATATCAATGGGGCTTATTAGCCTTAAGGGGCGTCAGACACATCATCGCCTATCCAAGGGGTTCATTAGCCTTAAGGGGTGTGAGACACGTCATCGCCCATCCAAGGGGCTCATTAGCCATAAGGGGCGTCAGGAGCATCATCGCCCATCCAAGGGGCTCATTAACCCGAAGAGGTACCAAACTTATCTACCTCCCAAGGGACTCGGCCGCCCCACAGGGCGTCAAACATAACAATAAATACAACTATACATAAGTTAGCCATTAAAATTTGTTTCTTCATTGATGTTTCTTCACAGACACTTGTCAATCAGAAAAATGTCATTTCGTTTGGCCGAATGCATCAAGGTTTTCCATGGCCGCCTACCTAAAATGGGCTCATTAACCCTAAGGGGTGTTAGACACATCATCGCCCATCCAAAGGGCTCATTAGCCCTAAGGGGTGTTAGACACATAATCGCCCATCCAAGGGGCTCATTTGCCCTAAGGGGCATGAGACACATCATTTCCCTTCTTAGGGGCGCATTAGCCCTGAGGGGCGTGAGACACATCATCACCCATCAATGGGGCTTATTAGCCCTAAGGGGCGTCATACACATCATAGCCCATCCAAGGGGCTCATTAGCCCTAAAGGCTGTGAGACACATCATCGCCCATCCACGAGGCTCATTAGCCCTAAGGGGCGTGAGACACATCATCGCTATTCATATGGGCTCATTAGCCCTAAGGGGTGTAAGAAACATCATCGCCCTTCCAAGGGGCTTATTAGCCCTAAGGAGTTTATGACACATCATCGCCCATCCAACGAGCTCATTAGCCCTAAGGAGTTAAGATACATCATCGCCCATCCACGGGGCTCATTAACCCTATGGGGAGTGAGACACATCACCGCCCATCCAAAGGGCTCATTAGTCCTATGGGGCTTGAGACACGTCATCGCCCATGCAAGGAGCTCATTAGACATAAGGGGTGCAAGACACATCATGTCCAATTAATGAGGCTTATTAGCGCCTAGGGCGTCATACACATCATCGCTTATCAAAGGGGTTCATTAGCCCTAAGGAGTGTGAGACGCATAATCGCCCATCCAAGGGGCTCATTAGCCATAAGGGGCGTTAGGAGCATCATCGCCCATCAAAGGGGCTCATTAACCCGAAGGGGTACCAAACTTATATCGCCCTCCCAAGGGATTCGGCTGCACCCAGGGCGTCAAACATAACAATAAATACAAGTATACATATGTTAGCCATAAAAATTTGTTTCTTCATTAATGTTGCTTCAAATACTTTAGTCCACACGTTTCTTCAAAAACACTTGTCAACCAGGAGGCTCTTATAAATCGTCAATTATATCATCACCCATTCGAGGGGCCCAATATGGGGTGTTCCGAGCATATACCGTTCCAAGACTTGCTTAAAAATGAGATCGTAATCAGAAAAATGGCATTTTCACGTTGCTAGAGGCCTTTTTTCGCAATTTTTATAGGCCGAATGCTTCAAAGTTTTCTATGGTCGCCATCTAGAAGAGGTCATTAACCAAAGGGGTATCAGAAACATAATCGCCCATCCAAGGGGCTCATTACACCTTAGGGGTGTTAGACACATCATTGCCCGTTAAAGAGGCTCATTAGTCGTAAGGGGTGTCAGACAAATCATCATCCATCTAATGGGCTCATTAGCCCTAATGGGCGTCAGACAAATTATCGCCTATCTTTGGGGCTCATTAGCCCTAGGGGCGTGAGACGCATCATCGCCCTTCCTAGGGGCTCATTAGCCTTAAGGGGAGTCAGACACATCATCGCCTTTACAAGGGGCTCATTAGGCCTAAGGAGTTTGAGACACATCATCGCCCATCAATGGGCTCATTAGCCCTAAGGGGGTGAGACACATCATCGCCCATCCAAGGGGCTCATTAGCCGTACGAGGCGTGTGACACGTCATCGCCACCCCAAGGGCCTTATTATCCCTAAAGGGTGTCAGACACATCATCTCCAATCCATGGGGCTCATTATCCCTAAGGGGCGTGAGACACATCATCGCCCATCCACGGGGCTCATTAGCCCTATGGTGCCTGAGACACATGATCGCCCATCCAAGGAGCTCATTAGCCCTAAGGGGTGTCAGACACATCATCGCCCATCCAAAAAGCTTATTAGTCCTAAGGCGCGTCGGAAACATCATCGCCAATCTAAGAGGCTCATAAGCCCTAAAGGGCGTTAAAAACATCATCGTTTATCCAAGGAGCTGATTAGCCTTAAGGGACGTCAGACACATCATCGCCCATCCATGGGGCTCATTAACCCTAAGGGGCGTGAGACACATCATCTCCCATCAATGGGGCTTATTATCCCTATGGGGAGTCAGACACATCATCGCCCATCGAAGGGGCTCATTAGCCCAAAGGGGCGTCTGAAAAATCATCCCTATCCAAGGAGATGATTAGCCCTAAGGGACGTCAGACACATCATCGTCCATCCAAGAGGCTCATTAGTCCTATGGGGCGTGAGACACATCATCCAAGAGGCTCATTATCCTTTTTCTCTAAGGATTCTCCCCTCATTTGCACTTGTTTGGCCCTTTTTCTAAGCATTTCTACTTAGTTTTGCTTCCTCTTTTCTTTCTCCTTTATCCTCTCTTTTCTTAGTCTTCCCACTTTGTTCCTATTGTGATTTTCATGCTTATGCTTTGTAGGAACCATCGGGATTTTCAAGAGGAGGAAGCTAAGCTCAAAGGAAGCTAGAGGAAGCATGATTCATAAGAGGTTCGGCCGAACCTTCTGATGGTGTGGCCGAACCAAGGTGTGGCCGAACCTGCTCAGTGGTTCGGCCGAACGTTGAGGCAGGGGCAAGATGAAAATTGGCAGTTTTGCAGGAGTGGCCGAACCACAGGAGTTCGACCAGACCAGGATCAGGGAGGTTCGACCGAACCTACCAATGGTTCGGCCGAACCTGCCTTGTAGTCCGGCCGAACCTTCCCATTTGTTCGGTCGGTCCCCTCCTTTTATCAGCTGGGTCTGTACAGACTATATAAGTCCCATTTTTAGAACGTTTTGGGGAAATGAACTTAGTTTTAATTTTTGAAATTTTTGAGGTTAATCTAGAGAGAGAAACTTCATTAGTAGAGAGAGAAAGTGTGGATTTTCATTGATGAACTTGGATATTGAAGAAGGAGCTTGATTGAATCTTTGTAAATCTTCATCTTCAATTAATGAGCAATCTCTTACTCTCTTTCTTTACTTTTGTATTTTGTTTTGTTTGCTTATTTTGATTTTCCTTTTTTGCTTATTGATCATGTTGATGCTTATTGATTTGATGATTGATATTGTCTTCAATATGATTTGTGAGTAGTCACCTAGCCAAGGGTGTGGGGATGGTGTAGTTGTTAATTGATTCATGCTTATGATGTTGGAGTTATGTCAATGGTGATTAAAGTCTTTGTATGCTTGATATTCTTTGGTCTTTCTTGCAAGTGCACATTGTTATTTGATCAAAGATGAGTCTTTACTAACAAGCGGAAGTTGACTTAGTTGAGATTCATTACTATCGATAATTCTTTGTTTGCACCTTCTAATATATGGTTCTAATGTGGAAACATAGAGGCTATGTTAGGAGAAATCGATTAACCCCGGAAGGCGGTTAGATCGAGCTTTATTTCGAAATTCTTGCATGCTTAGTTTACCATTGCTTTGCTTCCGTGTTATTGCATGATCAAGTGACATCTACATCTACCCACTTCCCTTGGTGTTTAGTTATATTGATCTTTAATCATTCTCAATCCTTAGTTTAATCTCTTAGTTATTCACACTTCTTGACCCGAGATAGCTTAAAGTCTTAAGTAGTGAATGCGGTGTTTATGCATGTCTCCGTATGGTTCGACCCCTCTATTTACCCTATACACGTATTAGGTCGGTAGAGCGTTATAAATTAATTTGACTTAGGTGTAGTCGCTCAACGACTTGATTATTGCCTTGTCACCCATCAATGGGGCTTATTAGCCTTAAGTGGCGTCAGACACATCATCTCCCATCCATGGGGCTCATTATCCCTAAGGGGCGTGAGACACATCATCGCCCATCTAAGGGGCTCATTAGCCCTATTGGGCGCCAAACACATTATTGCCCATCCAAGGGGCTCATTAGCTTTAAGGGGCATGAGACACATCAACGCCCTTCTTAGGGGCTCACTAGCCATAAGGGGTGAGAGAAACATCATCGCCCTTCCAAGGGGCTCATTAGCCCTAAGGGGTTTGAGACACATCATCGGCCATCCAAGGGGCTCATTAGCCCAAATGGACGTCAGACACATCATCGCCCATCCAAAGGGCTCATTAGTCCTATGGGGCGTGCGACACATCATCGTCCATCAATGGGGCTTATTAGACCTAAGAGGCGTCTGAAATATCATCGCCCATCCAAGGGGCTCATTAGTCAAACAGGGCGTCAGGCGCATCATCGCCCATCAAAGGGGCTCATTAGCCATAAGTGGAGTCAGGAGCATCATCGCCCATCCAAGGGGCATGAGACACATCATCGCCCATCCACGGGGCTCATATTAGCCCTATGGGGAGTGAGACACATCATAGCCGATCTAAGGGGTTCCTTATCCCTAAGGGGTCTCAGACAAATCGTCGCCCATCAAAAATGCTTATTATTCCTAAGAGGTGTTAGACACTTCATCGCCCATCTTAGGAGCTCATTTGCCCTAAAGGGCATTAGACACAACATCGCCCATCGAAGGGGCTCATTAGCTCTTAGAGGCGTGAGACACATAATCGCCCATCCAAGGAGCTGATTAGCCCTAAAGGGTGTCAGACACATCATCGCCCATCGAAGAGGCTCATTAGCAAAAAGGGGCGTCAGAAACATCATCACCCATCCAAGGAGCTGATTAGCGTTAATGGGCGTCAGAAACTAAATTGCCCATTCAAGGAGCTAATTAGCCCTAATGGGTGTCAGACACATCATCGCCCATCAATGGGGCTTATTAGACCTAAGAGGCGTCAGACACATCATCGCCCATCCAAGGGGCTCATTAACCTAAAGGGGCGTCAGAAACATCATCGCCCATCAAAGGAGCTGATTAGCCCTAATAGACGTCAGACACATCATCGCCCATCCAAAGGGCTTATTATACCTAAGAGGCGTCTGAAACATCATCGCCCATCCAAGGGGCTCATTTGTCAAACAGGGCGTTAGGCGCATCATCGCCTATCAAAGGGGCTCATTAGCCATAAGTGGCGTCAGGAGCATCATCGCCCATCCAAGGGTCTCATTAACCCGAAGGGGTTCCAAACTTATATCGCCCTCCCAAGGGACTCGGCAGGACCATAGGGCGTCAAACATAACAATAAATACAAATATACATAAGTTAGCCATAAAATTTTGTTTCTTTATTGATGTTGCTTCAAATACTTAAGTCTACATGTTTCTTAACAGACACTTGTCAACGAGGAGGCTCTCATATAGCTTCAATTATATCTTTACCGATCCTAGGGGCTCAATAAGGGGTTATCTGAGAACGTACCGTTCTAAGACTTGCTTAAAAATGAGACCGTAATTAGAAAAATGTTATTTTCACCATAATAGAGGCTTTTTTTTCGCAATTTCGTTTGGCCTAATGCATCTAGGTATTCCACGTTCGCCTATCTAAAAGGGGCTCATTAACCCTAAGGGGTGTTAGAAACATCATCGCCCATCGAAGGGGCTCATTAGCCCTAAGGGGTGTCAGACAGATTATCGCCCATCTTAGGGGCTCATTAGCCCTAATGTGAGTCAGACACATTATCGCCCATCCAATGGGCACATTAACCCTAAGGGGCATGAGACACATCATCGCCCTTCCTAGGGGCTCATTAGCCATAAGGGGTGTGAGACACATCATCGCCCTTCCAAGGGACTCAATAGCCCTTAGGGGTTTAAGACACATCATCGCCCATCCAAGGGGCTAATTAGCCCTAAGGGGGTGAGACACATCATCGCCCATCCACGGGGCTCATATTAGCCCTATGGGGTGTGAGACATATCATCGCCCATCCAAGGGGCTCATTAGCCCTAAGGGGTGTCAAACACATCGTCGCCTATCCAAGAGGCTTATTAGTCCTAAGGGGTGTTAGACACATCATCGCCCATCTAAGGGGCTCATTAGCCTAAAAGGGGCGTTAGACACATCATCGCCCATCCAAGGGGCTCATTAGCCAAACGGGGCGTCAGGCACATCATCGCCCGTCAAAGGGGCTCATTAGCCATAAGTGGCGTTAGAGCTTCATCGCCCATCCAAGGGGCTCATTAACCCGAACAGGTTCCAAACTTATATCGCTCTCCCAAGGGACTCGGCCGCACCATAGGGCGTCAAACATAACAAGAAATACAAGTATACATAAGTTAGCCATTAAAATTTGTTTCTTCATTGATGTTGCTTCAAATACATAAGTCTCCATGTTTCTTCACAGACACTTGTCAACCAGGAGGCTCTTATAATGCGACAACTATATCATCACGCATCCTAGGGGCTCAATATGGGGTTATCCGAGCACGTACCGTTCTAAGACTTGCTTAAAAATGAGACTGTAATTAGAAATATGTTATTTTAACCACAATAGAGGCCTTTTTTCGCAATTTCGTTTGGTCGAATGCATCAAGGTTTCCATGGTTGCCTATCTAAAAGGGGCTCATTAACCGTAATGGGTTTTAGACACATCATCGCCTATGCAAGGGGCTCATTAGCCCTAAGCGGTGTAAGACAGATTTTCGCCCATCTAAGGGGCTCATTAGCCCTAATGGGCGTCAGACTCATTATCGCCCATCCAAGGGGCTCATTAGCCTTAAGGGGCATGAGACACATCATCGCCCTTCCTAGGGGCTCAATAGCCCTAAGGGGTGTGAGACACATCATCGTCGTTCCAAGGGGCTCATTAGCACTAAGGGGTGTAAGATACATCATCTCCCATCCAAGGGGCTCATTAGCCCTAATGGGCGTTACACACATTATCACCCATCCAAGGGTCTCATTAGCCTTATAGGGTGTGAGACACATCATCGCCCTCCAAAGGGGCCAATTAGCCGTTAAGGGTTTGAGGCACATCATCGCCCATCCAAGGGTCTCATTAGCCCTAAGGGGGTGAGACACATCATCGCCCATCAACAGGGCTCATATTAGCCCTATGGGGCGTAAGACACATCATTTCCCATCTAAGGCGCTCATTATCCCTAAGGGGTGTCAGTCACATTGTCGCCCATCCAAGAGGCTTATTAGTCCTAAGGGGTGTTAGACACATCATCGCCCATCTAAAAGGCTCATTAGCCCTAAGGGGTGTCAGACACAGCATCGCCCATCCAAGGGGCTTATTAGTCCAAAGAGGCGTGAGACATATAATCGCCCATCCAAGGGCCTTATTAGCCCTAAAGGGTGTCAGACACATCATCGCCCATCAAAAGGGCTCATTGACCCAAAGGGGCATCAGAAACATCATAGCCCATCCAAGGAGCTGATTAGCCCTAATGGACGTCAGACAAATCATTGCCCATCCAAAGGGCTCATTAGTCCTATGGGGCGTGAGACACATCATCGCCCATCAATGGGGCTTATTAGACCTAAGAGGCGTCAGACACATCATCGCTCATCCAAGGGGCTCATTAGCCCTAAGGGGCATGAGACACATCATCTCCCTTCCTAGGGGCTCAATAGCCCTTAGGGGTGTGAGACACATCATCTCCGTTCCAAGGGGCTCATTAGCACTAAGGGGTGTAAGACACATCATCTCCCATCTAAGGGGCTCATTAGCCCTAATGGGCGTTACACACATTATCACCCATCCAAGGGTCTCATTAGCCCTATGGGGTGTGAGACACATCATCGCCCTTCAAAGGGGCAAATTAGCCCTTAGGAGTTTGAGAAACATCATCGCCCATCTAAGGGGCTAATTAGCCATAAGAGGGTGAGACACATCATCGCCCATCTACGGGGCTCATATTAGCCCTATAGGGTGTGAGACACATCATCGCCCATCCAAGGGGCTGATTAGCCCTAAGGGGTGTCAGACACATCGTCGCCTATCCAAGAGGCTTATTAGTCCTAAGGGGTGTTAGACACATCATCGCCCATCTAAGGGGCTCATTAGCCCTAAAGGGGCGTTAGACACATCATCGCCCATCCAAGGGGCTCATTAGCCAAACAGGGCGTCAGGCGCATTATCGCCCGTCAAAGGGGCTCATTAGCCGTAAGTGGCGTCAGGAGCATCATCGCCCATCCAAGGGGCTCATTAACCCGAACAGGTTCCAAACTTATATCGCCCTCCCAAGGAACTCGGCAGCACCATAGGGCGTCAAACATAACTAGAAATACAAGTATACATAAGTTAGCCATAAAAATTTGTTTCTTCATTGATGTTGCTTCAAATACATAAGTCTCCATGTTTCTTCACAGACACTTGTCAACCAGGAGGCTCTTATAATGCGACAATTATATCATCACGCATCCTAGGGGCTCAATATGGGGTTATCCGATCACGTACCGTTCTAAGACTTGCTTAAAAATGAGACTGTAATTAGAAATATGTTATTTTAACCACAGTAGAGGCCTTTTTTTCGCAATTTTGTTTGGTCGAATGCATCAAGGTTTCCATGGTCGCCTATCTAAAAGGGGCTCATTAACCGTAATGGGTTTTAGACACATCATCGCCTATGCAAGGGGCTCATTAGCCCTAAGCGGTGTAAGACAGATTATCGCCCATCTAAGGGGCTCATTAGCCCTAATGGGCGTTAGACTCATTATAAACCATCCAAGGGGCTCATTAGCCTTAAGGGCATGAGACACATCACCGCTCTTCCTAGGGGCTCAATAGCCCTAAGGGGTGTGAGACACATCATCGCGTTCCAAGGGGCTCATTAGCACTAAGGGGTGTAAGACACATCATCTCCCATCTAAGGGGCTCATTAGCCCTAATGGGCGTTACACACATTATCACCCATCCAAGGGTCTCATTAGCCTTATAGGGTGTGAGACACATCATCGCACTCCAAAGGGGCCAATTAGCCGTTAAGGGTTTGAGGCACATCATCGCCCATCCAAGGGTCTCATTAGCCCTAAGGGGGTGAGACACATCATCGCCCATCAACATGGCTCATATTAGCCCTATGGGGCGTAGGACACATCATTTCCCATCTAAGGTGCTCATTATCCCTAAGGGGTGTCAGTCACATTGTCGCCCATCCAAGAGGCTTATTAGTCCTAAGGGGTGTTAGACACATCATCGCCCATCTAAAGGGCTCATTAGCCTAAGGGGTGTCAGACACAGCATCGCCCATCCAAGGGGCTTATTAGCCTAAAGAGGCGCGAGACATATAATCGACCATCCAAGGGCCTTATTAGCCCTAAAGGGTGTCAGACACATCATCGCCCATCAAAGGGGCTCATTAACCCAAAGGGGAATCAGAAACATCATAGCCCATCCAAGGAGCTGATTAGCCCTAATGGACGTCAGACAAATCATTGCCCATCCAAAGGGCTCATTAGTCCTATGAGGCGTGAGACACATCATCGCCCATCAATGGGGCTTATTAGACCTAAGAGGCGTCAGACACATCATCGCCCATCAATGGGGCTTATTAGACCTAAGGGACATGAGACACATCATCACCCTTCCTAGGGGCTCAATAGACCTAAGGGGTGTGAGACACATCATCGCCGTTCCAAGGGGCTCATTAGCATTAAGGGGTGTAAGACACATCATCTCCCATCTAAGGGGCTCATTAGCCCTAATGGGCGTTACACACATTATCACCCATCCAAGGGTCTCATTAGCCCAATGGGGTGTGAGACACATCATCGCCCATCCAAGGGGCTCATTAGCCCTAAGGGGTGTCAGACACATCGTCGCCTATCCAAGAGGCTTATTAGTCCTAAGGGGTGTTAGACACATCATCGCCCATCTAAGGGGCTCATTAGCCCTAAAGGGGTGTTAGACCACATCATCGCCCATCCAAGGGGCTCATTATCCAAACGGGGCTTCAGGGGCATCATCGCCCGTCAAAGGGGCTCATTAGCCATAAGTGGCGTCAGGAGCATCATCGCCCATCCAAGGGGCTCATTAACCCGAACAGGTTCCAAACTTATATCGCCCTCCATGGGACTCGGCCGTACCATAGGGCGTCAAACATAACAAAAAAATACAAGTATACATAAGTTAGCCATAAAAATTTGTTTCTTCATTGATGTTGCTTCAAATACATAAGTCTCCATGTTTCTTCACAGACACTTGTCAACCAGGAGGCTCTTATAATGCGACAATTATATCATCACGCATCCTAGGGGCTCAATACGGGGTTATCCGAGCACGTACCGTTCTAATGACTTGCTTAAAAATGAGACTGTAATTAGAAATATGTTATTTTAACCACAATAGAGGCCTTTTTTCGCAATTTCGTTTGGTCGAATGCATCAAGGTTTCCATGGTTGCCTATCTAAAAGGGGCTCATTAACCGTAATGGGTTTTTAGACACATTATCGCCTATGCAAGGGGCTCATTAGCCCTAAACGGTGTAAGACAGATTTTCGCCCATCTAAGGGGCTTATTAGCCCTAATGAGCGTCAGACTCATTATCGCCCATCCAAGGGGCTCATTAGCCCTAAGGGGCATGAGACACATCATCGCCCTTCCTAGGGGCTCAATAGCCCTAAGGGGTGTGAGACACATCATCGTCGTTCCAAGGGGCTCATTAGCACTAAGGGTGTAAGATACATCATCTCCCATCCAAGGGGCTCATTAGCCCTAATGGGCGTTACACACATTATCACCCATCCAAGGGTCTCATTAGCCTTATAGGGTGAGAGACACATCATCGCCCTCCAAAGGGGCCAATTAGCCGTTAAGGGTTTGAGGCACATCATCGCCCATCCAAGGGTCTCATTAGCCCTAAGGGGGTGAGACACATCATCGCCCATCAACAGGGCTCATATTAGCCCTATGGGGCGTAAGACACATCATTTCCCATCTAAGGCGCTCATTATCCCTAAGGGGTGTCAGTCACATTGTCGCCCATCCAAGAGGCTTATTAGTCCTAAGGGGTGTTAGACACATCATCGCCCATCTAAAGGGCTCATTAGCCCTAAGGGTGTCAGACACAGCATCGCCCATCCAAGGGGCTTATTAGTCCAAAGAGGCGTGAGACATATAATCGCCCATCCAAGGGCCTTATTAGCCCTAAAGGGTGTCAGACACATCATCGCCCATCAAAGGGGCTCATTAACCCAAAGGGGCATCAGAAACATCATACCCAAATACAAGGAGCTGATTAGCCCTAATGGACGTCAGACAAATCATTGCCCATCCAAAGGGCTCATTAGTCCTATGGGGCGTGAGACACATCATCGCCCATCAATGGGGCTTATTAGACCTAAGAGGCGTCAGACACATCATCGCTCATCCAAGGGGCTCATTAGCCCTAAGGGGCATGAGACACATCATCACCCTTCCTAGGGGCTCAATAGCCCTTAGGGGTGTGAGACACATCATCGCCGTTCCAAGGGGCTCATTAGCACTAAGGGGTGTAAGACACATCATCTCCCATCTAAGGGGCTCATTAGCCCTAATGGGCGTTACGCACATTATCACCCATCCAAGGGTCTCATTAGCCCTATGGGTGTGAGACACATCATCGCCCTTCAAAGGGGCAAATTAGCCCTTAGGGGTTTGAGAAACATCATCGCCCATCCAAGGGGCTAATTAGCCATAAGAGGGTGAGACACATCATCGCCCATCTACGGGGCTCATATTAGCCCTATAGGGTGTGAGACACATCATCGCCCATCCAAGGGGCTGATTAGCCCTAAGGGGTGTCAGACACATCGTCGCCTATCCAAGAGGCTTATTAGTCCTAAGGGGTGTTAGACACATCATCGCCCATCTAAGGGGCTCATTAGCCCTAAAGGGGCGTTAGACACATCATCGCCCATCCAAGGGGCTCATTAGCCAAACGGGGGCGTCAGGCGCATCATCGCCCGTCAAAGGGGCTCATTAGCCGTAAGTGGCGTCAGGAGCATCATCGCCCATCCAAGGGCTCATTAACCCGAACAGGTTCCAAACTTATATCACCCTCCCAAGGAACTCGGCAGCACCATAGGGCGTCAAACATAACTAGAAACACAAGTATACATAAGTTAGCCATAAAAATTTGTTTCTTTCATTGATGTTGCTTCAAATACATAAGTCTCCATGTTTCTTCACAGACACTTGTCAACCAGGAGGCTCTTATAATGCGGCAATTATATCATCACGCATCCTAGGGGCTCAATATGGGTTATCCGATCACGTACCGTTCTTAAGACTTGCTTAAAAATGAGACTGTAATTAGAAATATGTTATTTTAACCACAGTAGAGGCCTTTTTTCGCAATTTCGTTTGGTCGAATGCATCAAGGTTTCCATGGTCGCCTATCTAAACAGGGCTCATTAACCGTAATGGGTTTTAGACACATCATCGCCTATGCAAGGGGCTCATTAGCCCTAAGCGGTGTAAGACAGATTATCGCCCATCTAAGGGGCTCATTAGCCCTAATGGGCGTTAGACTCATTATAAACCATCCAAGGGGCTCATTAGCCTTAAGGGGCATGAGGACACATCACCGCTCTTCCTAGGGGCTCAATAGCCCTAAGGGGTGTGAGACACATCATCGCCGTTCCAAGGGACTCATTAGCACTAAGGGGTGTAAGACACATCATCTCCCATCTAAGGGCTCATTAGCCCTAATGGGCGTTACACAACATTATCACCCATCCAAGGGTCTCATTAGCCTTATAGGGTGTGAGACACATCATCGCCCTCCTAAGGGGCAATTAGCCGTTAAGGGTTTGAGGCACATCATCGCCCATCCAAGGGTCTCATTAGCCCTAAGGGGGTGAGACACATCATCGCCCATCAATAGGGCTCATATTAGCCCTATGGGGCGTAGGACACATCATTTCCCATCTAAGGCGCTCATTATCCCTAAGGGGTGTCAGTCACATTGTCGCCCATCCAAGAGGCTTATTAGTCCTAAGGGGTGTTAGACACATCATCGCCCATCTAAAGGGCTCATTAGCCCTAAGGGGTGTCAGACACAGCATCGCCCATCCAAGGGGCTTATTAGCCTAAAGAGGTGTGAGACATATAATCACCCATCCAAGGGCCTTATTAGCCCTAAAGGGTGTCAGACACATCATCGCCCATCAAAGGGGCTCATTAACCCAAAGGGGAATCAGAAACATCATAGCCCATCCAAGGAGCTGATTAGCCCTAATGGACGTCAGACAAATCATTGCCCATCCAAAGGGCTCATTAGTCCTATGGGGCGTGAGACACATCATCGCCCATCAATGGGGCTTATTAGACCTAAGAGGCGTCAGACACATCATCGCTCATCAAGGGGCTCATTAGCCTAAGGGACATGAGACACATCATCACCCTTCCTAGGGGCTCAATAGACCTAAGGGGTGTGAGACACATCATCGCCGTTCCAAGGGGCTCATTAACATTAAGGGGTGTAAGACACATCATCTCCCATCTAAGGGGCTCATTAGCCCTAATGGGAGTTACAACACATTATCACCCATCCAAGGGTCTCATTAGCCCTAATGGGGTGTGAGACACATCATCGCCCATCCAAGGGGCTCATTAGCCTAAGGGGTGTCAGACACATCGTCGCCTATCCAAGAGGCTTATTAGTCCTAAGGGGTGTTAGACACATCATCGCCCATCTAAGGGGCTCATTAGCCCTAAAGGGGCGTTAGACACATCATCGCCCATCCAAGGGGCTCATTATCCAAACGGGGCTTCAGGGCATCATCGCCCGTCAAAGGGGCTCATTAGCCATAAGTGGCGTCAGGAGCATCATCGCCCATCCAAGGGCTCATTAACCCGAACAGGTTCCAAACTTATATCGCCCTCCCATGGGACTCGGCCGCACCATAGGGCGTCAAACATAACAAAAAAATACAAGTATACATAAGTTAGCCATAAAAATTTGTTTTCTTCATTGATGTTGCTTCAAATACATAAGTCTCCATGTTTCTTCACAGACACTTGTCAACCAGGAGGCTCTTATAATGCGACAATTATATCATCACGCATCCTAGGGGCTCAATACGGGGTTATCCGAGCACGTACCGTTCTATGACTTGCTTAAAAATGAGACTGTAATTAGAAATATGTTATTTTAACCACAATAGAGGCCTTTTTTTCGCAATTTCGTTTGGTCGAATGCATCAAGGTTTCCATGGTTGCCTATCTAAAAGGGGCTCATTAACCGTAATGGGTTTTAGACACATTATCGCCTATGCAAGGGGCTCATTAGCCCTAAACGGTGTAAGACAGATTTTCGCCCATCTAAGGGGCTTATTAGCCCTAATGAGCGTTCAGACTCATTATCGCCCATCCAAGGGGCTCATTAGCCCTAAGGGGCATGAGACACATCATCGCCCTTCCTAGGGGCTCAATAGCCCTAAGGGGTGTGAGACACATCATCGTCGTTCCAAGGGGCTCATTAGCACTAAGGGGTGTAAGATACATCATCTCCCATCCAAGGGGCTCATTAGCCCTAATGGGCGTTACACACATTATCACCCATCCAAGGGTCTCATTAGCCTTATAGGGTGAGAGACACATCATCGCCCTCCAAAGGGGCCAATTAGCCGTTAAGGGTTTGAGGCACATCATCGCCCATCCAAGGGTCTCATTAGCCCTAAGGGGGTGAGACACATCATCGCCCATCAACAGGGCTCATATTAGCCCTATGGGGCGTAAGACACATCATTTCCCATCTAAGGCGCTCATTATCCCTAAGGGGTGTCAGTCACATTGTCGCCCATCCAAGAGGCTTATTAGTCCTAAGGGGTGTTAGACACATCATCGCCCATCTAAAGGGCTCATTAGCCCTAAGGGGTGTCAGACACAGCATCGCCCATCCAAGGGGCTTATTAGTCCAAAGAGGCGTGAGACATATAATCGCCCATCCAAGGGCCTTATTAGCCCTAAAGGGTGTCAGACACATCATCGCCCATCAAAGGGGCTCATTAACCCAAAGGGGCATCAGAAACATCATACCCAATACAAGGAGCTGATTAGCCCTAATGGACGTCAGACAAATCATTGCCCATCCAAAGGGCTCATTAGTCCTATGGGGCGTGAGACACATCATCGCCCATCAATGGGGCTTATTAGACCTAAGAGGCGTCAGACACATCATCGCTCATCCAAGGGGCTCATTAGCCCTAAGGGGCATGAGACACATCATCACCCTTCCTAGGGGCTCAATAGCCCTTAGGGGTGTGAGACACATCATCGCCGTTCCAAGGGGCTCATTAGCACTAAGGGGTGTAAGACACATCATCTCCCATCTAAGGGGCTCATTAGCCCTAATGGGCGTTACGCACATTATCACCCATCCAAGGGTCTCATTAGCCCTATGGGGTGTGAGACACATCATCGCCCTTCAAAGGGGCAAATTAGCCCTTAGGGGTTTGAGAAACATCATCGCCCATCCAAGGGGCTAATTAGCCATAAGAGGGTGAGACACATCATCGCCCATCTACGGGGCTCATATTAGCCCTATAGGGTGTGAGACACATCATCGCCCATCCAAGGGGCTGATTAGCCCTAAGGGGTGTCAGACACATCGTCGCCTATCCAAGAGGCTTATTAGTCCTAAGGGGTGTTAGACACATCATCGCCCATCTAAGGGGCTCATTAGCCCTAAAGGGGCGTTAGACACATCATCGCCCATCCAAGGGGCTCATTAGCCAAACGGGGCGTCAGGCGCATCATCGCCCGTCAAAGGGGCTCATTAGCCGTAAGTGGCGTCAGGAGCATCATCGCCCATCCAAGGGGCTCATTAACCCGAACAGGTTCCAAACTTATATCACCCTCCCAAGGAACTCGGCAGCACCATAGGGCGTCAAACATAACTAGAAACACAAGTATACATAAGTTAGCCATAAAAATTTGTTTCTTCATTGATGTTGCTTCAAATACATAAGTCTCCATGTTTCTTCACAGACACTTGTCAACCAGGAGGCTCTTATAATGCGGCAATTATATCATCACGCATCCTAGGGGCTCAATATGGGGTTATCCGATCACGTACCGTTCTAAGACTTGCTTAAAAAATGAGACTGTAATTAGAAATATGTTATTTAACCACAGTAGAGGCCTTTTTTTCGCAATTTCGTTTGGTCGAATGCATCAAGGTTTCCATGGTCGCCTATCTAAACGGGGCTCATTAACCGTAATGGGTTTTAGACACATCATCGCCTATGCAAGGGGCTCATTAGCCCTAAGCGGTGTAAGACAGATTATCGCCCATCTAAGGGGCTCATTAGCCCTAATGGGCGTTAGACTCATTATAAACCATCCAAGGGGCTCATTAGCCTTAAGGGCATGAGACACATCACCGCTCTTCCTAGGGGCTCAATAGCCCTAAGGGGTGTGAGACACATCATCGCCGTTCCAAGGGACTCATTAGCACTAAGGGTGTAAGACACATCATCTCCATCTAAGGGGCTCATTAGCCCTAATGGGCGTTACACAAATTATCACCCATCCAAGGGTCTCATTAGCCTTATAGGGTGTGAGACACATCATCGCCCTCCTAAGGGGCCAATTAGCCGTTAAGGGTTTGAGGCACATCATCGCCCATCCAAGGGTCTCATTAGCCCTAAGGGGTGAGACACATCATCGCCCATCAATAGGGCTCATATTAGCCCTATGGGGCGTAGGACACATCATTTCCCATCTAAGGCGCTCATTATCCCTAAGGGGTGTCAGTCACATTGTCGCCCATCCAAGAGGCTTATTAGTCCTAAGGGGTGTTAGACACATCATCGCCCATCTAAAGGGCTCATTAGCCCTAAGGGGTGTCAGACACAGCATCGCCCATCCAAGGGGCTTATTAGCCTAAAGAGGTGTGAGACATATAATCACCCATCCAAGGGCCTTATTAGCCCTAAAGGGTGTCAGACACATCATCGCCCATCAAAGGGGCTCATTAACCCAAAGGGGAATCAGAAACATCATAGCCCATCCAAGGAGCTGATTAGCCCTAATGGACGTCAGACAAATCATTGCCCATCCAAAGGGCTCATTAGTCCTATGGGGCGTGAGACACATCATCGCCCATCAATGGGGCTTATTAGACCTAAGAGGCGTCAGACACATCATCGCTCATCCAAGGGGCTCATTAGCCCTAAGGGACATGAGACACATCATCACCCTTCCTAGGGGCTCAATAGACCTAAGGGGTGTGAGACACATCATCGCCGTTCCAAGGGGCTCATTAACATTAAGGGGTGTAAGACACATCATCTCCCATCTAAGGGGCTCATTAGCCCTAATGGGAGTTACAAACATTATCACCCATCCAAGGGTCTCATTAGCCCTATGGGGTGTGAGACACATCATCGCCCATCCAAGGGGCTCATTAGCCCTAAGGGGTGTCAGACACATCGTCGCCTATCCAAGAGGCTTATTAGTCCTAAGGGGTGTTAGACACATCATCGCCCATCTAAGGGGCTCATTAGCCCTAAAGGGGCGTTAGACACATCATCGCCCATCCAAGGGGCTCATTATCCAAACGGGGCTTCAGGCGCATCATCGCCCGTCAAAGGGGCTCATTAGCCATAAGTGGCGTCAGGAGCATCATCGCCCATCCAAGGAGCTCATTAACCCGAACAGGTTCCAAACTTATATCGCCCTCCCATGGGACTCGGCCGCACCATAGGGCGTCAAACATAACAAAAAATACAAGTATACATAATTTAGCCATAAAAATTTGTTTCTTCATTGATGTTGCTTCAAATACATAAGTCTCCATGTTTCTTCACAGACACTTGTCAACCAGGAGGCTCTTATAATGCGACAATTATATCATCACGCATCCTAGGGGCTCAATACGGGGTTATCCGAGCACGTACCGTTCTAAGACTTGCTTAAAAATGAGACTGTAATTAGAAATATGTTATTTTAACCACAATAGAGGCCTTTTTTTCGCAATTTCGTTTGGTCGAATGCATCAAGGTTTCCATGGTCGCCTATCTAAAAGGGGCTCATTAACCGTAATGGGTTTTAGACACATCATCGCCTATGCAAGGGGCTCATTAGCCCTAAGCGGTGTAAGACAGATTTTCGCCCATCTAAGGGGCTTATTAGCCCTAATGAGCGTCAGACTCATTATCGCCCATCCAAGGGGCTCAATAGCCCTAAGGGGCATGAGACACATCATCGCCCTTCCTAGGGGCTCAATAGCCCTAAGGGGTGTGAGACACATCATCGTCGTTCCAAGGGGCTCATTAGCACTAAGGGGTGTAAGATACATCATCTCCCATCCAAGGGGCTCATTAGCCCTAATGGGCGTTACACACATTATCACCCATCCAAGGGTCTTATTAGTCCAAAGAGGCGTGAGACATATAATCGCCCATCCAAGGGCCTTATTAGCCCTAAAGGGTGTCAGACACATCATCGCCCATCAAAGGGGCTCATTAACCCAAAGGGGCATCAGAAACATCATAGCCCATCCAAGGAGCTGATTAGCCCTAATGGACGTCAGACAAATCATTGCCCATCCAAAGGGCTAATTACTCCTATGGGGCGTGAGACACATCATCGCCCATCAATGGGGCTTATTAGACCTAAGAGGTGTCAGACACATCATCGCTCATCCAAGGGGCTCATTAGCCCTAAGTGGCATGAGACACATCATCACCCTTCCTAGGGGCTCAATAGCCCTTAGGGGTGTGAGACACATCATCGCCGTTCCAAGGGGCTCATTAGCACTAAGGGGTATAAGACACATCATCTCCCATCTAAGGGGCTCATTAGCCCTAATGGGCGTTACACACATTATCACCCATCCAAGGGTCTCATTAGCCCTATGGGGTGTGAGACACATCATCGCCCTTCAAAGGGGCAAATTAGCCCTTAGGGGTTTGAGAAACATCATCGCCCATCCAAGGGGCTAACTAGCCATAAGAGGGTGAGACACATCATCGCCAATCTACGGGGCTCATATTAGCCCTATAGGGTGTGAGACACATCATCGCCCATCCAAGGGGCTCATTAGCCCTAAGGGGGTGTCAGACACATCGTCGCCTATCCAAGAGGCTTATTAGTCCTAAGGGGTGTTAGACACATCATCGCCCATCTAAGGGGCTCATTAGCCCTAAAGGGGCGTTAGACACATCATCTTCCATCCAAGGGGCTCATTAGCCAAACGGGGCGTCAGGCGCATCATCGCCCGTCAAAGGGGCTCATTAGCCGTAAGTGGCGTCAGGAGCATCATCGCCCATCCAAGGGGCTCATTAACCCAAACAGGTTCCAAACTTATATCACCCTCCCAAGGAACTCGGCAGCACCATAGGGCGTCAAACATAACTAGAAATACAAGTATACATAAGTTAGCCATAAAAATTTGTTTCTTCATTGATGTTGCTTCAAATACATAAGTCTCCATGTTTCTTCACAGACACTTGTCAACCAGGAGGCTCTTATAATGCGGCAATTATATCATCACGCATCCTAGGGGCTCAATATGGGGTTATCCGATCACGTACCGTTCTAAGACTTGCTTAAAAATGAGACTGTAATTAGAAATATGTTATTTTAACCATAATAGAGGCCTTTTTTTCGAAATTTCGTTTGGTCGAATGCATCAAGGTTTCCATGGTCGCCTATCTAAAAGGGGCTCATTAACCGTAATGGGTTTTAGACACATCATCGCCTATACAAGGGGCTCATTAGCCCTAAGCGGTGTAAGACAGATTATCGCCCATCTAAGGGGCTCATTACCCTAATGGGCGTTAGACTCATTATAAACCATCCAAGGGGCTCATTAGCCTTAAGGGGCATGAGACACATCACCGCTCTTCCTAGGGGCTCAATAGCCCTAAGGGGTGTGAGACACATCATCGCCGTTCCAAGGAGCTCATTAGCACTAAGGGGTGTAAGATACATCATCTTCCATCCAAGGGGCTCATTAGCCCTAATGGGCGTTACACACATTATCACCCATCCAAGGGTCTCATTAGCCTTATAGGGTGTGAGACACATCAACGCCCTCCAAAGGGGCCAATTAGCCGTTAAGGGTTTGAGGCACATCATCGCCCATCCAAGGGTCTCATTAGCCCTAAGGGGGTGAGACACATCATTGCCCATCAACAGGGCTCATATTAGCCCTATGGGGCGTAAGACACATCATTTCCCATCTAAGGCGCTCATTATCCCTAAGGGGTGTCAGTCACATTGTCGCCCATCCAAGAGGCTTATTAGTCCTAAGGGGTGTTAGACACATCATCGCCCATCTAAAAGGCTCATTAGCCCTAAGGGGTGTCACACACAACATCGCCCATCCAAGGGGCTTATTAGTCCAAAGAGGCGTGAGACATATAATCGCCCATCCGAGGGCCTTATTAGCCCTAAAGGGTGTAAGACACATCATCGCCCATCAAAGGGGCTCATTAACCCAAAGGGGCATCAGAAACATCATAGCCCATCCAAGGAGCTGATTAGCCCTAATGGACGTCAGACAAATCATTGCCCATCCAAAGGGCTCATTAGTCCTATGGGGCGTGAGACACATCATCGCCCATCAATGGGGCTTATTAGACCTAAGAGGCGTCAGACACATCATCGCCCATCCAAGGGGCTCATTAGCCCTTAGGGGCATGAGACACATCATCACCCTTCCTAGGGGCTCAATATCCCTAAGGGGTGTGAGACACATCATCGCCGTTCCAAGGGGCTCATTAGCACTAAGGGGTGTAAGACACATCATCTCCCATCTAAGGGGCTCATTAGCCCTAATGGGCGTTACACACATTATCACCCATCCAAGGGTCTCATTAGCCTTATAGGGTGTGAGACACATCAACGCCCTCCAAAGGGGCCAATTAGCCGTTAAGGGTTTGAGGCACATCATCGCCCATCCAAGGGTCTCATTAGCCCTAAGGGGGTGAGACACATCATTGCCCATCAACAGGGCTCACATTAGCCCTATGGGGCGTAAGACACATCATTTCTCATCTAAGGCGCTCATTATCCCTAAGGGGTGTCAGTCACATTGTCGCCCATCCAAGAGGCTTATTAGTCCTAAGGGGTGTTAGACACATCATCGCCCATCTAAAAGGCTCATTAGCCCTAAGGGGTGTCACACACAGCATCGCCCATCCAAGGGGCTTATTAGTCCAAAGAGGCGTGAGACATATAATCGCCCATCCGAGGGCCTTATTAGCCCTAAAGGGTGTCAGACACATCATCGCCCATCAAAGGGGCTCATTAACCCAAAGGGGCATCAGAAACATCATAGCCCATCCAAGGAGCTGATTAGCCCTAATGGACGTCAGACAAATCATTGCCCATCCAAAGGGCTCATTAGTCCTATGGGGCGTGAGACACATCATCGCCCATCAATGGGGCTTATTAGACCTAAGAGGCGTCAGACACATCATCGCCCATCCAAGGGGCTCATTAGCCCTAAGGGGCATGAGACACATCATCACCCTTCCTAGGGGCTCAATATCCCTAAGGGGTGTGAGACACATCATCGCCGTTCCAAGGGGCTCATTAGCACTAAGGGGTGTAAGACACATCATCTCCCATCTAAGGGGCTCATTAGCCCTAATGGGCGTTACACACATTTTCACCCATCCAAGGGTCTCATTAGCCTTATAAGGTGTGAGACACATCATCGCCCTTCAAAGGGGCAAATTAGCCCTTAGGGGTTTGAGAAACATCATCGCCCATCCAAGGGGCTCATTAGCCCTAAGGGGGTGAGACACATCATAGCCCATCAACAATGCTCATATTAGACCTATAGGGCGTAAGACACATCATTGCCCATCTAAGGCGCTCATTATCCCTAAGGGGTGTCAGTCACATCGTCGCCCATCCAAGAGGCTTATTAGTCCTAAGGGGTGTTAGACACTTCATCGCCCATCCAAAGGGCTAATTAGCCCTAAGGGCGTCAGAAACATCATCGCCCTTCCAAGGGGCTCATTAGCCCTAAGAGGTGTGAGACATATAATCGCCAATCCAAGGAGTCGATTAGCCCTAATGGACGTCAGACACATCATCGCCCATCTAAAGGGCTCATTAGTCCTATGGGGCGTGAAACACATCATCGTCTATAAATGGGGCTTATTAGACCTAAGAGGCGTCAGACACATCATCGCCCATCCAAGGGGCTCATTAGCCAAACGGGGTGTCAGGCGCAACATCGCCCATCAAAGGGGCTCATTAGCCATATGTGGCGTCAGGAGCATCATCGCCCATCCAAGGGTCACATTAACCCGAAGGGGTTCCAAACTTATATCCCCCTCCCAAGGGACTCGACCGGACCATAGGGCGTCAAACATAACAATAAATACAAGTATACATACGTTCGCCATAAAATTTTGCTTCTTTATTGATGTTGCTTCAAATACATAAGTCTACATGTTTCTTCACAGACACTTGTCAACCAAGAGGCTCTTATAAAGCGTCAATTATATCATCACCCATCCTAGGGGCTCAATATGGGGTTATCCGAGCACGTACCGTTCTAAGACTTGCTTAAAAATGAGACTGTAATTAGAAATATGTTATTTTAACCACAGTAGAGGCCTTTTTTTGCAATTTCGTTTGGTCGAATGCATCAAGGTTTCCCTGGTCGCCTATCTAAAAGGGGCTCATTAACTCTAAGGGGTGTTAGACACATCATCGCCCATCCAAGGGGCTCATTAGCACTAAGGGGTGTCAGACAGATTATCGCCCATCTAAGGGGCTAATTAGCCCTAATGTGCGTCAGACACATTATCACCCATCCAAGGGGCTTAATAACCCTAAGGGGCATGAGACACATCATCGCCCTTCCTAGGGGCTCATTAGCCCTAATGGGTGTGAGACACATCATCGCCCTTCCAAGGGACTCATTAGCCCTTCCTAGGGGCTCATTAGCCCTTAGGGGTTTGAGACACATCATCTCCCATCCAAGGGGCTAATTATCCCTAAGGGGGTGAGACACATCATCGCCCATCCACGGGGCTCATATTATCCCTATGGGGTGTGAGACGCATCATTGCCCATCCAAGGGGCTCATTAGCCCTAAGGGGTGTCAGACACATCGTCGCCTATCCATGAGGCTCATTAGCCCTAAAGGGGCGTCAGACACATCATCGCCCATCCAAGGGGCTCATTAGCCCTAAGAGGCGTGAGACACATCATCGCCCATCGAAGGGGCTCATTAGCATAAAGGGGCGTAAGAAAAATCATCGCCCATCCAAGGAGCTGATTAGCCCTAATGGGAGTTACACACATTATCATCCATTAAAGGGTCTCATTAGCCCTAAGGGGCATGAGACACATCATCGCCCTTCCTAGGGGCTCATTAGCCCTAAGGGGTGTGAGACACATCATCGCCCTTCAAAGGAGCTCATTAGCCCTTAGGGGTTTGAGACACATCATCGCCCATCCAAGGGGCTCATTAGCCCTAAGGGGGTTAGACACATCATTGCCCATCAACAGGGCTCACATTATCCCTATGAGGCGTCAGATAGATCATTGCCCATCGAAGGGGCTCATTAACCTAAAGGGGCGTCAGAAACATCATCGCCCATCTAAGGAGATGATTAACCTAATGGACGTCAGACACATCATCGCCTATCCAAAGGGCTCATTAATCTTATGGGGCGTGAGACACATCATCGCCTATCAATGGGGCTTATTAGACCTAAGAGCCGACAGATACATCATCGCCCATCCTAGGGGCTCATTAGCCAAACGGGGCGTCAGGCGCATCATAGCCCATCAAAGGGGCTTATTAGCCATAAGGGGCGTCAGGCGCATCATCGCCCATCCAAGGGGCTCATTAAACCGAAGGGGTTCCAAACTTATATCGCCCTCCCAAGGGACTCGGCCGCACCATAGGGCGTCAAACATAACTATAAATATAAGTATACATAAGTCTATATGTTTCTTCACAGACACTTTTCAACCAGGAGGCTCTTATAAAGCGTTAATTATATCATCACCCATCCTAGTAAGTAGAAAAATGTTATTTTCACCATAATAGAGGCCTTTTTTCGCAATTTCGTTTGGCCGAATGCATCAAGGTATCCCATGGTCGCCTATCTAAAAGAAGCTCATTAACCCTAAGGGGTGTTAGACACATCATCGCCCATCCAAGGGGCTCATTAGCCCTAAGGGGTTTCAGACAGATTATCGCCCATCTAAGGGGCTCATTAGCCCTAATGTGCGTTAGACACATTATCGCTCATCTAAGGGGCTCATTAACCCTAAGGGGCATGAGACATATCATCACCCTTCCTAGGGGCTAATTAGCCCAAAGGGGTGTGAGACACATCGTCGCCCTTCCACGGGACTCATTAGCCCTTAGGGGTTTGAGACACTTCATCGCCCACCCAAGGGGCTAATTAGCCCTAAGGGGGTGAGACACATCATCGCCCGTCCACGGGGTTAATATTAGCCCTATAGGGTGTGAGACACATCATCCCCCATCCAAGGGGCTCATTAGCCGTAAGGGGTGTCAGACACATCGTCGCCTATCCAAGAGGCTTATTAGTCCTAAGGGGTGTTAGACACATCATCGCCCATCTAAGGGGCTCATTAGCCCTAAAGGGGTGTCAGACACATCATCGCCCATCTAAGGGGCTCATTAGCCCTAAGAGGAGTGAGACACATCATCGCCCATACCAAGGGCCTTATTAGCCGTACAAGGTGTCAGAAACATCATCACCCATCGAAAGGGCTCATTAGCATAAACGGGCGTCAGAAAAATCATCGCTCATCCAAGGAGCTGATTAGCCCTAAGGGACGTTAGACACATCATCACCCATCCAAGGGGCTCATTAGTCCTATGGGGCGTTAGACACATCATTACCTATCGAAGGGGCTCATTAGCCTAAAGGGGCGTCAGAAACATCATCGCCCATCGAAGGACCCGAATAGCCCTAAGGGGCGTTAGACACATCATCGCCCATCCATGGGGCGTGATATACATCATCGCCCATTAATGGGGCTCATTAGCCATAAAAGGCGTTTGGCATATCATCGTCCATCCAAAGGGCTCATTAACACGAAGGGGTACCAAACTTATATCGCCCTCCCAAGGAACTCGGCCGGCCTACAGGGTATTAAACATAAAAATAAATTCAAGTGTACATATGTTAGCCATAAAAATTTGTTTCTTCATTGATGTTGCTTCAAATACTTTAGTATACATGTTTCTTCACAAACACTAGTCAAACAGGAGGCTCTTATAAAGCGTCAATTATATCATCACCCATCCTAGGGGCTCAATATGGGGTGTTCCGAACACGTACCGTTCCAAGCCTTGCTTTAAAATGAGATCGTAATGAGAAAATTAGCATTTTCACAACGCTAAAGGCCTTTTTTCGCAATTTCGATCGGCAAAATGCATTAAAGTTTTCTATGGTCGCCAATCTAAAAGAGCTCATTAACCCTAAGGGGTGTCAGACACATAATCGCCCATCCAAGGGGCTCATTAGCCCTAAGGGGTGTCAGACACATCATCGCTCATCTAAGGGGCTCATTAGCCCTAAGGGACATGAGACACATCATCGCCCTTCCTACAGGCTCATTAGCTCTAACGGGTGTGAGACACATCATCGCCCTTCCGAGGGGCCCATTAGCCCTTAGGGGTTTGAGACACATCATCGCCATCCAAGGGGCTCATTAGCCATAAGGGGGTGAGACACATCATCACCCATCCATGGGGCTCATATTAGCTCTATGGGGCGTGAGACACATGATCGCCCATCCAAGGGGCTCATTAGCCCTAAAGGATGTTAAACACATCGTCGCCCATCCAAGTGGCTTATTAGTCCTAAGGGGTGTAAGATACATCGTCGCCCATCCAAGGGGCTCATTAGCCCTTAGAGGCGTGAGATACATCATCGCCAGCCAACGACCTTATTAGCCCTAAAGGTGTCAGACACATCATCTCCTATCCATGGGGCTCATTATCCCAAAGGGGCGTGAGATATATCATCGCCCATCCACGGGGCTCATTATCCCTATGCGGCCTGAGACACATCATCGCCCATTTAAGGAGCTCATTAGCCCTAAGGTGTGTCAATATATATTATCGCCCATCCAAGAGGCTTATTAGTCCTAAAGGGCGTTAGACACATGATCGCCCATCTAATGGGCTCAAAAGCCTTAAGGGGCGTCAGTAACATCATCGCACATCCAAGGAGATGATTAGCCCTAAGGGACGTCAGACATATCATCGCCCATCCAAGGGGCTCATTAGCCCTAAGGGGCGTGAGAGACATCATCGCCCTTCAATGGGGCTTATTTGCCCTAAGGGGCGTCAGACACATCATCGCCCATCCAAGGGGTTCATTAACCCTAAGGGGCTTCAGAAACATCATTGCCCATCCAAGGAGCTGATTAGCCCTTTGGGACGTCAGACACATCATTGCCCATTCAAGGGGCTCATTAGTCCTATCGGGCGTGAGACACATCAATGGGGCTTATTAGCCCTAAGGGGCGTCCGACACACTATCGCTCATCCAAGGGGATCATTAGCCTTAAGGGGTGAGAGACACATCATTGTCCATCCAAGGGGCTCATTAGCCATAAGGGGTGAGAGACACATCATCGCCCATCAAAGGAGCTCATTAGCCATAAGGGGCGTTAGGAGCATCATCGCCCATCGAAGGGGCTTATTAACTCGAACGGGTACAAAACTTATATCTCCCTCCCAAGGGACTCGGCCGCCCCACAGGGCATCAAACATAATAATAAATAAAAATATACATATGTTAGCCATAAAAATTTGTTTCTTCATTGATGTTGCTCCCTATCTTTGATTTGACACCCTTAATGAGTCTTTGCTATAACCATGTGAGATTTATATTTGTTCAAGCTTTCATCATACTCTTGCATGAGTGGCATGAATCCTTGATTTTCGCAAACCTAATCTGGAATCTTAGCGTATGATTCCTAAGACCGTGACCGAACTACCTAGGGAGGACAAAGGCAAGTTTTTCGGGGAGGTAATTTTCTCTTTCTAGGATAGTCACTTTTTGGTTTGGGATACATTTGCCTACTTGTTACCCCTTTGAACCCTTTTCCCTCTTTTCAAGCCTCATAATTAGATATCTTGAGCCTTTTGTTTCGTTCTCCTTCTTTTTGGTTTTTGTGAAGCAAGGGTCAATGTTTGGTGATTGTGGTCTATGAAGTTGGGGTTTGGTTCGAATTGGTACACATAATTGAGTTGTTTATATTTGGTAAATAATGGCAAATGCTTATGTAAAACCCGTCCTTAGTAAAAAAGGGCAAGGACTAATGCTTTTATGGAGTTCAAGGAAATTCAAACAGTTTTATTAATGAGAAAATTAAAAAAAAAAAAAAAGAAAAATAAAAGAAAAAAAAATTGAAGTTTCTTTCTCCTCTCTATGCATTGTGGACAATGTTTCTTTTAGCTTGGGGGAAAGCGCTTGCGCTTTTTGTTCTAATGATTGTAGATTGTTGCTTTGAATAAGCTTAGGGGTGTTAATACGTTTTTATTTGGTGATTACTTAAGTTTGGTGTTGAGATTTGGCCGGTCTTTACTTCACAATTTAGGATAACCACCAAATTTTAAATTTTAAGCCTACCTTAACCCTTCTTGCCTTACGTTACAACCTTGAGGAAGACCTTTGGACCTAGGAGTTGAGTCTTTCATCGGTGGAGGGAATCATAGGTTGTATACTAAGGAAAGGGGATGCGAAATCAAGATGTCGAGTAGCCCAAAAATTTAATCCTTTTCCGGTTCCTTTGCGTAATCTATGAGATGCTCACTAAGGGGAGACATGAGATTAGTAGGGGGAACGTGGTAAGACCGTTTGGGATGAAAGTGGAATGTGATAACTAGTTCCTATGCTTAGCATATTTATGTTTCAATCAACCTTAGGTATCTTATAACGCGCATACCATAATTCTCTTTAGAAAGGTTGTTATTCATTTGAATTATAGTCTCTTTGTAAAGTCCATTTCGTTTGTTTCCTTTTTCCTCTTTCTTTTCCTTCTTTGGTTTGCCTCTTGGGGGTTTGGTGGAAAGTTATGGGTAAACTTTTAGAATAAGTCCTTCTTATTCCTTTTAGCCTTTGTTTTGCTCGGGACGAGCAAAAGTCTAGCTTGGGGGAATTTGATGAGTGTCATTTATGGCACTCATAGGGTGGTCTTTTAGGGTTATTTCTTTCCCCTTTTCATGATTTCTTCTCTTATTTTTGGTCCATTTTCCATTAGTTTCTCTTTTTCCTCTTTTCTTTATGATTCTCGTGTTTTTATCGTGTTTTCCTTTATTTGTCTCTTTTTCCCTTTTATTTCCTTTCTTTGTGTACTTGTGTAGGTATTGTTAGAATCACTTTGGCAAAGGATTCAATTTGGGACTTTAATGATCAAGCAAGGAAGAAGCATTTGGCTAGAGAGGGCTTAGAGAGGGCTTGGAGAGGCCTCGGAGAGGTTTCCAAGGCAAATCCAGCAGGTCGCAGGCGCGGCTCATCTTGCCGCGGGCGCGGGCCCATGTTACTCAAAATTGCCAAAACTTGGCAGGAACTTTCCGCGGTTGCCCTGCGGGCTCTCTGCGGGCGCGGGTAAAATGGAGAGGCCGCTCCATTCAGAGAGACGGCGGCCCCCTGATCAGGCTTTTGGAGCAGGGGATTAGCCGCGGGCGAGGGTTTCACTGCCGCGGGCGAGGATCTCTGTTGCCGCGGGCGCGGGGTCTGCCTAGATAGCCCGCGGAGGGTTCCGTACCCATTTTTCCGCGGGCGCGGGTCTATCGAGAGAGGGCGCGGGAGCTGCCAATTTCTTCTTTGCTTATAAACAGAATTGTATTTCCTTTTTGAAGGGGACTTTTGATAATTTTCATTAGCTTAGTTTTAGAGAGAGAATCTAGAGAGAAGTTAGAGAGAAGTTTTTGGTTTTGGATTTGTAACTCAACATTTGATCAATCAAGTTTGGATTCCTTCATTTTCAATCATCAATATTAGTGAGAATCTCTTCCTTCTTTCATCTTTTACTTACTTGCTATTTGATTTTTGCTTGTTACTTGTTCTTCTTTGGATTTGAATTTGATATTGTTGATTATTTTTGATTTCTCTTAGATTTTGATATAGAAATTAAGATTAAAGCACTTTCAAGTTATTTGTTCTTGAATTTCACCATGATTAGTGAGTAGATTAGTTGCTAGGGAAAGGGGGAAGCATGTTTGATTAATGAAATTGCTAGTTGATGCTCTTTGATTGATTGGTTTCTTGAAATTAAATTGGTTGACATAGTTTTGCATGTGATTGATTAGACTAGGAGTGATCAACCTATAATATTAATCTAGATTGCATTGCAACTCTTAATGACATGAACAATCGAATTGAAAGTTGCTCTAATTGATTGGGTTTGCTTGTGATTCTTCTTGATTTGCCTTTCATAGTGACACCTAGATTGGCCTATAGGAGACAGCATTTGAACTCTCTTGATTGCTACTATTGTTTGTCTATTGCAATACTTTAATTAATTGATTGAGCTCTAAACTAGCATTATCATTGAACTTGCATGTGGAACCCATATCCCTAGTGTTTAGACCTTTGTTTTACTTGATTAGACTTGCTTTATTTTACCATAGTGCCAACCATAATATCAACTCCATCTTCGAGGTAGCTTGACTTAGACTCTAGTATTCATCATTGCATTCCCTAGGGATCGACCCTTAACTTGCCCTATATTCATATAAGGTTGGGTAGCTGTTTAAAAATTTTGTTTGACTTGGGGAAAGGGTAGATAACGACATACATTTTCCCCCTCGTCAAAATGGCGCCGTTGCCGAAAATATATACAATAAGATTTTGTTTCTTTAGGCTACACTTGTAGCCGTGCTACTAATATTTTATTTGAAGTTTTGCATGCATAGAGCTCGTGATCGATCCATTGTGCCTTTTGACCCGGAAATTGAGAGGACTCTCTCAAGGAGAAGAATAGCTAATCGATTTTCCTTGGGGTATAGTTCTTCAAGTGAAGAAGATATTGAAGAAGAGCAAGGCATGGGAGAAAATCCGAGAGTGGCCTTGAAAAAGCTAGGAATACCCGGTGCTTATAGGTTTAAGAGCGTCATAGCTCCGCCTACAACACCGGCAAATGATTTCGAGATTCGGCCGGCCATGATCACCTTAATTGAGAGGAGGCAATATAGTGGGGCTAAGAATGAGAGCCCGTTGAACCATCTTAAAGAATTTGAAAAATATTGCAACACCATCAAAGTCAACGGAGTTTCTCAAGAATTCATACGCCTCAAGTTGTTCCCCTTCTCTCTCATAGGAAGCTCCTTAGAGTGGTTAGATAAAGAGGTGAAGCCCAATTTCTTGAGAACATGGGTTTTTACCCTCAAAGGCCTTCTTGTCCCGTTTTTACCCTCAAAAGAAGACGGCGGAGGCAAGAGCCTTGATTCAAGGGTTCAAGCAAAGGCCAAATGAAAGCCTTTACGAAGCATGGGAGAGATACAAAGAGTATCAAAGGGAGTGCCCTCACCACGGAATCCCAACATACCAAGTGGTCCAAATCTTCTATGGCGGTTTAAGTCCCCATGGCAAGTCATGCCTTGATGGGGGGGCCGGGGGTCCTATCATGAACAAGACCGAGGAAGAAGTGGTGGACATCATTGAGGACGTGGTGACATACTATAGAGATTGGCAAGATGGGGAGAGAGACTCTTCAAGCAAGAAATCTTCATTGTACTTGGTAGACCATCTAAACGTGATCAACAACCTTTCCTCCCAAATGACAATCTTGGGAAAGGAGATGACCGCAATCAAAGCCTAGTTAGAGAGCACTTCTACTTCATCCCAAGCTACGAATCTTCCCTCCCAATTTAAAGGGAGAGGTACTCCTTCTAACTCTCAACCCCTTCCCTCTTCACATAATATGCCTATGGGTTGTTTGTTTTGTGATGCATGTGGATCGTATGATCACGACTCTAGTAATTGTCCTAACGAATGTGTTGATGAGTTTGATAACAATGAGAGTGAGCATGTGAATTATGTGTCAAATAATAATGCTCAAAGGTTTGATAATCAAAGAGGTCAATGGAATAGGAATTACCAAAACCAAGGCAACTTTGACTACTATAATCAAGGTGGTTGTTATAGAAACCAAGGGAACCAAGGTTCCCGTGGTAGCTATAATAATCAAGGTTATAGTGGCAAAACTCAAAGCTAAATTATGGTAATCAAAACCAAGGTTATAGAAATCACAACCAAGGTTGTGGTAACCATAATCAAGGTGGTGGTAACCATAATCAAGGTTATGGACAAAATCAAAATAGGGGTACTTGGAACAATCAAGGGAAGGGCAATTTTAAAAATAATGCTCAAAGAAGTCCCCCACTCGGATTTGTTCCAAGGACTCAAGGAGAAAATTCCTATTCCCAACCTTCTTCACCTAGGACCAATTTGGAAGAAATAATTGAGAATCAAACCAAGTTGTTGAACACATACATGGCCGTTAGTGATAAGAAGTTCAATGAAATGATGACCCACAATAAAATGCTTGAAAATCAAATTTCTCAACTTGCTAATTCTTTTAAAGATCATGCAATCCATTCTTCTTTACCTTCCCAAGGTCTTGATCCCAAGAAACACGTGAATGCTATTGTTACTAGGAGCGGTAAGGTTCTTGAGGAGAGATTGCCTAGGAAGGGTGAGGATAAGGAGATTCCTAAGAAAGCCTTGGTTGAGAATGAGGGGGTTAGGGCATCATTGGATGAGGTTGTGGTTGAGACACCTATAGAGGTGAGAGTAGAGAAAGAAATTGTGAAACCAAAGCTCCCTTACCCTAAAAAATTCATGAGACACAAATTGGATGAGCAATTTGGGAGATTCATTGATATGCTAAAATAACTTCATCTTTCTCTACCTTTTACCGATGTGATTAACCAAATGCCAAATTATGCCAAATTCCTCAAGGACATTTTGAGTGGGAAAAGGACTTGTGAGGTTGTGGAAACTATCAATTTGACCGGAAATTATAGTGCTATCATCATGAACAAAATGCCACCCAAATTGAAAGACCCCGGAAACTTCTCCATCTCTTGTGCCATTAACAAGATGCAAATTGATAATGCCTTATGTGACTTGGGAGCTAGTGTTAGCATAATTCCATATTCAGTTTATCAAAGGCTTGAACTAGGCGAACTCTTACCTTCTAACATTACCTTGCAATTAGCCGATAGATCAATCAAGTTTCCAAAAGGTAAGGTAGAAGATGTTCCATTGAGGGTTGGGAAGTTTGTGTTCCCGGTGGATTTTATTGCGCTTGAAATGGATGAAGATGCTACTATTACAATCATTTTAGGTAGACCCTTTCTTGCTACCTCGGGTGCTATGATTGATGTGAGGAGTGCAAAGATTTCCCTTAAGGTAGGAGATGAGGTCATTGAATTTGATTTGAATGAAAGCATGAAATATCCATCTTCTTCTCTAGAAAATTGCATGATGATTGATTCACTTGATCATGTTTTGTCTTCCATGCATGAGCACTTGCTCACCTCTAACGATGCTCTTGAGAATGTTTTGTTGAACAAGGACAAAGTAGGTATACCATGCAAGGAAGTGGCATTCTATGAAGAATTGCTTAATGGAAGCATGGAAGAAGTGGATGAGCAAATGTGCTTGAAAATATCAAGCCAAGAGGGTTTGCAAGCGGCCACATCAAAGGAAGGTAATGGTGTGCCTATGGTAGAGCTCAAACCTCTACCATCACACCTTAGGTATGAGTTCTTGGGCCCTCATTCCACTTATCCCGTGATAGTTAGTACATCCTTGAGCGTGAGCCAAGCTCAAGAGTTATGTGGTGTTTTGAGAAAGCACCAAGGTGCTTTGGGGTACACAATTGATGATCTTAAAGGTATAAGCCCCGCCTTGTGCCAACACCATATAACACTTAAGGAAGGCGCCCTTCCTTCTATCGAATGACAAAGAAAACTACATCCCCAAATGGAAGAAGTAGTTAAGAAGGAGATCACCAAGCTATTGGATGCGGGAATCATATTCCCCATCTCAAGCTCAATGTGGGTCTCCCCCGTGCATGTGGTTCCAAAGAAGGGGGGCATGACCGTGGTTGAGAATGAGAAGGGTGAGCTCATTCCAACTAGGACGGTCACGGCTTGGCGGATGTGTATAGACTATAGACGTCTAAACACATCCACCAAGAAGGATCATTTCCCTCTTCCATTTATTGATCAAATGCTTGAAAGACTAACAAGGCACAAGTACTATTGTTTCCTCGATGGATATTCGGGATTCTTTCAAATCCCCAGTCACCCTGATGATCAAGAGAAAACTACCTTCACATGTCCTTATGGGACCTTTGCCTAGCGAAGAATGCCCTTTGGGTTATGCAATGCTCCCGCTACATTCCAAAGGTGCATGATGAGTATCTTTCGGGATATGTTGGAGGAGGAAATGGAGGTTTTCGTGGATGACTTTTCGGTGGGGGGTGTCTCATTTGAGGAGTGCCTTGTGAACCTTGAGAAGTGTTTGGAAAGATGTGTTAAGGTCAATCTTGTTTTGAATTGGGAGAAATGCCACTTCATGGTGGAAGAAGGTATAGTGCTTGGGCACAAGATTTCAAATAGAGGCATTGAGGTGGATAAGGCAAAAATAGAAGTTATTGAGAAACTTCCACCTCCGGTGAATGTCAAGGGTGTGAGATCGTTCCTTGGTCATGCGGGTTTCTATAGAAGATTAATCAAGGATTTTTCACTTATTGCTAAGCCCCTAAATGACCTTCTTCAAAAGGATGTTGAGTTCATTTTTGATGACAAATGCTTGAAGGCATTTGAAAAATTGAAGAAGGCCCTTATCTCCACTCCTATTGTTCAAGCCCTAAGGTGGGATCTTCCTTTTGAATTGATGTGTGATGCAAGTGATTGGGCTATTGGAGGTGTTTTGGGACAACGTGTAGAAAAGAAGCTTCATGTGATCTATTATATGTCCAAGACACTCAATGGGGCTCAAAAGAACTACACAACAACAGAAAAAGAATTTTTAGCAATTATGCACTCTTTTGAGAAATTCCGTTGTTACTTGTTGGGTTCCAAGACCATAGTCTTCACGGACCACGCGACCCTCAAGTATCTCTTTTCCAAGAAAGAGTCCAAGCCTAGGTTGATTCGATGGGTGCTTGAATTGCAAACTTTTGAGATTGAGATTAGGGATAAGAAGGGTGCGGAGAATGTTGTGGCGGACCATCTTTCTTGCCTTGAGGGTGATCACATTCATGATGATGGTTCACCAATTAAGGATAGAATGCTTGATGACTTCTTATATGCCATAGAGGTGAAGGAACTCCCATGGTATGACGACTTGGTGAATTATCTAGCATGTGGGGAGTTTTCACCCTCTTTCTCAAAGAACCAAAGGAAGAAAATCAAAAGGAAGGCAATACATTACTTGTGGGATGATCCCATCCTATACAAACGAGGGGTTGATGGCTTACTTAGGCGTTGTGTTCCGAATGAAGAGGTGCCTAGTGTTTTAAGGATGTGCCACTCAGACCCTAGTGGTGGGCATATGGGTGTTTCCAAGACCGCTACCAAGGTTCTTCAATGTGGTTTGTGGTGGCCGCACCTCTTCAAGGACTCATGGGGCTTTGTGAAGTCATGTGATCGATGTCAAAGGGTTGGGAATATCTCCAAGAGGAATGAGATGCCTCAACAACCCATTCTTGAGTTAGAGGTGTTCGATGTTTGGGGGATTGAATTCATGGGACCGTTCCCATCTTCATATGGTAATCAATTCATACTTGTGGCTGTGGACTATGTTTCTAAATGGGTTGAGGCCATTGCCTCCTCTACTAATGACCACAATGTAGTGCTGAAGTTGTTCAACAAAATCATCTTCCCAAGGTTTGGCGTGCCTAAGGCTTTGATAAGCGATAACAGATCTCATTTTGTTCACAATGCTTTCCAAAAGATGTTGAGGAAACATGGAGTGCATCAACGGTTCGGCCTTCCAAATCATCTTCAATCGAGTGGCCAAGTCGAGGTCTCCAATCGTCAAATAAAGCTCATTCTTGAGAAGACGGTTGCAATGAATAGAAAGGATTGGTCGAACAAGTTAGATGATGCTCTTTGGGCTTATATAACGGCTTTTAAGACGCCTATTGGTACCACTCCATATCGCCTTATCTATGGCAAATCGTGCCATCTCCCGATAGAGCTTGAACATCGTGCCTTATGGGCTATCAAGAAGATAAATTTTGACTTAGCTAGTGCTGGGGAGAAGAGGTGGTTGGATCTTCTTGAGATAGTGGAACTTCGACTTGATGCTTACAATTGTGCTAGCACTTACAAGGCTCGCTCCAAAGAGGTTCATGACAAGTTGATTGAGAAAAAGGAGTTTAGTGTAGGTGACAACGTCCTCCTCTACAATTCAAGGATGAAGTTGTTTCCCGGAAAGCTCATGTCAAGATGGAGTGGACCATTCTTGGTGAAAGATGTTTTTGATGATGGTGCCGTGGAGATTTCTCCTTTGAACTCCTCATCTTCATTCAAAGTTAATGGTCATCGGCTTAAGAAGTACTATGAGGGAGTGTTTGTTGGACTTGTTCACAAGATGATTCTTTTCAAGCCACCTTGAAATGGTGGTGCACGTCAAGCTAACGACGTTAACCAACAGCGCTTACGGGAGGCAACCCGGATTCTCATCTCATTTCTTTTTCCTTTCTTTTCTTTTATTTTTTTTTCCTTGATTGGTTTTTGATTTTATTTTTGAGTTAGTTTTGTGTTTGTCTTGTAGGTCGGGCATTATCATCGCTTGTTGAAAAACAAAGGGGTTTGAAGAAAAGTTAAGAGTGCTGGGGAGAGGGCTCCCCGAGGGAAAGGAGAGACCTCGGGGGCAATTTCTCCTCTTGAGGCAAATTTATAATGTCATTTCCAGGGATTTCCCGCGGTTGCCCCACGGTCTCTCCGCGGGCGCGGGAGATTCTGGAGAGGGCGCGGGCCTCAATTCGACCAAATTTGAAGCTTCATTCAAGGAAGTCCCCGCGGTTGCCCCGCGGTCCCTCCGCGAGCGCGGGAGTTTTTTCGGGAGAGGGCGCGGGCCTCATTTTCGGGAGAGGGCGCGGCGAACTGGGTTTTAACCCGGGGCACACCTCTCTTCTCCCTCTCTCCTCTCTTATATTCTCCTCTTCTCCTTATTTTTCCCCTTTCTCTCTATACCTCCTCTCAAACCCTAACCCCAAAACATCAATTTCCCACAAATTTCTTCACCTTTTGCCCAATTTTTTCACAATTTCTTCCATTTTCCTCCATTTTCAACACTCCTCCTCTTCTTTCTCGTGCTTCTTCGGGAAATTTCGGGTCTTTGTAGTGCTTTGAGTTTACTTTGAGTCTCCAATCTTGGTATACTTCTAACCTTTGTAATATTTTTGTCAATTTCAATTGATATCTTTACATTGGTTTGTTTACCTTGAATTTGAGCATGATTTTTGTGTTTTATGGTTGATTTATGGGAAAATTGGTATATTTGGGTGATTGTTACTTTTTCTTATTGATTCATGATTATATTGTTGAATGATTGTTGATATTGTAGTTTGTGGTGGTTTGGTTGGATTTGTAAGGAGGTTTATGAGTAATTTTTGGAGGAAGTTTATTTGTTTGAGGGAGTTTGTTGTGTTCTTGTGACTTGTGTGAATTTTGTTAAAATGGATTTGATAAGAAGAGTCAAAAGTAGAAAGAAGCGCTCAAACCAATCCCCTGGCCAATCTTCTCAAGGCCACTCCTCAAACCCTCAACCCCAACCGCATTCCACAACTCAAGATGATGCTCCTCTTCCTCCTTTACCCCCTCTCAAATTTTGGAACCGGTCTAAACAAACCCCCATCTATAACAAAATGAAAGACCGGAAGTTTAGATCCTCCCGGCATTACTTTCGTGAGGATATGGCCAAGTTAGGAATTGAAAATCACCTTGACATCCTCCTGGATAACCTTAACTTGGGTGAGTTTCTAAAATCGGCCCCTAGAACCTATTTGGAGCCTTCCATTGAATTTTTCTCCACATTTGAGTTCAATAAGGTGGGGGAAACCGATTTTATTATTTCCTTCTAACTCTTCAATGTCAAACACACCATGCACCTAACCGAGTTCAATGTAGCCCTTGGTTTCAACCCCAATGGTGATATCTTCTAGCCCCTTATCTCCCTTATCCAATCTGAGTATAATGAGGTTTCTTGGTGGAGAACCATAGCCAACAAGAGGGAGTTTGATTCGAAAAAGTCTCTTGCTAGTGAGATTATCCATCCGGCCCTTAGGATCCTTCATAGAATTCTTGGGTATTCGGTTTTTAATAAGAAAGATTTGGGGAAGTTGTCTAGGGAGGAGATTTTGGTGTTATGGATGGCTTCCAAGCCAGAGTTAGGGTCAAGGATTAATTTTGGTTATATCTTCATGAATTGTTGCAAGGATATAATGCATGGGGTCAAAACGGGGGAAATTCATTGTGGGGGCATGGTGACACGTCTTGTGTCGTATTTTAAGCAAGAGGGAATCTTGAAGTCTTGCACTCCAGTTGGAAGGAGTGAAGACGTGTGGATTAGTTTGAAGCAAGTTAATAGTTTTCGTTTCATAACTACCACTAGGAGAACCGGCACCTACTCTTGGCTAGTGAGAAATACCCACCATTGCCTTCTCCCTAACCCGGCCGCCACCTCCATCCTTCGTGAGGCTAGGAACATTTGGATGGTCCCTAGGGACAATGGGAGGATTGAGGATGAGATGGAGGAGGATGATGAGATTGATGGGGGTGATGAGAATCATGAAGAAGAGGAGGAAGGAGGAGGTTATGAATATGATGAAGAGCAACAACAACCGCCACTACAACAACAACATGAACATTTTCATGATGATGCTCAAAGAAGAAGAAGAGAAAGAAGACGACAACAACAGGGTTTCCAAGGGGATGCTTATCTCCGAGAGATGGAGGCCATGGGAGACCAAATGGAGCGCATGCAATTGAGCATGCAAGGTATGTACTCGGACCACCAAACTTTGTCTTATCAAACTAGCGCATTGTATGACGCTAGTGTGCGTAGGGGGGAGGTCACACCTCCGGTCAACTACCCTTATGTGCCGCCCCAACAAGGGCCGGTACCTTCATGGGGTGGTGACAACCTCCCTACGTACCCATATTGGCCCGGGGTGGAGGACCCCGATGTGCCAAGGCGCGATTTCCCACCTTATGATTATAGGGTCTCGGGGGGGGGGGGGGGAGTGATTATCGGGGTGATCCCGCATATTACTATGTTAACCCCCATCACCCCGAGCCCTATGACCAATTAACCCGATCCCAACTTGACTAATTCTAGGGTCACTATGGTTTTCCTCTCGGTTACACCAGAGGTTGGGATACGGGTGATGATGGTGCCGGCCCTAGTGGCTAATAGTCCCCTTATGCATGTTTGTTCCCTTTTTTGTTCTCCCCTTTCCCTATTTTGCATGATTATAGGCATCACGGTCGATGCCTTCATTTTGTGAGGGGGGAGGGCCAAAAAGGATGTTTTATGTTGGTTTGGGGAAGCACCTGGGGCTCGGTGGGAAGTCTTTGATAAGGCTTTTGGTGGATTTTTGCTAATGGTCTCGTTGGTCTGTTGCTTGTTGTTTTGGTTCATTTCTTGATGTTTTTAGGAGTTTCTTAAGAAAAAAAAAAACAAAAAAAAACAAATAAATAGAAATTTTTATGATGATGGTTTCTCTAGGTCTTTGTATATAATTTGTATCTAAGTGTTTTATTGGTTGCTTTTGTTTGGAAGTTACTAACAATTTCATTTTGTATATATAGCCTTTTTCTTTAACTCACCTTGCTCGTAGCCTATGCTTTGGATTGCGGAACCTTTTGGAGATGCACATTCCTACTCCTTGGGTACTTTAATTTAGAGCGGATGCTTGGTGAGGCCTTTCTTATTTTACCTTTTTATTTTCACTTCTTCATTTTCTTGGTTGCTTAGATTAAGATTAGATTTGGGAGAAGTCGAACGGTTCGAGGATGTATGATTTTAGCACCTAGTGTGTTTGGGGTCTTTGGCGATGTGGCCATTAGACCGCTTGTATGTCAATTGGGATAAACGTGTTATGATTGCATCTTTGCTCTTTTCCTCTTTCCCTTTCTTGTCCTTGTCTAAGTTTCCCATTCTTTTCTTTTCTTTTCTTTCCTTTTCTTTTAATCTTGTTTGTGTGCATAACTTTTTGACGCTTTATTTTCACTCTTTTTCTTTTTTGAAAATTGGACTTGTATGCACTGGCCTTTTGCTTTTGAATAATGGTCTTCTTAGGTAATAATGGTATGCACGGTTTTAGATTACGTTTGGTTGATTCTAGGATAAAGCATGCTAAGATAGTTGTCTAGAACTAGGGGGATCATGAAACCGAATTCTACTCGTTTGTGGCATGTTGGTAGTTGCTCCCTATCTTTGATTTGACACCCTTAGTGAGTCTTTGCTACAACCATGTGAGATTTATATTTGTTCAAGCTTTCATCATACTCTTGCATGAGCGACATGGATCCTTGATTTTCGCAAACCTAATCTAGAATCTTAGCGTATGATTCCTAAGACCGTGACCGAACTACCTAGGGAGGACAAAGGCAAGTTTTTTGGGGAGGTAATTTTCTCTTTCTAGGATAGTCACTTTTTGGTTTGGGATACATTTGCCTACTTGTTACCCCTTTGAACCCTTTTCCCTCTTTTCAAGCCGCATAATTAGATATCTTGAGCCTTTTGTTACGTTCTCCTTCTTTTTGGTTTTTGTGAAGCAAGGGTCAATGTTTGGTGATTGTGGTCTATGAAGTTGGGGTTTGGTTCGAATTGGTACACATAATTCAGTTGTTTATATTTGGTAAATAATGGAAAATGCTTATGTAAAACCCGTCCTTAGTAAAAAAGGGCAAGGACTAATGCTTTTAAGGAATTCAAGGAAATTCAAACAATTTTATTAATGAGAAAATTCAAAAAAAAAAAAAAAAAAGAAAAAAATAATTGAAGTGTCTTTCTCCTCTGTATGCATTGTGGACAATGTTTCTTTTAGCTTAGGGGGAAAGCGCTTGCGCTTTTTTTTCTAATGATTGTAGATTGTTGCTTTGAATAAGCTTGGGGTGTTAATACGTTTTTGTTTGGTGATTACATAAGTTTGGTGTTGAGATTTGGCCGGTCTTTACTTCACAATTTAGGATAACCACCAAATTTTAAATTTTAAGCCTACCTTAACCCTTCTTGCCTTACGTTACAACCTTGGGGAAGACCTTTGGACCTAGGAGTTGAGTCTTTCATCGGTGGAGGGAATCATAGGTTGTAGACTAAGGAAAGGGGATGCGAAATCAAGATGTCGAGTAGCCCAAAAATTTGATCCTTTTCCGGTTCCTTCGCGGAATCTATGAGATGCTCACTAAGGGGAGACATGAGATTAGTAGGGGGAACGCGGTAAGACCGTTTGGGATGAAAGTGGAATGTGATAACTAGTTCCTATGCTTAGCATATTTATGTTTCAATCAACCTTAGGTATCTTATAACACGCATACCATAATTCTCTTTAGAAAGGTTGTTATTCATTTGAATTATAGTCTCTTTGTAAAGTCCATTTCGTAAGATTTTGTTTCCTTTTTCCTCTTTCTTTTCCTTCTCTGGTTTGCCTCTTGGGGGTTTGGTGGAGAGTTACGGGTAAACTTTTAGAATAAGCCCTTCTTATTCCTTTTAGCCTTTGTTTTGCTCGGGACGAGCAAAAGTCTAGCTTGGGGGAATTTGATGAGTGTCATTTATGGCACTCATAGGGTAGTCTTTTAGGGTTATTTCTTTCCCCTTTTCATGCTTTCTTCTCTTATTTTTGGTTCATTTTCCATTAGTTTCTCTTTTTCCTCTTTTCTTTATGATTCTCGTGTTTCCTTTATTTGTCTCTTTTTCCCTTTTATTTCCTTTCTTTGTGTACTTGTGTAGGTATTGTGAGAATCACTTTGGCAAAGGATTAAATTTGGGACTTTAATGATCAAGCAAGGAAGAAGCATTTGGCTAGAGAGGGCTTAGAGAGGGCTTGGAGAGGCCTCGGAGAGGTTTCCAAGGCAAATCCAGCAGGCCGCAGGCGCGGCTCATCTTGCCGCGGGCGCGGGCCCATTTTACTCAAAATTGCCAAAACATGGCAGGAACTTGCCACGGTTGTCCCGCGGGCTCTCCGCGGGCGCGGGTAAAATGGAGAGGCCGCTCCATTCAGAGAGACCGCGGCCCCCTGATTAGGCTTTTGGAGCAGGGGATTAGCCGCGGGCGCAGGTTTCACTACCGCGGGCGAGGATCTCTGTTGCCGCGGGCGCGGGGTCTGCCCAAATAGCCCGCGGAGGGTTCCGTACCCATCATTCCGCGGGCGCGGGTCTATCGAGAGAGGGCGCGGGAGCTGCCAATTTCTTCTTTGCTTATAAATAGAATTGTATTTCCTTTTTGAAGGGAACTTTTGATAATTTTCATTAGCTTAGTTTTAGAGAGAGAATCTAGAGAGAAGTTAGAAAGAAGTTCTTGGTTTTGGATTTGTAACTCAACATTTGATCAATCAAGTTTGGATTCCTTCATTTTCAATCATCAATATTAGTGAAAATCTCTTCTTCTTTCATCTTTTACTTACTTGCTATTTGATTTTTGCTTGTTACTTGTTCTTCTTTGGATTTGAATTTGATATTGTTGATTATTTTTTATTTCTCTTAGATTTTGATATAGAAATGAAGATTAAAGAACTTTCTAGTTATTTGTTCTTGAATTTCACCATGATTAGTGAGTAGGTTAGTTGCTAGGGAAAGGGGGAAGCATGTTTGATTAATGAAATTGCTAGTTGATGCTCTTTGATAGATTGGTTTCTTGCAATTAAATTGGTTGACATAGTTTTGCATGTGATTGATTAGACTAGAGTGATCAACCTATAAGATTAATCTAGATTGCATTGCAACTCTTAATGACATGAACAATCGAATTTAAAGTTGCTCTAATTGATTGGGTTTGCTTGTGATTCTTCTTGATTTGCCTTTCATAGTGACACCTAGATTGGCCTATATGAGACAGTATTTGAACTCTCTTGATTGCTACTATTGTTTGTCCATTGCAATACTTTAATTAATTGATTGAGCTCTAAACTAGCATTATCATTGAACTTGCATGTGGAACCCATATCCCTAGTGTTTAGACCTTTGTTTTAATTGATTAGACTTGCTTTATTTTACCATAATGCCAACCATAATATCAACTCCATCTTCGAGGTAGCTTGACTTAGAATCTAGTTTTCATCATTGCATTCCCTAGGGATCGACCCTTAACTTGCCCTATATTCATATAAGGTTGGTTAGGTGTTTACAAATTTTGTTTGACTTGGGGAAAGGGTAGATAACGACATACATTTTCCCCCTCGTCAAAATGGCGCCGTTGCCGAAAATATATATAATAAGATTTTGTTTCTTTAGGCTACACTTGTAGCCGTGCTACTAATATTTTCTTTGAAGTTTTGCATGCATAGAGCTCGTGATCGATCCATTGTGCCTTTTGACCCGGAAATTGAGAGGACTCTCTCAAGGAGAAGAATAGCTAATCGACTCTCTCAAGGCCTCTAGGTGTTTACAAATTTTGTTTGACTTGGGGAAAGGGTAGATAACGACATATAAGGTGTGTTAGCCCTAAGGGGTGTCAGACACATTGTCACCCATCCTAGAGGCTTATTAGTCCTAAGGGGTGTTAGACACATCATCATTAATCTAAGGGGCTCTTTAGCCGTATGGGGCGTCAGACACATCATCGCCCATCGGAGAGGCTCATTAGCCGTAAAAGGCGTGAGACACATCCTCGCCCATCCAAGGGGATCATTAGTCCTATGGGGCGTGAGACACATCATCGCCCATCAATGGGGATTATTAGCCCTAAGGGGCGTCAACACATCATCTCCCATCCAAAGGGCTCATTAGCCCTAAGGGGCGTCAGGCGCATCATCGCCCATCCAAGGGGCTCATTAACCCGAAGGGGTACTAAACTTATATCGCCCTCCCAAGGGACTCGGCCGCACCACAGGGCGTCAAACATAACAATAAATACCAGTATACATAAGTTAGCCATAAATTTTGTTTCTTCATTGATGTTGCTTCAACTACATAAGTCTACATGTTTCTTCACAAACCCTAGACAAATAGGAGGCCCTTATAAAGAGACAATTATATCATCACCCATTGTAGGGGCTCAATATGGGGTTATCCGAGCACGTACATGCCTAAGATTTGCTTAATTATGAGACCGTAATCAGAAAAATGTCATTTTCATCATAATAGAGGCCTTTTTTCTCAATTTCGTTTGGCCGAATGCATCAAGGTTTTCCATGGTCTCCTATCTAAAAGGGGCTCATTAACCCTAAAGGGTGTTAGACACATCATCGCCCATTCAAGAGGTTCATTAGCCCTATGGTGCGTCAGACACATCATCCCCCATCCAAAGGGCTCATTAGCGGTAAAAGGCGTGGGACACATCATCGCCCATCAAAGTGCCTTATTAGACCTATGGGGACAGAGACACATCATCGCCCATTTAAGGAGCTCATTAGCCCTAAGGGGTGTCAGACACATCATCGCCCATGCAAGAGGCTTATAAGTCCTAAGGGGCGTCAGACACATCATCGCCCATCTAAGGGGCTCATTAGCCATAAGTGGCGTTAGAAACATCAACGCCCATCAAAGGAGCTGATTATCCCTAAGGGACGTCAAACACATCATCCCTCATCCATGGGGCTCATTAGCACTAAGGGGCGTGAGACACTTCATCGCCCATCAATGGGGCTTATTAGCCCTAAGGAGTGTTAGACACATCATTGCCCATCCAAGGGGCTCATTATCCCTAAGGGGCTTCAGAAACATCATCGCACATTCAAGGAGCTGATTAGCCCTAAGGGACTTCAAACACATCATCGTCCATCCAAGGGGCTCATTAGTCCTATGGGTAGTGAGACACATCATCGCCCATTAATAGGGCTGATTAGCCCTACGGGGCGTCTGACACGTCATCGCCCATCCAAGGAGCTCATTAGCACTAAGGGGTGTAAGACACATCATCGCCCATCCAAGGGGCTCATTAGCCATAAGGGGCGTCAGGCGCATCATCGCCCGTCCAAGGGGCTCATTAACCCGAAGGGGTACAAAACTTTTATCGCCCTCCCAAGGGACTCGGCCGCACAATAAGGTGTCAAACATAACAATAATTACAAATATACATATGTTAGCCATAAAAAAAAATTCGTCATTGATGTTGCTTTAAATACTTTAGTCTAAATGTGGGGTGTTCCGAGCACATACCGTTCCAAGAGTTGCTTAAATATGAGATCGTAATTTGAAAAATGGCATTTTCACCATGCTAGAGGCCTTTTTTCGCAATATCGATCGCTTGAATGTATTAAAGTTATCTATGGTCGCCTATCTAGAAGAGCTCATTAACCCAAAGGGGTGTCAGACACATGATCGCCCGTCCAAGGGGCTCATTAGCCCTAAAGGGTGTTAGACACATCATCGCCCGTCCAAGAGGCTCATTAGCCTTAGGGGGTATCGGACACATCATCGCCCATCTAAGGGGTTTATTAGCGCCAATAGGCGTCAGACACATTATCACCCATCCAAAGGGCTCATTAGCCCTAAGGGGTGTGAGACACATCATCGCCCATCCAAGGGGCTCATTAGCCATAAGGGGCATCAGGCGCATCATCGCCCTCCCAAGGGACTCGGCCGCACCACAGTACGTCAAACATAACAATAAATAGAAGTATACATAAGTTAGCCATAAATTTTGTTTTTACATTGAAGTTGCTTCAACTACATTAGTCTACATGTTTCTTCACAAACAGTTGTCAACTAGGAGGCTATTATAAAGCGTCAATTATATCATCACCCATCGTAGGGGCTCAATATGGGGTTATCCGAGCACGTACCGTTCTAAGACTTTCTTAAAAATTAGACCGTAATAAAAAAATGTCATTTTAACCGTCATAGAGGCCTTTTTTCTCAATTTCGTTGGGATGAATGCATCAAAGTTTTCCACGGTTGCCGATCTGAAAGGGGCTCATTAACCCTAAGGGGTGTTAGACACATCATCACCCATCCAAGGGGCTCATTAGCCCTAAGGGGTATCAGACACATCATTGCCCACCAAAGGGGCTCATTAGCGCTAATGGGCGTCAGACACATTATCGCCCATCCAAGGGGTTCATTAGCCCTTAGGGGCATGACACACATCATCGCCCTTCCTAGGGGCTCATTAGCCCTAAGGGGTGTGAGACAAATCATCGTCCTTCCAAGGGGCTCATTAGCCCTTAGGGGTTCGAGACACATCATCGCCCATCCACGAGGCTCATATTAGCCCTATGGGGCGTGAGACACTTCATCATTCATCAAAGGGGCTCATTAGCCCTAAGGGGTGTCAGACACATAGTCGCCCACCCAAGAGGCTTATTTTTTCTATGGGGTGTTAGACACATCATTGCAAATCTAAGGGGCTCATTAGCACTATGGGGCGTTGGACACATCATCGCCCATCCAAGGGGATCATTAGTCCTATGGGGCGTGAGACACATTATCGCCCATCAATGGGGATTATTAGCCCTAAGGGGCGTCTAACACATCATCGCCCATCTAAAGGGGTCATTAGCCCTATGCGGTGTGAGACACATCATCGCCCATCCAATGGGCTCATTAGCCATAAGGGGCGTCGAGCGCACCATCGCCCATCCAAGGGGCTCATTAACCCGAAGGGGTACTAAGCTTATATCGCCCTCCCAAGGGACTCGGCCGCACCACAGGACGTCAAACATAACAACAAATACAATTATACATAAGTTAGCCATAAATTTTGTTTCTTTATTGATGTTGCTTTAACTACATAAGTCTACATGTTTCTTCACATACACTTGTTAACTACGAGGCTCTTATAAAGCGTCAATTATATCAACACCCATCGTAGGGGCTCAATATGGGGTTATCCGAGCATGTACCATTCTAAGACTTGCTTAATAATGAGACCGTAATCAGAAAAATGTCATTTTCAACATAATAGAGGCCTTTTTTCTCAATTTCGTTTGGACGAATGCATCAAGGTTTTCAATGGTCGCCGATCTAAAAGGGGCTCATTAACCCTAAGGGTTGTTAGTCACATCATCGCCCATCCAAGGGCCTCATTAGCCCTAAGGGGTATCATACACATAATCGCCCATCTAAGGGGCTCATTAGTGCTAATGGGCGTCAGACACATTATCGCCCATCCAAGGGGCTCATTAGCCCTTAGGGGCATGAGACACATCATCGCCCTACCATGGGGCTCATTAGCCCTTAGGGGTTTAAGACACATCATCGCCCATCCACGGGGCTCATATTAGCCCTATGGGACGTGAGACACTTCATCACCCATCCAAGGGGCTCATTAGCCCTAAGGGTTGTCAGACACATCATCGCCCATTAATAGGGCTTATTAGCCCTAAGGGGCGTCTGACACGTCATCGCCCATCCAAGGAGCTGATTTGAACTAAGGGGTGTAAGACACATCATCGCCCATCCAAGGGGCTCATTAGCCATAAGGGGCGTTTGGCTCCTCATCGCCAATCCAAGGGGCTCATTAACCCGAAGGGGTACCAAACTTATATCGCCCTCCCAAGGGACTCGGCCGCACCAAAGGGCGTCAAACATAACAATAAATACAAGTATACATAAGTTAGCCATAAATTTTGTTTCTTTATTGATGTTGCTTCAACTACATAAGTCTACATGTTTCTTCATACACTTGTTAACTACGAGGCTCTTATAAAGCGTCAATTATATCAACACCCATCGTAAGGGCTCAATATGGGGTTATCCGAGCATGTACCGTTCTAAGACTTGCTTAAAAATGAGACCGTAATCAGAAAAATGTCATTTTCAACATAATAGAGGCCTTTTTCTCAATTTCGTTTGGACGAATGCATCAAGGTTTTCAATGGTCGCCGATCTAAAAGGGGCTCATTAACCCTAAGGGATGTTAGTCACATCATCGCCCATCCAAGGGCCTCATTAGCCCTAAGGGGTATCATACACATCATCGCCCATCTAAGGGGCTCATTAGTGCTAATGGGCGTCAGACACATTATCGCCCATCCAAGGGGCTCATTAGCCCTTAGGGGCATGAGACACATCATCGCCCTACCATGGGGCTCATTAGCCCTTAGGGGTTTAAGACACATCATCGCCCATCCACGGGGCTCATATTAGCCCTCGGGGCGTGAGACACTTCATCACCCATCCAAGGGGCTCATTAGCCCTAAGGGTTGTCAGACACATCATCGCACATTAATAGGGCTTATTAGCCCTAAGGGGCGTCTGACACGTCATCGCCAATCCAAGGAGCTGATTTGAACTAAGGGGTGTAAGACACATCATCGCCCATCCAAGGGGCTCATTAGCCATAAGGGGCGTTTGGCTCCTCATCGCCAATCCAAGGGGCTCATTAACCCGAAGGGGTACCAAACTTATATCGCCCTCCCAAGGGACTCGGCCGCACCAAAGGGCGTCAAACATAACAATAAATACAAGTATACATAAGTTAGCCATAAATTTTGTTTCTTCATTGATGTTGCTTCAAATACATAAGTCTACATGTTTCTTCACATACACTTCTTAACTACGAGGCTCTTATAAAGCGTCAATTATATCAACACCCATCGTAGGGGCTCAATATGGGGTTATCCGAGCATGTACCTTTCTAAGACTTGCTTAAAAATGAGACCGTAATCAGAAAAATGTCATTTTCAACATAATAGAGGCCTTTTTTCTCAATTTCGTTTGGACGAATGCATCAAGGTTTTCAATGGTCGCCGATCTAAAAGGGGCTCATTAACCCTAAGGGATGTTAGTCACATCATCGCCCATCCAAGGGCCTCATTAGCCCTAAGGGTACCATACACATCATCGCCCATCTAAGGGGCTCATTAGTGCTAATGGGCGTCAGACACATTATCGCCCATCCAAGGGGCTCATTAGCCCTTAGGGGCATGAGACACATCATCGCCCTACCATGGGGCTCATTAGCCCTTAGGGGTTTGAGAAACATCATCGCCCATCCACGGGGCTCATATTAGCCCTATGGGGCGTGAGACACTTCATCACCCATCCAAGGGGCTCATTAGCCCTAAGGGTTGTCAGACACATCATCGCCCATTAATAGGGCTTATTAGCCCTAAGGGGCGTCTGACACGTCATCGCCCATCCAAGGAACTGATTTGAACTAAGGGGTGTACGACACATCATCGCCCATCCAAGGGCTCATTAGCCATAAGGGGCGTCAGGCGCATCATCCCCCATCCAAAGGGCTCATTAGCGGTAAAAGGCGTGGGACACATCATCGCCCATCAAAGGGCCTTATTAGCCCTATGGGGACAAAGACACATCATCGCCCAATTAAGGAGCTCATTAGCCCTAAGGGGTGTCAGACACATCATCGCCCATCCAAGAGGCTTATTAGTCCTAAGGGGCGTCAGACACATGATCGCCCATCTAAGGGGCTCATTAGCCTTAAGTGGCGTTATAAACATCAACGCCCATCAAAGGAGATGATTATCCCTAAGGGATGTCAAACACATCATCCCTCATCCAATGGGCTCATTAGCCCTAAGGGGCGTGAGACACTTCATCGCCCATCAATGGGGCTTATTAGCCCTAAGGGGTGTTAGACAAATCATCGCCCATCCAAGGGGCTCATTATCCCTAAGGGGCTTCAGAAACATCATCGCACATTCAAGGAGCTGATTAGCCCTAAGGGACGTCAAACACATCATCGCCCATCCAAGGGGCTCATTAGTCCTAAGGGGCGTGAGACACATCATCGCCCATTAATAGGGCTTATTATCCCTACGGGGCGTCTGACACGTCATCGCTCATCCAAGGAGCTCATTAGCACTAAGGGGTGTAAGGCACATCATCGCCCATCTAAGGGGCTCATTAGCCATAAGGGGCGTCAGGCGCATCATCGCCCGTCCAAGGGGCTCATTAAACCGAAGGGGTACCAAAATTTTATCGCCCTCCCAAGGGACTCGGCCGCACAATAAGGCGTCAAACATAACAATAATTACAAATATACATATGTTAGCCATTAAAAAAAAATCGTCATTGATGTTGCTTTAAATACTTTAGTCTAAATGTGTGGTGTTCCGAGCACATATTGTTCCAAGACTTGCTTAAATATGAGATCGTAATCAGAAAAAATGGCATTTTCACCATGCCAGAGGCCTTTTTTCGCAATATCGATCGGTTGAATGCATTAAAGTTTTCTACGGTCGCCTATCTAGAAGAGCTCATTAACCCAAAGGGGTGTCAGACACATGATCGCCCGTCCAAGAGGCTTATTAGCCTTAGGGGGTATCGGAAACATCATCGCCTATATAAGGGGTTTATTAGCCCCAATAGGCGTCAGACACATTATAACCCATCCAAGGGGCTCATTAGCCCTAAGGGGTGTGAGACACATCATCGCCCATCCAAGGGGCTCATTAGCCATAAGGGGCGTCAGGCGCATCATTGCCCATCCAAGGGGCTCATTAACCCGAAGGGGTACTAAACTTATATCTCCCTCCCAAGGGACTCGGCCGCACCACAGTACGTCAAACATAACAATAAATAGAAGTATACATAAGTTAGCCATAAATTTTGTTTCTACATTGAAGTTTCTTCAACTACATTAGTCTACATGTTTTTTCACAAACATTTGTCAACTAGGATGCTATTATAAAGCGTCAATTATATCATCACCCATTGTAAGGGCTCAATATGGGGTTATCCGAGCACGTACCGTTCTAAGACTAGCTTAAAAATTAGACCGTAATCAGATTAATGTCATTTTCACCGTGATAAAATCCTTTTTTCTCAATTTCGTTGGGACGAATGCATCAAGGTTTTCCTTGGTTGCTGATTTGAAAGGGGCTCATTAACCCTAAGGGGTGGTAGACACATCATCACCCATCCAAGGGGCTCATTAGCCCTAAGGGGTATCAGACACATCATCGCCCATCAAAGGGGCTCATTAGCGCTAATGGGCGTCAGACACATTATCTCCAATCCAAGGGGCTCATTAGCCCTTAGGGGCATGAGACACATCATCGCCCTTCCTAGGGGCTCATTAGCCCTAAGGGGTGTGAGACAAATCATCGCCCTTCCAAGGGGCTCATTAGCCCTTAGGGGTTCGAGACACATCATCGCCAATCCACGAGGCTCATATTAGCCCTATGGGGTGTGAGACACTTCATCATTCATCCAAGGGGCACATTAGCCCTAAGGGGTGTCAGACACATAGTCGCCCACCGAAGAGGCTTACTTGTTCTAAGGGGTGTTAGACACATCATCGCAAATCTAAGGGGCTCATTAGCACTATGGGGCGTTAGACACATCATCGCCCATCCAAGGGACTCATTAGCCGTAAAAGGCGTGAGACCCATCATCGCCCATCCCAGGGGATCATCAGTCCTATGGGGCGTGAGACACATCATCGCCCATCAATGGGGATTATTAGTCCTAAGGGGCGTCTAACACATCATCGCCCATCTAAAGGGGTCATTAGCCCTATGGGGTGTGAGACACATCATCGCCCATCCAAGGGGCTGATTAGCCATAAGGGGCGTCAGGCGCATCATCGCCCATCCAAGGGGCTCATTAACTCGAAGGGGTACTTAACTTATATCGCCCTCCCAAGGGACTCGGCCGCACCACAGGACGTCAAACATAACAATAAAAACAATTATACATAAGTTTGCCATTAATTTTGTTTCTTTATTGATGTTGCTTCAACTACATAAGTCTACATGTTTCTTCACAGACCCTTGTCAACTAGGAGGCCCTTATAAAGCGTCAATTATATCATCGCCCATCGTAGGGGCTCAATATAGGGTGATCCGAGCACGTACCGTTCTAAGAGTTGCCTGAAAATGAGACTGTAATCCGAAAAATGTCATTTTCACCTCAATAGAGGCCTTTTCTCATAATTTTGTTTAACCGAATGCATCGAGGTTTTCAATGGTCGCCTATGTAAAAGGGGCTCATTAACCCTATGGGGTGTGAGACACATCATCGCCCATCAAAGGGGCTCATTAGCCATAAGGGGCGTCAGGCACCTCATCGCCCATCCAAGGGGCTCATTAACTCGAAGGGGTACCAAACTTATATCGCCCTCCGAAGGGACTCGGCCGCACCACGGGGCGTCAAACATAACAATAAATACAAGTATACATAAGGTAGCCATAAAGTTTGTTTCTTCATTGATGTTGCTTCAACTACATAAGTCTACATGTTTCTTCACATACACTTGTCAACTAGGAGGGTATTATAAAGCGACAATTATATCATCACCCATCGTAGGGGCTCAATATAGGGTTATCCGAGCACGTACCGTTCTAAGACTTGCTTAAAAATTAGACCGTAATCAGAAAAATGTCATTTTCACCGTCATAGAGGCCTTTTTTCTCAATTTCGTTGGGACGAATCCATCAAGGTTTTCCATGGTCGCCGATCTGAAAGGGGCTCATTAACCCTAAGGGTATTAGACACATCATCACCCATCCAAGGGGCTCATTAGCCCTAAGGGGTATCAGACACATCATCGCCCATCAAAGGGGCTCATTAGCGCTAATGGGCGTCAGACACATTATCGCCCATCCAAGGGGCTCATTAGCCCTTAGGGGCATGAGACACATCATCGCCCTTCCTAGGGGCTCATTAGCCCTAAGGGGTGTGAGACAAATCATCGCCCTTCCAAGGGGCTCATTAGCCCTTAGGGGTTCGAGACACATCATCGCCCTTCCACGAGGCTCATATTAGCCCTATGGGGCGTGTGACACTTCATCATTAATCCAAGGGGCTCATTAGCCCTAAGGGGTGTCAGACACATAGTCGCCCTCTTAAGAGGCTTATCTGTTCTATGGGGTGTTAGACACATCATCGCAAATCTAAGGGGCTCATTAGCACTAAGGGGCGTTAGGCGCATCATCGCCCATCCAAGGGGCTCATTAACCCGAAGGGGTACTAAACTTATATCGCCCTCCCAAGGGACTCGGCCGCACCACAGGACGTCAAACATATCAATAAATAAAAGTATACATAAGTTAGCCATAAATTTTGTTTCTTTATTGATGTTGCTTCAACTACATAAGTCTACATGTTTCTTCACATACCCTTGTCAACTAGGAGGCCCTTATAAAGCGTCAATTATATGATCGCACATCGTAGGGGCTCAATATGGGGTGATCCGAGCACGTACCGTTCTAAGACTTGCTTAAAAATGAGACCGTAATCATAAAAAATGTCATTTTAACCTTAATAGAGCTTTTCTCTCAATTTTTTTTAACCGAATGCATCGAGGTTTTCCATGGTCGCCTATGTAAAAGGGGCTCATTAACCCTAAGGGGTGTTTGACACATCATCGCCCATCCAAGGGGCTCATTAGCCCTAAGGGGTATCAGACACATCATCGCCCATCTAAGGGGCTCATTAGCGCTAATAGGCGTCAGACACATTATCACCCATCCAAGGGGCTCATTAGCCCTTATGGGTGTGAGACACATCATCGCCCATCAAAGGGACTCATTAGCCATAAGGGGCATCAAGCGCCTCATCGCCCATCCAAGGGGATCAATAACCCGAAGGGGTACCTAACTTATATCGCCCTCCGAAGGGACTCGACCGCACCACGGGGCGTCAAACATAACAATAAATACAAGTATACATAAGTTAGCCATAAATTTTGTTTCTTCATTGATGTTGTTTCAACTACATAAGTCTACATGTTTCTTCACATACACTTGTTAACTATGAGGCTCTTATAAAGCGTCAATTATTAACACCCATCGTAGGGGCTCAATATGGGGTTATCCGAGCATGTACCGTTCTAAGACTTGCTTAAAAATGAGACCGTAATCAGAAAAATGTCATTTTCACCATAATAGAGGCTTTTTTTTCTCAATTTCGTTTGGACGAATGGAATAAGGTTTTCCATGTCGCCGATCTAAAAGGGGCTCATTAACCCTAAGGGGTGTAAGACACATCATCGAGGCCTTTTTTCTCAATTTCGTTTGGACGAATGCATCAAGGTTTTCAATGGTTGCCGATCTAAAAGGGGCTCATTAACCCTAAGGGATGTTAGTCACATCATCGCCCGTCCATGAGGCTCATTAGCCCTAAGGGGTATCATACACATCATCGCCCATCTAAGGGGCTCATTAGTGCTAATGGGCGTCAGACACAATATCGCCCATCCAGGGGGCTCATTAGCCCTTAGGGGCATGAGACAAATCATCGCCCTACCAAGGGGCTCATTAGCTCTTAGGGGTTTGAGACACATCATCGCCCATCCACGGGGCTCATATTAGCCCTATGGGGCGTGAGACACTTCATCACCCATCCAAGGGGCTCATTAGCCCTAAGGGGTGTCAGACACATCATCACCCATTAATTAGGCTTCTTAGCCTTAAGGGGCGTCTGACACGACATCGCCCATCCAAGGAGCTCATTAGCACTAAGGGGTGTAAGGCACATCATCGCCCATCCAAGGGGCTCATTAGCCATAAGGGGCGTCAGGCACATCATCGCCCGTCCAAGGGGCTCATTAACCCGAAGGGGGACCAAACTTATATCGCCCTCCCAAGGGACTCGGCCGCACAATAAGGCGTCGAACATAACAATAATTACAAATATACATATGTTAGCCATAAAAAAAAATTCTTCATTGATGTTACTTCAAATACATTAGTCTAAATGTGGGGTGTTCCGAGCACATACCATTCCAAGACTTGCTTAAATATGAGATCGTAATCAGAAAAATGGCATTTTCACCATGCCAGAGGCCTTTTTTCGAAATATCGATCGGTTGAATGCATTAAAGTTTTTTATGGTCGCCTATCTAGAAGAGCTCATTAACCCAAAGGGGTGTCAACACATGATCACCCGTCCAAGGGCTCATTAGCCCTAAGGGGTGTCAGACACATCATCACCCATCCAAGAGGCTCATTAGCAATAAGGGGTATCAGACACATCATCGCCCATCTAAGGGGTTTATTAGCGCCAATAGGCGTCAGACACATTATCACCCATCCAAGGGGCTCATTAGCCCTAAGGGGTGTGAGACACATCATCGCCCATCCAAGGGGCTCATTAGCCATAAGGGGCGTCAGGTGCATCATTGCCCATCCAAGGGGCTCATTAAACCGAAGGGGTACTAAACTTATATCGCCCTCCCAAGGGACTCGGCCGCACCATAGTACGTCAAACATAACAATAAATAGAAGTATTCATAAGTTAGACATAAATTTTGTGTTTTCATTGATGTTGCTTCAACTACATTAGTCTACATGTTTCTTCACAAACAGTAGTCAACCAAGAGGCCCTTATAAAGAGTCAATTATATCATCACCCATCGTAGGGGCTCAATATGGGGTTATCTGAGCACGTACCTGTCTAAGACTTGCTTAAAAACGAGACCGTAATCAGAAAAATGTCATTTTCACCTTAATAGAAGCCTTTTTTCTCAATTTCGTTTGGCCGAATGAATCAAGGTTTTCCATGGTCGCCTATGTAAAAGGGGCTCATTAACCCTAAGGGTGTTTGACACATCATCGCCCATTTAAGGGGCTCATTAGCCGTAAGGGGTATCAGACACATCATCGCCCATCTAAGGGGCTCATTAGCCGTAAGGGTGTTAGACACATTATCGCCCATCCAAGGGGCTCATTAGCCCTTTATGGGTGTGAGACACATCATCGCCCATCAAAGGGGCTCATTAGCCATAAGGGGCGTCAGGCGCCTCATCGCCCATCCAAGAGGCTCATTAACCCGAAGGGGTACCAAACTTATATCGCCCTCCCAAGGGACTCGACCACACCACAGGGTGTCAAACATAACAATAAATACAAGTATACATAAGTTAGCCATAAATTTTGTTTCTTCATTGATGTTTCTTCAACTACATCAGTCTACATGTTTCTTCACATACACTTGTCAACTAGGAGGCTCTTATAAAGCGTCAATTATATCATCACCCATCGTAGGGGCTCAATATGGGGTTATCCGAGCACGTACCGTTCTAAGACTTGCTTAAAAATTATACTGTAATAAGAAAAATGTCAATTTCACCATAATAGAGGCCTTTTTTCTCAATTTCGTTTGGACGAATGCATCAAGGTTTTCCATGGTCGCCGATCTAAAAGGGGCTCATTAACCCTAAGAGGTGTTAGACACATCATCGCCCGTCCAAGGGCCTCATTAGCCCTAAGGGGTACCATACACATCATCGCCCATCAAAGGGGCTCATTAGCGCTAATGGGCGTTAGACACATTATCGCCCATCCAAGGGGCTCATTAGCCCTAAGGGGTGTGAGACAAATCATCGCCCTTCCAAGGGGCTTATTAGCCCTTCGGGGTTTGAGACACATCATCGCCCATCCACGGGGCTCATATTAGTCCTATGGGGCATGAGGCACTTCATCATTCATCCAAGGGGCTCATTAGCCCTAATGGGTGTCACACACATAGTCGCCCATCCAAGAGGCTTATTTGTTCTAAGTAGTGTTAGACACATCATCGCAAATCTAAGGGGCTCATTAGTACTATGGGGCGTTAGACACATCATCGCCCATCCAAGGGGCTCATTAGCCGTAAAAGGCGTGAGACACATAATCCCCCATCCAAGGGGATCATTAGTCCTATGGGTCGTGAGACACATCATCGCCCATCAATGGGGATTGTTAGCCCTAAGGAGCGTCTAACACATCATCGCCCATCTTAAGGGGTCATTAGCTCTATGGGATGGGAGAAACATCATCGCCCATCCAAGGGGCTCATTATCCATAAGAGGCGTTAGGCGCATCATCGCCCATCCAAGGGGCTCATTAAACCGAATGGGTACTAAACTTATGTCACCCTCCTAAGGGACTCGGCCGCACCACAGGACGTCAAACATAACAATCAATACAAGAATACATAAGTTAGCCATAAATTTTGTTTCTTCATTGATGTTGCTTCAACTACATAAGTCTACATGTTTCTTCACAGACCCTTGTCAACTAGGAGGCCCTTATAAAGCGTCAATTATATCATCTCCCATCGTAGGGGCTCAATATGGGGTTATCCGAGCACGTACCGTTCTAAGACTTGCATAAAAATGAGATCGTAATCAGAAAAATGTCATTTTCACCTTAATAGAGGCCTTTTCTCTCAATTTTGTTTAACCGAATGCATCAAGGTTTTCCATGGTCGCCTATGTAAAAGGGGCTCATTAACCCTAAGGGGTGTTTGACACATCATCGCCCATCCAAGGGGCTCATTAGCCCAAAGGGGTATCAGACACATCATTGCCCATCTAAGGGGCTCATTAGCTCTAATTGGCGTCAGACACATTATCGCCCATCCAAGGGGCTCATTAGCCCTTAGGGGCATGGGACACAACATCGCCCTTCCTAGGGGCTCATTATCCTTAAGGGGTGTGAGACAAATCATCGCCCTTTAAGTGGCTCATTAGCCCTTAGGGGTTTGAGACACATCATCGCCCATCCACGGGGTTCATATTATCCTATGGGGCGTGAGACACTTCATCATCCATCCAAGGGGCTCATTAGCCCTAAGAGGTGTCAGACACATCGTCCCCCATCCAAGAGGCTCATTAGCAATGGGGCGTAAGACACATCATCGCCCATCCAAGGGGCTCATTAGCCGTAAAAGGCGTGAGACACATCATCGCCCATCCAAGGGGATCATTAGTCCTATGGGGCGTGAGACACATCATCGCCCATCAATGGGGATTATTACCCCTAAGGGGCGTCTAAAACATTATCGCTCATCTAAAAGGCTCATTAGCCCTTAGGGGTGTGAGACACATCATCGCCCATCCTAGGGGCTCATTAGCCATAAGGGGCGTCAGGCGAATCATCGCCCATCCAAGGGGCACATTAACCCGAAGGGGTACCAAACTTATATCGCCCTCCTAAAGGACTCGGCCGCACCACATGGCGTCAAACATAACAATATATACAAGTATACATAAGTTAGCCATAAAATTTGTTTCTTCATTGATGTTGCTTCAACTACATAAGTCTACATGTTTCTTCACAGACACTTGTCAACTAGGAAGCCCTTATAAAGCGTCATTTATAATATCACCCATCGTCGGTGCTCTATATGGGGTGATCCGAGCATGTACCGTTCTAAGAATTGCTTAAAAAATAGACCGTAATCGGAAAAATGTCATTTTCACCTTAATAGAGGCCTTTTCTCTCAATTTTGTTTAACCGAATGCATCAAGGTTTTCCATGGTCGCCTATGTAAAAGGGGCTCATTAACCCTATGGGGTGTTTGACACATCATCGCCCATCCAAGGGGCTCATTAGCCCAAAGGGGTATCAGACACATCATTGCCCATCTAAGGGGCTCATTAGCTCTAATTGGCGTCAGACACATTATCGCCCATCCAAGGGGCTCATTAGCCCTTAGGGGCATGGGACACAACATCGCCCTTCCTAGGGGCTCATTAGCCTTAAGGGGTGTGAGACAAATCATCGCCCTTTCAGTGGCTCATTAGCCCTTAGGGGTTTGAGACACATCATCGCCCATCCACGGGGTTCTTATTATCCCTATGGGGCGTGAGACACTTCATCACCCATCCAAGGGGCTCATTAGCCCTAAGAGGTGTCAGACACATCGTCGCCCATCCAAGAGGCTTATTTGTTTTAAGGGGTATTAGACACATCATCGCAAATCTAAGGGGATCATTAGCCCAATGGGGCGTAACACACATCATCGCCCATCCAAGGGGCTCATTAGCCGTAAAAGGCGTTAGACACATCATCGCCCATCAATGGGGATTATTACCCCTAAGGAGCGTCTAAAACATCATCGCCCATCTAAAAGGCTCATTAGCCCTTAGGGGTGTGAGATACATCATCGCCCATCCTAGGGGCTCATTAGCCATAAGGGGCGTCAGGCGAAACATCGCCCATCCAAGGGGCACATTAACCTGAAGGGGTACCAAACTTATATCGCCCTCCTAAAGGACTCGGCCGCACCACATGGCGTCAAACATAACAATATATACAAGTATACATAAGTTAGCCATAAAATTTGTTTCTTCATTGATGTTGCTTCAACTACATAAGTCTACATGTTTCTTCACAGACACTTGTCAACTAGGAAGCCCTTATAAAGCGTCATTTATAATATCACCCATCGTCGGTGCTCTATATGGGGTGATCCGAGCATGTATCGTTCTAAGAATTGCTTAAAAAATAGACCGTAATCGGAAAAATGTCATTTTCACCTTAATAGAGGCCTTTTTTCTGAATTTTGTTTGGCCGAATGCATCATGGTTTTCCATGGTCGCCTATCAAAAAGGGGCTCATTAACCCTAAGGGATGTTTGACACATCATCGCCCATTATGGGCCTCATTAGCCCTAAGAGGTATAAGACACATCATCGCCCATCGAAGGGGCTCATTAGTGGTAATGGGCGTCAGACACATTATCGCCCATCCAAGGGGCTCATTAGCCCGTAGGGGTGTGAGACAGATCATCGCCCATCCAAGGGGCTCATTAGCCATAAGAGGCGTCAGGCGCCTCATAGCCCATCCAAGGGGCTCATTAACCCGAATGGGTACCAAACTTATATTACCCTCCCAAGGGACTCAGTCGCACCACAGGGCGTCAAACATAACAATAAATACAAGTATACATAAGTTAGGCATATATTTTTTTTCTTCATTGATGTTGCTTCAACTACATAAGTCTACATGTTTCTTCACATACACTTGTCAACTAGGAGGCTCTTATAAAGCGTCACTTATATCATCACCCATCGTAGGGGCTCAATATGGGGTTATCCGAGCACGTACCTGTCTAAGACTTGCTTAAAAATTAGACCGTAATCAGAAATATGTCATTTTCACCATAATAGAGGCCTTTTTTCTCAATTTCGTTTGGACGAATGCAACAAGGTTTTCTATGTAGCCGATCTAAAAGGGGCTCATTAATCCTAAGGGGTGTGAGACAAATCATCGCCCTTCTAAGGGGCTCATTAGCCCTTAGGGGTTTGAGACACATCATCACCCGTCTACGGGGCTCATATTAGCCGTGTGGGGCGTGAGACACTTCATCACCCATCCAAGGGGATCATTAGTCCTATGGGGCGTGAGACACATCATCGTCCATCAATGGGGATTATTAGCCCTAAGGGGCGTCTAACACCTCATCGCCCATATAAAAGGCAAATTAGCCCTAAGGGGTGTGAGACACATCATTACCCATCCAATGGGCTCAATAGCCAAAAGGGGGGTCAGGCGCATCATCGTCCATCCAAGGGGCTCATTAACCTGAATGGGTACTAAACTTATATCGCCCTCCCAAAGGACTTGGCCGCACCACAGGGCGTCAAACGTAACAATAAATACAAGTATACATAAGTTAGCCTTAAGTTTTGTTTCTTCATTGATGTTGCTTCAACTACATAAGTCTACATGTTTCTTCACATACACTTGTCAACTAGAAGGCTCTTATAAAGCGTCAATTATATCATCACCCATCGTAGGGGCTCAATATGGGGTTATCCGAGCACGTACCGTTCTAAGACTTGCTTAAAAATGAGACCGTAATCAGAATAATGTCATTTTCACCATAACAGTGGCCTTTTTTCTCAATTTCGTTTGGCCGAATGCATAAAGTTTTTCCATGGTCGCCTATCTATAAAGGGGTCCATTAACCCTAAGGGGTGTTAGACACATCATCGCCCAAATAAGGGGCTCATTAACCCAATGGGGTAATAAACTTATATTGCCCTCCCAAGGGACTCGGCCGCACCACAAGGCGTCGAACATAACGAAAAATAAATACAAGTATACATAAGGTAGCCATAAATTTTGTTTCTTCATTGATGTTGCTTCAACTACATAATTCTGCATGTTTCTTCACATACAATTGTCAACCAGGAGGCTCTTATAAAGCGTCAGTTATAACATCATCCATCGTAGGGGCTCAATATGGGGTTATTTGAGCACGTACCTGTCTAAGACATGCTTAAAAATGAGACCGTAATCAGAAAAATGTCATTTTCACCATAATAGATGCCTTTTTTCTCAATTTCGTTTGGACGAATGCAACAAGGTTTTCTATGTAGCCGATCTAAAAGGGGCTCATTAACCCTAATGGGTGTGAGACAAATCATCGCACTTTTAAGGGGCTCATTAGCCCTTAGGGTTTTGAGACACTTCATCGCCCGTCTACGGGGCTCATATTAGCCCAGTGGGGCGTGAGACACTTCATCACCCATCCAAGGGGCGCATTAGCCCTAAATGGTGTCAGACACATCGTTGCCCATCCAAGAGGCTTATTTGTTCTAAGGGGTGTTAGACACATCATCGCAAATCTAAGGGGCTCATTAGCCCTATGGGGCGTCAAACACATCATCGCCCATCCAAGGGGCTCATTGGCCGTAAAAGGCGTGAGGCACATCATCGCCCATCCAAGGGGATCATTAGTCATATGGGGCGTGAGACAAATCATCGCCCATCAATGGGGATTATTAGCCCTAAGGGGTGTCTAACACATCATCGCCCGTCTAAAAGGCTCATTAGCCCTACGGGGTGTGAGACACATCATTACCCATCATAAGGTCTCATTAGCCAAAAGGGGCGTCAGGGGCATCATCATCCATTTAAGGGGCTCATTAACCCGAAGGGGTACTAAAATTATATCGCCCTCCCAAGGGACTCAGTCGCACCCAAGGGCGTTAAACATAACAATAAATACAAGTATACATAAGGTAGCCATAAATTTTGTTTCTTCATTGATGTTGCTTCAACTACATAAGTCTACATGTTTCTTCACAGACACTTGTCAACCAGGAAGCCCTTATAAAGTGTCAATTATATCATCACCCATCGTAGGGGCTCAATATGGGGTGATCCGAGCACGTACCGTTCTAAGACTTGCTTAAAAATGAGACCGTTATCGGAAAAATGTCATTTTCACCTTAATAGAGGCCTTTTTTCTCATTTTTGTTGGCCAAATGCCTCATGGTTTTCCATGGTCGCCTATCTAAAAGGGGTCATTAACCTTAAGGGGTGTTTGACACATCATCGCCCATCCAAGGGGCTCATTAGCCCTATGGGATATCAGACACATCATTACCCATCTAAGGGGCTCATTAGCGCTAATGGGCGTCAGACACATTATCGCCCTTCCAAGGGGCTCGTTAACCCTTAGGGGTGTGAGACACATCATCGCCCATCCAAGGGGCTCATTAGCCATAAGAGGCGTCAGGCGCCTCATTGCCCATCCAATGGGCCCATTAACCCGAATAGGTACCAAACTTATATCGCCCTCCCAAGGGAATCGGTCGCACCAGAAGGCGTCAAACATAACAATAAATACAAGTATACATAAGTTAGCCATAAATTTTGTTTCTACATTGATGTTGCTTCAACTACATAAGTCTACATGTTTCTTCACATACACTTGTCAACTAGGAGGCTCATATACAGCGTCAATTATATCAACTCCCATCGTAGGGGCTCAATATGGGGTTATCCGAGCACATACCGTTCTAAGACTTGCTTAAGAATGAGATCGTAATTAGAAAAATGTCATTTTCATCATAATAGAGGACTTTTTTATCAATTTCGTTTGGACGAATGCAACAAGGTTTTCTATGTAGCCGATCTAAAAGGGGCTCATTAGCCCTAAGGGGTGTGAGACAAATCATCGCCCTTCTAAGGGGCTCATAAGCCCTTAGGTGTTTGAGACACATCATCGCCCGTCTACGGGGCTCATATTAGCCCTATGGGGCGTGAGACACTTCATCACCCAGCCAAGGGGCTCATTAGCCCTAAATGGTGTCAGACACATCGTCGCCCATCCAAGAGGCTTATTTGTTCTAAGGGGTGTTAGACACATCATCGCAAATCTAAGGGGCTCATTAGCCCTATGGGGCGTCAGACACATTATCGCCCATCCAAGGGGCTAATTAGCCGTAAAAGGCGTGAGAAACATCATCGCGCATCCAAGGGGATCATTAGTCCTATGGGGCGTGAGACACATCGTCGCCCATCAATGGGGATTATTATCCCTAAGGGGCGTCTAACACATCATCGACCATCTAAAAGGCTCATTAGCCCTAAGGGGTGTGAGACACATCATTACCCGTCCAAATGGCTCATTAGCCAAAAGGGGCGTCAGGCGCATCATCGTCCATCCAAGGGGCTCATTAACCCGAAGGGGTACTAAACTTATATCGCCCTCTCAAGTGACTTGGCCGCACCACATGGCGTCAAACATAACAATAAATACAAGTATACATAAGTTAGCCTTAAATTTTGTTTCTTCATTGATGTTGCTTCAACTACATAAGTCTACATGTTTCTTCACATACACTTGTCAACCAGGAAGCCCTTATAAAGCGTCAATTATATCATCACCCATCGTAGGGGCTCAATATGGGGTGATCCGAGCACGTACCGTTCTAAGACTTGCTTAAAAATGAGACCGTAACCGGAAAAATGTTATTTTCACCTTAATAGAGGCCTTTTTTCTCAATTTCGTTAGGCCGAGTGCATCAAGGTTTTCCATGGTCGCCTATTTAAAAGGGGCTCATTAACCCTAAGGGGTGTTTGATACATCATCGCCCATCCAAGGGGCTCATTAGCCCTAAGGGGTATCAGACACGTCATTGCCCATCTAAGGGGCTCATTAGCGCTAATGGGCATCAGACACATTATCGCCCATCCAAGGAGCTCATTAGCCCTTAGGGGTGTGAGACACATCATCGCCCGTCCAAGGGGCTCATTAGCCATAAGAGGCGTCAGGCGCCTCATCGCCCATCCAAGGGGCTCATTAACCCGAAGGGGTACTAAACTTATATTGCCCTCCCAAGGAACTCGGCCGCACCACAGGGCGTCAAACATAACAATAAATACAAGTATACATCAATTTGCCATAAATTTTGTTTCTTCATTGATGTTTCTTCAACTAAATAAGTCTACATGTTTCTTCACATACACTTGTCAACTAGAAGGCTCTTATAAAGCGTCAATTATATCATCTCCCATCGTAGGGGCTCAATATGGGGTTATCCGAGCACGTACCGTTCTAAGACTTGCTTAAAAATGAGACCGTAATCAGAAAAATGTCATTTTCACCATAATAGAGGCCTTTTTTCTCAATTTCGTTTGGACGAATGCAACAAGGTTTTCCATTTCGCCGATCTTAAAGGGGTTCATTAACCCTAAGGGATGTAAGACACATCATCGCCCATCCATGGGGCTCATTATCCCTAACGGGTATCAGACACATCATCGCCCATCTAAGGGGCTCATTAGCGCTAATAGGCGTCAGACACATTATCGCCCATCCAAGGGGATCATCAGCCTTTAGGGGCATGAGACACATCATCGCCCTTCCTAGGGGCTCATTAGCCTTAAGGGGTGTGAGACAAATCATCGCCCTTCTAAGGAGCTCAATAGCCCTTAGGGGTTTGAGACACATCATCGCCCATCTACAGGGCTCATATTAGCCCTATGGGGCGTGAGACACTTCATCACCCATCCAAGGGGCTCATTATGCCTAAATGGTGACAGACACATCGTCGCCAGTCCAAGAGGCTTATTTGTTCTAAGGGGTTTTAAACACATCATCGCAAACCTAAGGGGCTTATTAGCCCTATAGGGCGTCAGACACATCATCGCCCATCAAAGGGGATCAATAGTCCTATGGGGCGTGAGACACATCATCGCCCATCAATGGGGATTATTAGCCCTAAGGGGCGTCTAACACATCATCGCCCATCTAAAGGGCTCATTAGCCCTAAGGGGTGTGAGACACATCATTGCCCATCCAAGGGGTCATTAGCCAAAAGGGGCGTCAGGCGCATCATCGCCCATCCAAGGGGATCATTAACCCGGAGGTTACTAAACTTATATCGCCCTCCCAAGGGACTCGGCCGCACCACAAGGCGTCAAACATAACAATAAATACAAGTATACATAAGTTAGCCATAAATTTTGTTTCTTCATTGATGTTGCTTCAACTACATAAGTCTACATGTTTCTTCACATACACTTGTAACCTAGGAGGCTCTTATAAAGCGTCAATTATATCATCACCCATCGTAGGGGCTCAATATGGGTTTATCCGAGCACGTACCGTTCTAAGACTTGCTTAAAAATGAGACCGTAATCAGAAAAATGTCATTTTCCCCCTAATAGATGCCTTTTTTCTCAATTTCGTTTGGACGAATGCAACAAGGTTTTCCATGTCGCCAATCTAAAAGGGGCTCATTAACCCTAAGGGGTATCAGACACATCATCGCCCATCTAAGGGGCTCATTAGCGCTAATGGGCGTCAGACACATTATCGCCCATCCAAGGGGCTCATTAGCCCTTAGGGACATGAGACACATTATCGCCCTTCCTAGGGGCTCATTAGCCCTAAGGGGTGTGAGACAAATCATCGCCCTTCTTAGGGGCTCATTAGCCCTTAAGGGTTTGAGACACATCATCGCCCATCTACGGGGCTCATATTAGCCCTATGGGGCGTGAGACACTTCATCACCCATCCAAGGGGCTCATTAGCCCTAAATGGTGTCAGACACATCGTCGCCCATCAAATAGGCTTATTTGTTCTCAGGGGTGTTGGACACATCATAGCAAATCTAAGGGGCTCATTACGCCTATAGGGCGTCAGACACATCATCGCCCATCCAAGGGGTTCATTAGCCGTAAAAGCCGTGAGACACATCATCGCCCATCCAAGGGGATCATTAGTCCTATGGGGCGTGAGACACATCATCGCCCATCTATGGGGATTATTAGCCCTAAGGAGCGTCTAAAACATCGTCGCCCATCTAAAGGGCTCATTAGCCCAAAGAGGTGTAAGACACATCATCGCCCATCCAAAGGGCTCATTAGCCATAAGAGGCGTCACGCGCCTCATCGCCCATCCAAAGGGCTCATTAACCCGAAGGGGTACCAAACTTATATCGCCCTCCCAAGGGACTCGGTCGCACCACAGGGCGTCAAACAAAACAATAAATACAAGTATACATAAGTTAGCAATAAATTTTGTTTCTTCATTGATGTTGCTTCAACTAGATAAGTCTACATGTTTCTTGACATACACTTGTCAACTAGAAGGCTCATATAAAGCGTCAATTATATCATCACCCATCGTAGGGGCTCAATATGGGGTTATCCGAGCACGTACCGTTCTAAGACTTGCTTAAAACTGAGATCGTAATCAGAAAAATGTAATTTTCACCATAATAGAGGCCTTTTTTCTCAATTTCGTTTCGCCGAATGCATCAAGGTTTTCCATGGTCGCCTATCTAAAAGGGGCGCATTAACCATAAGGGGTGTCAGATACATCATCGCCCATCCAAGGGGCTCATTAACCCAATGGGGTAATAAATTATATCGCCCTCCCAAGGTACTCGGCCGCACAACAGGGCGTCAAACATAACAATAAATACAAGTATACATAAGGTAGCCATAAATTTTGTTTCTTCATTGATGTTGGTTCAACTACATAAGTCTACATATTTCTTCACAGACACTTGTCAACCAGGAAGCCCTTATAAAGCGTCAATTATATCATCACCCATCGTAAAGGATTAATATGGGGTGATCCGAGCACGTACTGTTCAAAGACTTGCTTAAAAATGAGACTGTAATCGGAAAAATGTAATTTTCACCTAAATACAGGCCTTTTTTCTCAATTTCGTTTGGCCGAATGCAACAAGGTTTTCCATGGTCGCCTATCTAAAAGGGCCTCATTAACCCTAAGGGGTGTTTGATACATCATCGCCCATCCAAGGGGCTCATTAGCCCTAAGGGGTATCAGACACATCATCCCCTATTTAATGGGCTCATTAGCGTTAATGGGCGTCAGACACATCATCGCCCATCCAAGGGGCTCATTAGCCATAAGATGCGTCAGGCGCCTCATCGCACATCCAAGGGACTCATTAACCCGAAGGGGTACCAAACTTATATCGCCCACCCAAGGGACTCGGTCGCACCACAGGGCGTTAAACATAACAATAAATACAAGTATACATAAGATAGCCATAAATTTTGTTTCTTCATTGATGTTTCTATACATACACTTGTCAACTAGGAGGCTCTTATAAAGCGTCAATTATATCATCACCCATCGTAGGGGCTTAATATGGGGTTATCCGAGCACGTACCGTTCTAAGACTTGCTTAAAAATGAGACCGTAATCAGAAAAATGTTATTTTCACCATAATAGAGGCTTTTTTTCTCAATTTCGTTTAGACGAATGCAACAAGGTTTTCCATGTCGCCGATCTAAAAGGGGATTATTAACCCTAAGGGGTGTAAGACACATCATCGCCCATCCAAGGGGCTCATTAGCCCTAACGGGTATCAGACACATCATCGCCCATCTAAGGGGCTCATTAGCGCTAATGGGCGTCAGACACATTATCGCCCATCCAAGGGGCTCATTAGCCCTTAGGGGCGCGAAACACATCATCGCCCTTCTTAGGGGCTCATTAGCTCTAAGGGGTGTGAGACAAATCATCGCCCTTCTAAGGGGCTCATTATCCCTTAGGGGTTTGAGACACATCATCTCCCATCTACGGGGCTCATATTAGCCCTATGGGGCGTGAGGCACTTCATCACCCATCCAAGGGGCTCATTAGCCCTAAATGGTGTCAGACATATCGTCGCCCATCCAAGAGGATTATTTGTTCTAACGGGTGTTGGACACATCATAGCAAATCTAAAGGTTTCATTACCCCTATAGGGCGTCAGACACATCATCGCCCATCCAAGGGGCTCATTAGCCGTAAAAGGCGTGAGACACATCATCGCCCATCTATGGGGATTATTACCCCTAAGGGGCGTCTAACACATCATCGCCCATCTAAAGGGCTCATTAGCCCTAAAGGGTGTGAGACACATCATCGCCCATCCAAAGGGCTCATTAGCCATAAGAGGCGTCAGGCACCTCATCTCCCATCCAAAGGACTCATAAACCAGAAGGGGTACCAAACTTGTATCGCCCTCAAAAGGGACTCGGTCGCACCACAGGGCGTCAAACATAACAATAAATACAAGTATACATAAGTTAGCCATAAATTTTGTTTCTTCATTGATGTTGCTTCAACTACATAAGTCTACATGTTTCTTCACATACACTTGTCAACTAGGAGGCTCTTATAAAGCGTCAATTATATCACCACCCATCGTAGGGGCTCAATATGGGGTTATCCGAGCACGTATCGTTCTAAGCCTTGCTTAAAAATGAGACCGTAATCAGAAAAATGTCATTTTCACCATAACAAAGGCCTTTTTTCTCAATTTTGTTTAAACGAATGCAACAAGATTTTCCATGTCGCCGATCTAAAAGAGGCTCATTAACCCTAAGGGGTGTAAGACACATCATCGCCCATCCAAGGAGCTCATTAGCCATCACGGGTATCAGACACATCATCGCCCATCTAAGGGGCTCATTAGCGCTAATGGGCGTCAGACACATTATCGCCCATCCAAGGGGCTCATTAGCCCTTAGGGGCATGAGACACATCATCGCCCTTCCTAGGGGCTCATTAGCCCTATGGGATATCAGACACATCATTACCCATCTAAGGGGCTCATTAGCGCTAATGGGCGTCAGACACATTATCGCCCTTCCAAGGGGCTCGTTAACCCTTAGGGGTGTGAGACACATCATCGCCCATCCAAGGGGCTCATTAGCCATAAGAGGCGTCAGGCGCCTCATTGCCCATCCAATGGGCCCATTAACCCGAATAGGTACCAAACTTATATCGCCCTCCCAAGGGAATCGGTCGCACCAGAAGGCGTCAAACATAACAATAAATACAAGTATACATAAGTTAGCCATAAATTTTGTTTCTACATTGATGTTGCTTCAACTACATAAGTCTACATGTTTCTTCACATACACTTGTCAACTAGGAGGCTCATATACAGCGTCAATTATATCAACTCCCATCGTAGGGGCTCAATATGGGGTTATCCGAGCACATACCGTTCTAAGACTTGCTTAAGAATGAGATCGTAATTAGAAAAATGTCATTTTCATCATAATAGAGGACTTTTTTATCAATTTCGTTTGGACGAATGCAACAAGGTTTTCTATGTAGCCGATCTAAAAGGGGCTCATTAGCCCTAAGGGGTGTGAGACAAATCATCGCCCTTCTAAGGGGCTCATAAGCCCTTAGGTGTTTGAGACACATCATCGCCCGTCTACGGGGCTCATATTAGCCCTATGGGGCGTGAGACACTTCATCACCCAGCCAAGGGGCTCATTAGCCCTAAATGGTGTCAGACACATCGTCGCCCATCCAAGAGGCTTATTTGTTCTAAGGGGTGTTAGACACATCATCGCAAATCTAAGGGGCTCATTAGCCCTATGGGGCGTCAGACACATTATCGCCCATCCAAGGGGCTAATTAGCCGTAAAAGGCGTGAGAAACATCATCGCGCATCCAAGGGGATCATTAGTCCTATGGGGCGTGAGACACATCGTCGCCCATCAATGGGGATTATTATCCCTAAGGGGCGTCTAACACATCATCGACCATCTAAAAGGCTCATTAGCCCTAAGGGGTGTGAGACACATCATTACCCGTCCAAATGGCTCATTAGCCAAAAGGGGCGTCAGGCGCATCATCGTCCATCCAAGGGGCTCATTAACCCGAAGGGGTACTAAACTTATATCGCCCTCTCAAGTGACTTGGCCGCACCACATGGCGTCAAACATAACAATAAATACAAGTATACATAAGTTAGCCTTAAATTTTGTTTCTTCATTGATGTTGCTTCAACTACATAAGTCTACATGTTTCTTCACATACACTTGTCAACCAGGAAGCCCTTATAAAGCGTCAATTATATCATCACCCATCGTAGGGGCTCAATATGGGGTGATCCGAGCACGTACCGTTCTAAGACTTGCTTAAAAATGAGACCGTAACCGGAAAAATGTTATTTTCACCTTAATAGAGGCCTTTTTTCTCAATTTCGTTAGGCCGAGTGCATCAAGGTTTTCCATGGTCGCCTATTTAAAAGGGGCTCATTAACCCTAAGGGGTGTTTGATACATCATCGCCCATCCAAGGGGCTCATTAGCCCTAAGGGGTATCAGACACGTCATTGCCCATCTAAGGGGCTCATTAGCGCTAATGGGCATCAGACACATTATCGCCCATCCAAGGAGCTCATTAGCCCTTAGGGGTGTGAGACACATCATCGCCCGTCCAAGGGGCTCATTAGCCATAAGAGGCGTCAGGCGCCTCATCGCCCATCCAAGGGGCTCATTAACCCGAAGGGGTACTAAACTTATATTGCCCTCCCAAGGAACTCGGCCGCACCACAGGGCGTCAAACATAACAATAAATACAAGTATACATCAATTTGCCATAAATTTTGTTTCTTCATTGATGTTTCTTCAACTAAATAAGTCTACATGTTTCTTCACATACACTTGTCAACTAGAAGGCTCTTATAAAGCGTCAATTATATCATCTCCCATCGTAGGGGCTCAATATGGGGTTATCCGAGCACGTACCGTTCTAAGACTTGCTTAAAAATGAGACCGTAATCAGAAAAATGTCATTTTCACCATAATAGAGGCCTTTTTTCTCAATTTCGTTTGGACGAATGCAACAAGGTTTTCCATTTCGCCGATCATAAAGGGGTTCATTAACCCTAAGGGATGTAAGACACATCATCGCCCATCCATGGGGCTCATTATCCCTAACGGGTATCAGACACATCATCGCCCATCTAAGGGGCTCATTAGCGCTAATAGGCGTCAGACACATTATCGCCCATCCAAGGGGATCATCAGCCTTTAGGGGCATGAGACACATCATCGCCCTTCCTAGGGGCTCATTAGCCTTAAGGGGTGTGAGACAAATCATCGCCCTTCTAAGGAGCTCAATAGCCCTTAGGGGTTTGAGACACATCATCGCCCATCTACAGGGCTCATATTAGCCCTATGGGCGTGAGACACTTCATCACCCATCCAAGGGGCTCATTATGCCTAAATGGTGACAGACACATCGTCGCCAGTCCAAGAGGCTTATTTGTTCTAAGGGGTTTTAAACACATCATCGCAAACCTAAGGGGCTTATTAGCCCTATAGGGCGTCAGACACATCATCGCCCATCAAAGGGGATCAATAGTCCTATGGGGCGTGAGACACATCATCGCCCATCAATGGGGATTATTAGCCCTAAGGGGCGTCTAACACATCATCGCCCATCTAAAGGGCTCATTAGCCCTAAGGGGTGTGAGACACATCATTGCCCATCCAAGGGGTCATTAGCCAAAAGGGGCGTCAGGCGCATCATCGCCCATCCAAGGGGATCATTAACCCGAAGGTTACTAAACTTATATCGCCCTCCCAAGGGACTCGGCCGCACCACAAGGCGTCAAACATAACAATAAATACAAGTATACATAAGTTAGCCATAAATTTTGTTTCTTCATTGATGTTGCTTCAACTACATAAGTCTACATGTTTCTTCACATACACTTGTAACCTAGGAGGCTCTTATAAAGCGTCAATTATATCATCACCCATCGTAGGGGCTCAATATGGGTTTATCCGAGCACGTACCGTTCTAAGACTTGCTTAAAAATGAGACCGTAATCAGAAAAATGTCATTTTCCCCCTAATAGATGCCTTTTTTCTCAATTTCGTTTGGACGAATGCAACAAGGTTTTCCATGTCGCCAATCTAAAAGGGGCTCATTAACCCTAAGGGGTATCAGACACATCATCGCCCATCTAAGGGGCTCATTAGCGCTAATGGGCGTCAGACACATTATCGCCCATCCAAGGGGCTCATTAGCCCTTAGGGACATGAGACACATTATCGCCCTTCCTAGGGGCTCATTAGCCCTAAGGGGTGTGAGACAAATCATCGCCCTTCTTAGGGGCTCATTAGCCCTTAAGGGTTTGAGACACATCATCGCCCATCTACGGGGCTCATATTAGCCCTATGGGGCGTGAGACACTTCATCACCCATCCAAGGGGCTCATTAGCCCTAAATGGTGTCAGACACATCGTCGCCCATCAAATAGGCTTATTTGTTCTCAGGGGTGTTGGACACATCATAGCAAATCTAAGGGGCTCATTACGCCTATAGGGCGTCAGACACATCATCGCCCATCCAAGGGGTTCATTAGCCGTAAAAGCCGTGAGACACATCATCGCCCATCCAAGGGGATCATTAGTCCTATGGGGCGTGAGACACATCATCGCCCATCTATGGGGATTATTAGCCCTAAGGAGCGTCTAAAACATCGTCGCCCATCTAAAGGGCTCATTAGCCCAAAGAGGTGTAAGACACATCATCGCCCATCCAAAGGGCTCATTAGCCATAAGAGGCGTCACGCGCCTCATCGCCCATCCAAAGGGCTCATTAACCCGAAGGGGTACCAAACTTATATCGCCCTCCCAAGGGACTCGGTCGCACCACAGGGCGTCAAACAAAACAATAAATACAAGTATACATAAGTTAGCAATAAATTTTGTTTCTTCATTGATGTTGCTTCAACTAGATAAGTCTACATGTTTCTTGACATACACTTGTCAACTAGAAGGCTCATATAAAGCGTCAATTATATCATCACCCATCGTAGGGGCTCAATATGGGGTTATCCGAGCACGTACCGTTCTAAGACTTGCTTAAAACTGAGATCGTAATCAGAAAAATGTAATTTTCACCATAATAGAGGCCTTTTTTCTCAATTTCGTTTCGCCGAATGCATCAAGGTTTTCCATGGTCGCCTATCTAAAAGGGGCGCATTAACCATAAGGGGTGTCAGATACATCATCGCCCATCCAAGGGGCTCATTAACCCAATGGGGTAATAAATTATATCGCCCTCCCAAGGTACTCGGCCGCACAACAGGGCGTCAAACATAACAATAAATACAAGTATACATAAGGTAGCCATAAATTTTGTTTCTTCATTGATGTTGGTTCAACTACATAAGTCTACATATTTCTTCACAGACACTTGTCAACCAGGAAGCCCTTATAAAGCGTCAATTATATCATCACCCATCGTAAAGGATTAATATGGGGTGATCCGAGCACGTACTGTTCAAAGACTTGCTTAAAAATGAGACTGTAATCGGAAAAATGTAATTTTCACCTAAATACAGGCCTTTTTTCTCAATTTCGTTTGGCCGAATGCAACAAGGTTTTCCATGGTCGCCTATCTAAAAGGGCCTCATTAACCCTAAGGGGTGTTTGATACATCATCGCCCATCCAAGGGGCTCATTAGCCCTAAGGGGTATCAGACACATCATCCCCTATTTAATGGGCTCATTAGCGTTAATGGGCGTCAGACACATCATCGCCCATCCAAGGGGCTCATTAGCCATAAGATGCGTCAGGCGCCTCATCGCACATCCAAGGGACTCATTAACCCGAAGGGGTACCAAACTTATATCGCCCACCCAAGGGACTCGGTCGCACCACAGGGCGTTAAACATAACAATAAATACAAGTATACATAAGATAGCCATAAATTTTGTTTCTTCATTGATGTTTCTATACATACACTTGTCAACTAGGAGGCTCTTATAAAGCGTCAATTATATCATCACCCATCGTAGGGGCTTAATATGGGGTTATCCGAGCACGTACCGTTCTAAGACTTGCTTAAAAATGAGACCGTAATCAGAAAAATGTTATTTTCACCATAATAGAGGCTTTTTTTCTCAATTTCGTTTAGACGAATGCAACAAGGTTTTCCATGTCGCCGATCTAAAAGGGGATTATTAACCCTAAGGGGTGTAAGACACATCATCGCCCATCCAAGGGGCTCATTAGCCCTAACGGGTATCAGACACATCATCGCCCATCTAAGGGGCTCATTAGCGCTAATGGGCGTCAGACACATTATCGCCCATCCAAGGGGCTCATTAGCCCTTAGGGGCGCGAAACACATCATCGCCCTTCTTAGGGGCTCATTAGCTCTAAGGGGTGTGAGACAAATCATCGCCCTTCTAAGGGGCTCATTATCCCTTAGGGGTTTGAGACACATCATCTCCCATCTACGGGGCTCATATTAGCCCTATGGGGCGTGAGGCACTTCATCACCCATCCAAGGGGCTCATTAGCCCTAAATGGTGTCAGACATATCGTCGCCCATCCAAGAGGATTATTTGTTCTAACGGGTGTTGGACACATCATAGCAAATCTAAAGGTTTCATTACCCCTATAGGGCGTCAGACACATCATCGCCCATCCAAGGGGCTCATTAGCCGTAAAAGGCGTGAGACACATCATCGCCCATCTATGGGGATTATTACCCCTAAGGGGCGTCTAACACATCATCGCCCATCTAAAGGGCTCATTAGCCCTAAAGGGTGTGAGACACATCATCGCCCATCCAAAGGGCTCATTAGCCATAAGAGGCGTCAGGCACCTCATCTCCCATCCAAAGGACTCATAAACCAGAAGGGGTACCAAACTTGTATCGCCCTCAAAAGGGACTCGGTCGCACCACAGGGCGTCAAACATAACAATAAATACAAGTATACATAAGTTAGCCATAAATTTTGTTTCTTCATTGATGTTGCTTCAACTACATAAGTCTACATGTTTCTTCACATACACTTGTCAACTAGGAGGCTCTTATAAAGCGTCAATTATATCACCACCCATCGTAGGGGCTCAATATGGGGTTATCCGAGCACGTATCGTTCTAAGCCTTGCTTAAAAATGAGACCGTAATCAGAAAAATGTCATTTTCACCATAACAAAGGCCTTTTTTCTCAATTTTGTTTAAACGAATGCAACAAGATTTTCCATGTCGCCGATCTAAAAGAGGCTCATTAACCCTAAGGGGTGTAAGACACATCATCGCCCATCCAAGGAGCTCATTAGCCATCACGGGTATCAGACACATCATCGCCCATCTAAGGGGCTCATTAGCGCTAATGGGCGTCAGACACATTATCGCCCATCCAAGGGGCTCATTAGCCCTTAGGGGCATGAGACACATCATCGCCCTTCCTAGGGGCTCATTAGCCCTAACGGGCGTGAGACAAATCATCGCCCATCAATGGGGATTATTAGCCCTAAGGGGCGTATAACACATCATTGCCAATCTAAAGGGCTCATTAGCCCTAAGGGGTGTGAGACACATCATTGTCCATCCAAGGGGCTCATTAGCCAAACGGGGCGTCAAGCGCATCATCGCCCATCCAAGGGGCTCATTAACCTGAAGGGGTACCAAACTTATATCGCCCTCCCAAGGGACTCGGCCGCACCACAGGGCATCAAACATAACAATAAATACTAGTATACATAAGTTAGCCATAAATTTTGTTTTTTCATTGATGTTGCTTCAATTACATAAGTCTACATGTTTCTTCACAAACACTTGTCAACCAGGAAGCCCTTATAAAGCGTCAATTATATCATCACCCATCGTAGGGGCTCAATATGGGGTGATCTGAGCACGTACCATTCTAAGACTTGCTTAAAAATAAGACCTTAATCGGAAAAATGTCATTTTCACCTTTATAGAGGGCTTTTTTTCTCAATTTCGTTTAACCGAATGCATCAAGGTTTTCCATGGTTGCCTATCTAAAAGGGGCTCATTAACCCTAAGGGGTGTTTGACACTTCATCGCCCATCCAAGGGGCTTATTAGCCCTAATGGGTATCAGACACATTATTGCCCATCTAAGGGGCTCATTAGCGCTAATGGGCGTCAGACACATTATCGCCCATCCAAGGGGCTCATTAGCCTTGAGGGGTATGAGACAACATCATCATCCATTCAAGAGGCTCATTAGCCATAAGGGGCGTCAGGCGCCTCATCGCCCATCAAGGGGGCTCATTAACCCGAAGGGGTACCAAACTTATACTGCCCTCCCAAGGGACTCGGCCTCACCACAGGGCGTCAAACATAACAATAAATACAATTATACATAAGTTAGCCATAAAATTTGTTCTTCATTGATGTTGCTTCAACTGCATAAGTCTACATGTTTCTTCACATACACTTGTCAACTAGGAGGCTCTTATAAAGTGTCAATTATATGATCACCCATCGTAGGGGCTCAATATGGGGTTATCCGAGCACGTACCGTTCTAAGACTTTCTTAAAAATGAGACCGTAATCAGAAAAATGTCATTTTCTCCATAATAAAGGCCTTTTTTCTCAATTTCGTTTGGACGAATGCATCAACGTTTTCCATGGTCGCCGATCTAAAAGGGGTTCATGAACCCTAAGGGGTGTTAGACACATCATCGTCTATCCAAGGGGCTTATTAGCGCTAATGGGCGTCAGACACATTATCGCCCATCCAAGGGGCTCATTAGCCCTTAGTGGCATGAGACACATCATCGCCCTTCCTAGGGGCTCATTAGCCCTATGGGGTGTGAGAAACATCATCGCCCTTCCAAGGGGATCATAAGCCGTTAGGTGTTTGAGACACATCATCGCCCATCCAAGGGGCTCATTATCCCTAAGGGGGTGAGACACATCATCGCCCATCTACGGGGCTCATATATGCCCTATGGGGCGTGAGACACATCATCGCCCTTCTTAGAGGCTCATTAGCCCTAAGGGGTGTGAGACATATCATTGCACTTCCAAGGGGCTCATAAGCCCTAAGGGGTGTTAGACACATCATCGCCCATCTAAGGGGCTCATGAGCCCTAATGGGTGTCAGACACATTATCGCCCATCCTAGGGGCTCATAAGTCCTAAGGGGCATGAGACATAACATCGCCTTTCCTAGGGGCTCATTATTAACCCTAAGAGGTGTGAGACACATCATCGCCCTTTCAAGGGGCTCATTAGCCCTTATTGGTTTGAGACACATCATCTCCCATCCAAGGGGCTAATTAGCCCTAAGGGGGTGATACACATCATCGCCCATCCACGGAGCTCAAATAAGCCCAATGGGGCGTGAGACACATCATCGCCAATCCAAGGGGCTCATTAGCCTTAAGGGGTGTCAGACACATCGTCGCCCATCCAAGAGGTTTATTTGTCCTAAGGATTGTTAGACACATCATCGCCCATCTAAGGGGCTCATTAGCCCTAAGAGGCGTGAGACACATTATCGCCCATCCAAGGGCCTTCCACGGGCCCATCAGACACATCATTTGTCTTTCATGGGGCTCATCATCCCTAAGGGGCGTGAGACACATCATCGCCTATCCACGGGGCTCATTATCCCTATGGGGCTTGAGACACATCATCGCCCATCAAAGGAGCTCATTAGCCCGAAGGGGAATTTTACACATCATCGCCCATCCAAGAGGCTTATTAGTACTAAGGGGTATCAGACACATCATCGCCCATCCAAGAGGCTTATTAGTCCTAAAGGGTTTCAGATACATCATCGCCCATCTAATGGGCTTATTGGCCCTAACGGGGGTCAGAAACATCATCGCCCATCCAAGGAGCTGATTAGCCCTAAGAGACATTAGACACATCATCGCCTATCAATGGGGCTTATTAGCCCTAAGGGGCGTCAAACACATCATCACCCATCAAAGGGTCTTATTAGCCCAAAGGAGCGTCAGAAACATCATCGCCCATCCAAGGAGCTGATTTGCCCTAAGAGACGTCAAACACATCATCGCCCATCAATGGAGCTTATTAGCCTTGAGGGGCGTCAGATGCATCATCGCTTATCCAAGGGGCTCATTATTCCTAAGGGGCTTTAGAAACATCTAAGGGACGCCAGACAGATCATCGCCCATCAATGGGGCTTGTTATCCCTAAGGGGCGTCAGACACATCATCGCCCATCTAAGGGGCTCATTAACCCAAAGGGGCGTCAGAAACATCATCGTCCATCCAAGGAGCTGATTAGCCCTAAGGGGTGTGAGCCACATCATCGCCCATCAAAGGGGCTTATTAGCTATAGGGGGCGTCAGGTGCATCATCGTCCATCCAAGGGGTTCATTAACCCGAAGGGGAACCAAACTTATATCTGCCTCCCAAGGGACTCGGCCGCCCTATAGGGCGTCAAACATAACAATAATGAACCCCTAGGAAAGGCGATGCTGTGTCTGATACCCATAAAAATTTGTTTCTTAATAGATGTTGCTTCAAATACTTAAGTCTACATGTTTCTTCAGAAAAACTTGTAAACCAGACACATAATCGCCCATCCAAGGGGTCATTATCCCAAAGGTAGAAACATCATCGCCCTTCCTAGGGGCTCATTAGCCCTAAGGGGCGTGAGACACATCATCTCCTTCCAAGGGGCTCATTAGCCCATAGGTGTTTGAGACACATTATCGCCCATCCAAGGGGCTCATTAGCCCTAAGGGGGTGAGACACTTCATCGCCAATCCACGGAGCTCAAATTATCCCAATGGGGCGTGAGACACATCATCGCCCATCTAAGGCCCTTATTAGTCCTAAAGGGTGTCAGACACATCATCTCCCATCTACGATGCCCATTATCCCTAAGGGGCGTGAGACATATCATCACCCATCCAAGGGGCTCATTATCCCTAAGGGGCATGAGACACATCATCGCCCTTCTTAGGGGCTCATTAGACCTAAGTGGTGTGAGACACATCATCGCCGTTCCAAGGGGCTCATTAGCCCTTAGGGGTTTGAGACACATCATCGCCCATCCAAGGGGCTCATTATCCTTAAGGGGCATTAGACACATCATCGCCCTTCCTAGGGGCTCATTAGCCCTAAGGGGTGTGAGACAAATCATCGCCGTTCCAAAGGGCTCATTAGCCCACAGGGGTTTGAGACACATCATCGCCCATCCAAAGGACTCATTAGCCCTAAGGGGGTGACACACATCATCGCCCATCCAAGGAGCCCAAATTAGCCCAATGGGGCGTGAGACACATCATCGCCCATACAAGGGGCTCATTAGCCCTAAGGGGTGTCAGACACATCGTCGCCTATCCAAGAGGCTTATTTGTCCTACGGATTGTTAGACACATCATCGCCAATCTAAGGGGCTCATTAGCCCTAAGGGGCGTCAGACACATCATCGCCCATCCAAGGGGCTCATTAACCCCAAGAGGCGTGAGACACATCATCGCCCATCCAAGGTCCCTATTAGTCCTAAAGGGTGTCAGACACATCATCTACCATCCACGGGGCTCATTATCCATAAGGGGCGTGAGACATATCATCGCCTATCCATGGGGCTCATTATCCCTTTGGGGCCTGAGACACAACATCGCCCATCCAAGGAGCTCAATAGCCCTAAGGGTATTGTACACATCATCGCCCATCCAAGAGGCTTATTAGTCCTAAGGGGCGTTAGATACATCATCGCCCATCTAAGGTGCTCACTAGCCTTAACGGGCGTCAGAAACATTATCGCCCGTCCAAGAAGCTGATTAGCCTTAAGAGACGTCAGACACATCATCGCCCATCCAAGGGGTTCTTTAACCCTAAAGGAGGGTGAGACACATCATCGCCCTTCCTAGGGGCTCATTAGCCCTAAGGGGTGTGAGACACATCATCTCCCTTCCAAGGGGCTTATTAGCCCATAGGTGTTTGAGACACATTATCGCCTATCCAAGAGGCTCATTAGCCCTAAGGGGGTGAGACACATCATCGCCCATCCACGGAGCTCAAATTATCCCAATGGGGCGTGAGACACATCATCGCCCGTCTAAGGCCCTTATTAGTCCTAAAGGGTGTCAGACACATCATCTCCCATCTTCGAGGCCCATTATCCCTAAGGAGCGTGAGACATATCATCGCCCATCCAAGGGGCTCATTATCCCTAAGGGGCATGAGACACATCATCGCCCTTCCTAGGGGCTCATTAGCCCTAAGGGGTTTGAGACACATCATCGCCCTTCCTAGGGGCTCATTAGCCCTTAGGGGTTAGAGACACATCATCGCCCATTTTAGGGGCTCATTATCCTTAAGGGGAATGAGACACATCATCGCCCTTCCTAGGGGCTCATTAGCCCTAAGGGGTGTGAGACACATCATCGCCGTTCCAAGGGGCTCATTAGCCCTTAGGGGTTAGAGACACATCATCGCCCATCCAAGGGGCTCATTATCCTTTAGGGGCATGAGACACATCATCGCCCTTCCTAGGGGCTCATTAGCCCTAAGGGGTGTGAGACACATCATCGCCGTTCCAAGGGGCTCATTAGCCTTTAGGGGTTTGAGACACATCATCGCCCATCCAAAGGGCTCATTAGCCCTAAGGGGGTGAGATACATCATCGCCCATCCACGGAGCTCAAATTAGCCCAATGGGGCGTGAGACACATCATCGCCCATCCAAGGGGCTCGTTAGCCCTAAGAAGCGTCAGACACATCATCGCCTTTCCAAGAGGCTTATTTGTCTTATGGATTGTTAGACACATCATCGCCCATCTAAGGGGCTCATTAGCCCTAAGAAGCGTCAGACACATCATCGCCCATCCAAGGGGCTCATTATTCCCAAGAGGCGTGAGACACGTCATCGCCCATCCAAGGGGCTCGTTAGCCCTAAGGGGTGTCAGACACATCGTCGCCTATCCAAGAGGCTTATTTGTCTTATGGATTGTTAGACACATCATCGCCCATCTAAGGGGCTCATTAGCCCTAAGGGGCGTCAGACACATCATCGCCCATCCAAGGGGCTCATTATTCCCAAGAGGCGTGAGACACGTCATCGCCCATCCAAGGGCCTTATTAGTCCTAAAGGGTGTCAAACACATCATCTACCATCCACGGGGCTCATTATCCCTAAGGGGCGTGAGACACGACATCGCCTATCCACGGGCCTAATTATCCATGTGGGGCCTGAGACACATCATCGCCCATCCAAGGAGCTCAATAGCCCTAAGGGGTATTGGACACATCGTCGCCCATCCAAGAGGCTTATTAGTCCTAAGGGCCGTTAGATACATCATCGCCCATCTAAGGAGCTCACTAGCCTTAACGGGCGTCAGAAACATCATCGCCCGTCCAAGAAGCTGATTAGCCTTAACAGACGTCAGACACATCATCGCCCATCCAAGGGGTTCTTTAACCCTAAGGGAGGGTGAGACACATCATCGCCCTTCCTAGGGGCTCATTAGCCCTAACGGGCCTCAGAAACATAATCGCCTATCCAAGGAGCTGATTAGCCTTAAGAGACGTCAGACACATCATCGCCCATCCAAGGGGTTCTTTAACCTTAAGGGGGGGTGAGACACATCATCTCCGTTCCAAGGGGCTCATAAGCCCATAGGTGTTTGATACACATTATCGCCTATCCAAGGGGCTCATTAGTCCTAAGGGGGTGAGAAACATCATCGCCCATCCACGGAGCTCAAATTATCCCAATGGAGCGTGAGACACATCATCGCCCATCTAAGGCCCTTATTAGTCCTAAAGGGTGTCAGACACATCATCTCCCATCTTCGAGGCCCATTATCCCTAAGGGGAGTGAGACATATCATCGCCCATCCGAGGGGCTCATTAGCCCTAAGGGGCATGAGACACATCATCGCCCTTCCTAGGGGCTCATTAGCCCTAAGGGGTGTGAGACACATCATCGCCGTTCCAAGGGGCTCATTAGCCCTTAGGGGTTAGAGACACATCATCGCCCATCCAAGGGGCTCATTATCCTTAAGGGGCATGAGACACATCATCACCCTTCCTAGGGGCTCATTAGCCCTAAGGGGTGTAAGACACATCATCGCCGTTCCAAGGGGCTCATTAGCCCTTAGGGGTTTGAGACACATCATCGCCCATCAAAGGGGCTCATTATCCCTAAGGGAGTGAGACATATCATCGCCTATCCAAGGGGCTCATTATCCTTAAGGGGCATGAGACACATCATCGCCCTTCCTAGGGGCTCATTAGCCCAAAGGGGTGTGAGACACATCATCTCCCTTCCAAGGGACTCATTAGCCCATAGGTGTTTGACACACATTATCGCCTATCTAAGGGGCTCATTAGCCCTAAAGGGGTGAGACACATCATCGCCCATCCACGGAGCTCAAATTATTTCAATGGGGCGTAAGACACATCATCACCAATCTAAGGCCCTTATTAGTCCTAAAGGGTGTCAGACACATCATCTCCCATTTCCGAGGCCCATTATCCCTAAGGGGCGTGAGACATATCATCGCCCATCCAAGGGGCTCATTATCCCTAAGGGGCATGAGACACATCATCGCCCCTCCTAGGTGCTCATTAGCCCTAAGGGGTGTGAGACACATCATCGCCGTTCCAAGGGGCTCATTGGCCCTTAGGGGTTAGAGACACATCATCGCCCATCCAAGGGGCTCATTATCCTTAAGTGGCATGAGACACATCATCGCCCTTCCTAGGGGCTCATTAGCCCTAAGGGGTGTGAGACACATTATCGCCGTTCCAAGGGGCTCATTAGCCCTTAGGGGTTTGAGACATATCATCGCCCATCCATAGGGCTCATTATTCGTAAGGGGGTGAGACACATCATCACCCATCCACGGAGCTCAAATTAGCCCAACGAGGCGTGAGACACATCATCGCCCATCCAAGGGGCTCGTTAGCCTTAAGGGGTGTCAGACACATTGTCGCCTATCCAAGAGGCTTATTTGTCCTATGGATTGTTAGACACATGATCGCCCATCTAAGGGGTTGATTAGCCCTAAGGGGCGTCAGAAAAATCATCGCCCATCCAAGGGGTTCATTATTCCCAAGAGGCGTGAGACACGTCATCGCCCATTCAAGGGCCTTATTAGTCCTAAAGGGTGTCAAACACATCATCTACCATCCACGGGGCTCATTATCCCTAAGGGGCGTGAGACACATCATCGCCTATCCACGGGGCTCATTATCCCTGTGGGGCCTGAGACACATCATCGCCCATCCAAGGAGCTCAATAGCCCTAAGAGGTATTGTACACATCATAGCCCATCCAAGAGGCTTATTAGTCCTAAGGGGCGTTAGATACATCATCACCCATCTAAGGAGCTCATTAGCCCTAACGGGCGTCAGAAACATCATCGCCCATCCAAGGAGCTGATTAGCCTTAAGAGACGTCAGACACATCATCGCCCTTCCAAGGGGTTCTTTAACCCTAAGGGGGGGTGAGACACATCATCTCCCTTCCTAGGGGCTCATTAGCCCAAAGGGGTATGAGACACATCATCTCCCTTCCAAGGGGCTCATAAGCCCATAGGTGTTTGAGACACATTATCGCCTATCCAAGGGGCTCATTAGCCCTAAGGGAGTGAGACACATCATCGCCCATCCACGAAGCTCAAATTATCCCAATGGGGTGTGAGACACATCATCGCCCATCTAAGGCCCTTATTAGTCCTAAAGGGTGTCAGACACATCATCTCCCATCTTCGAGGCCCATTATCTCTAAGGGGCGCGAGACATATCATCGCCCATCCAAGGGGCTCATTATCCCTAAGGGGCATGAGACACATCATCGCCTTTTCTAGGTGCTCATTAGCCCTAAGGGGGTGAGACACATCATCGCCCATCCACGGAGCTCAAATTAGCCTAATGGGGCGTGAGACACATCATCGCCCATCCAAGGGGCTCGTTAGCCCTAAGGGGTGTCAGACACATCGTCGCCTATCCAAGAGGCTTATTTGTCTTATGGATTGTTAGACACATCATCGCCCATCTAAGGGGCTCATTAGCCCTAAGGGGCGTCAGACACATCATCGCCCATCCAAGGGGCTCATTATTCCCAAGAGGCGTGAGACACGTCATCGCCCATCCAAGGGCCTTATTAGTCCTAAAGGGTGTCAAACACATCATCTACCATCCACGGGGCTCATTATCCCTAAGGGGCGTGAGACACGACATCGCCTATCCACGGGCCTAATTATCCATGTGGGGCCTAAGACACATCATCGCCCATCCAAGGAGCTCAATAGCCCTAAGGGGTATTGGACACATCATCGCCCATCCAAGAGGCTTATTAGTCCTAAGGGGCGTTAGATACATCATCGCCCATCTAAGGAGCTCACTAGCCTTAACGGGTGTCAGAAACATCATCGCCCGTCCAAGAAGCTGATTAGCCTTAAGAGACGTCAGACACATCATCGCCCATCCAAGGGGTTCTTTAACCCTAAGGGAGGGTGAGACACATCATCGCCCTTACTAGGGGCTCATTAGCCCTAACGGGCGTCAGAAACATCAACGCCTATCCAAGGAGCTGATTAGCCTTAAGAGACGTCAGACACATCATCGCCCATCCAAAGGGTTCTTTAACCTTAAGGGGGGGTGAGACACATCATCTCCCTTCCAAGGGGCTCATAAGCCCATAGGTGTTTGATACACATTATCGCCTATCCAAGGGGCTCATTAGTCCTAAGGGGGTGAGAAACATCATCGCCCATCCACGGAGCTCAAATTATCCCAATGGAGCGTGAGACACATCATCGCCCATCTAAGGCCCTTATTAGTCCTAAAGGGTGTCAGACACATCATCTCCCATCTTCGAGGCCCATTATCCCTAAGGGGCGTGAGACATATCATCGCCCATCCAAGGGGCTCATTATCCCTAAGGGGCATGAGACACATCATCGCCCTTCCTAGGGGCTCATTAGCCCTAAGGGGTTTGAGACACATCATCGCCCTTCCTAGGGGCTCATTAGCCCTTAGGGGTTAGAGACACATCATCGCCCATTTAAGGGGCTCATTATCCTTAAGGGGCATGAGACACATCATCGCCCTTCCTAGGGGCTCATTAGCCCTCAGGGGTGTGAGACACATCATCGCCGTTCCATGGGGCTCATTAGCCCTTAAGGGTTAGAGACACATCATCGCCCATCCAAGGGGCTCATTATCCTTTAGGGGCATGAGACACATCATCGCCCTTCCTAGGGGCTCATTAGCCCTAAGGGGTGTGAGACACATCATCGCCGTTCCAAGGGGCTCATTGGCCCTTAGGGGTTAGAGACACATCATCGCCCATCCAAGGGGCTCATTATCCTTTAGTGGCATGAGACACATCATCGCCCTTCCTAGGGGCTCATTAGCCCTAAGGGGTGTGAGACACATTATCGCCGTTCCAAGGGTCTCATTAGCCCTTAGGGGTTTGAGACATATCATCGCCCATCCATAGGGCTCATTATTCGTAAGGGGGTGAGACACATCATCACCCATCCACGGAGCTCAAATTAGCCCAACGAGGCGTGAGACACATCATCGCCCATCCAACGGGCTCGTTAGCCCTAAGGGGTGTCAGACACATTGTCGCCTATCCAAGAGGCTTATTTGTACTATGGATTGTTAGACACATGATCGCCCATCTAAGGGGTTGATTAGCCCTAAGGGGCGTCAGAAAAATCATCGCCCATCCAAGGGGTTCATTATTCCCAAGAGGCGTGAGACACGTCATCGCCCATCCAAGGGCCTTATTAGTCCTAAAGGGTGTCAAACACATCATCTACCATCCACGGGGCTCATTATCCCTAAGGGGCGTGAGACACATCATCGCCTATCCACGGGGCTCATTATCCCTGTGAGGCCTGAGACACATCATCGCCCATCCAAGGAGCTCAATAGCCCTAAGAGGTATTGGACACATCATAGCCCATCCAAGAGGCTTATTAGTCCTAAGGGGCGTTAGATACATCATCACCCATCTAAGGAGCTCATTAGCCCTAACGGGCGTCAGAAACATCATCGCCCATCCAAGGAGCTGATTAGCCTTAAGAGACGTCAGACACATCATCGCCCATCCAAGGGGTTCTTTAACCCTAAGGGGGGGTGAGACACATCATCTCCCTTCCTAGGGGCTCATTAGCCCAAAGGGGTGTGAGACACATCATCTCCCTTCCAAGGGGCTCATAAGCCCATAGGTGTTTGAGACACATTATCGCCTATCCAAGGGGCTCATTAGCCCTAAGGGAGTAAGACACATCATCGCCCATCCACGAAGCTCAAATTATCCCAATGGGGTGTGAGACACATCATCGCCCATCTAAGGCCCTTATTAGTCCTAAAGGGTGTCAGACACATCATCTCCCATCTTCGAGGCCCATTATCTCTAAGGGGCGCGAGACATATCATCGTCCATCAAAGGGGCTCATTATCCCTAAGGGGCATGAGACACATCATCGCCTTTCCTAGGTGCTCATTAGCCCTAAGGGGGTGAGACACATCATCGCCCATCCACGGAGCTCAAATTAGCCTAATGGGGCGTGAGACACATCATCGCCCATCCAAGGGGCTCGTTAGCCCTAAGGGGTGTCAGACACATCGTTGCCTATCCAAGAGGCTTATTTGTCTTATGGATTGTTAGACACATCATCGCCCATCTAAGGGGCTCATTAGCCCTAAGGGGCGTCAGACACATCATCGCCCATCCAAGGGGCTCATTATTCCCAAGGATGCGTGAGACACGTCGTCGCCCATCCAAGGGCCTTATTAGTCCTAAAGGGTGTCAAAAACATCACCTACCATCCACGGGGCTCATTATCCCTAAGGGGCGTGAGACACGACATCGCCTATCCACGGGCCTAATTATCCATGTGGGGCCTGAGACACATCATCGCCCATCCAAGGAGCTCAATAGCCCTAAGGGGTATTGGACACATCATCGCCCATCCAAGAGGCTTATTAGTCCTAAGGGGCGTTAGATACATCATCGCCCATCTAAGGAGCTCACTAGCCTTAACGGGTGTCAGAAACATCATCGCCCGTCCAAGAAGCTGATTAGCCTTAAGAGACGTCAGACACATCATCGCCCATCCAAGGGGTTCTTTAACCCTAAGGGAGGGTGAGACACATCATCGCCCTTCCTAGGGGCTCATTAGCCCTAACGGGCGTCAGAAACATCAACGCCTATCCAAGGAGCTGATTAGCCTTAAGAGACGTCAGACACATCATCGCCCATCCAAAGGGCTCTTTAACCTTAAGGGGGGGTGAGACACATCATCTCCCTTCCAAGGGGCTCATAAGCCCATAGGTGTTTGATACACATTATCGCCTATCCAAGGGGCTCATTAGTCCTAAGGGGGTGAGAAACATCATCGCCCATCCACGGAGCTCAAATTATCCCAATGGAGCGTGAGACACATCATCGCCCATCTAAGGCCCTTATTAGTCCTAAAGGGTGTCAGACACATCATCTCCCATCTTCGAGGCCCATTATCCCTAAGGGGCGTGAGACATATCATCGCCCATCCAAGGGGCTCATTATCCCTAAGGGGCATGAGACACATCATCGCCCTTCCTAGGGGCTCATTAGCCCTAAGGGGTTTGAGACACATCATCGCCCTTCCTAGGGGCTCATTAGCCCTTAGGGGTTAGAGACACATCATCGCCCATTTAAGGGGCTCTTTATCCTTAAGGGGCATGAGACACATCATCGCCCTTCCTAGGGGCTCATTAGCCCTTAGGGGTTAGAGACACATCATCGCCCATTTAAGGGGCTCTTTATCCTTAAGGGGCATGAGACACATCATCGCCCTTCCTAGGGGCTCATTAGCCCTAAGGGGTGTGAGACACATCATCGCCGTTCCAAGGGGCTCATTAGCCCTTAGGGGTTAGAGACACATCATCGCCCATCCAAGGGGCTCATTATCCTTTAGGGGCATGAGACACATCATCGCCCTTCCTAGGGGCTCATTAGCCCTAAGGGGTGTGAGACCCATCATCGCCGTTCCAAGGGGCTCATTGGCCCTTAGGGGTTAGAGACACATCATCGCCCATCCAAGGGGCTCATTATCCTTAAGTGGCATGAGACACATCATCGCCCTTCCTAGGGGCTCATTAGCCCTAAGGGGTGTGAGACACATTATCGCCGTTCCAAGGGGCTCATTAGCCCTTAGGGGTTTGAGACACATCATCGCCCATCCATAGGGCTCATTATTCGTAAGGGGGTGAGACACATCATCACCCATCCACGGAGCTCAAATTAGCCCAACGAGGCGTGAGACACATCATCGCCCATCCAAGGGGCTCGTTAGCCCTAAGGGGTGTCAGACACATCGTCGCCTATCCAAGAGGCTTATTTGTCCTATGGATTGTTAGACACATGATCGCCCATCTAAGGGGTTGATTAGCCCTAAGAGGCGTCAGAAAAATCATCGCCCATCCAAGGGGCTCATTATTCCCAAGAGGCGTGAGACACGTCATCGCCCATCCAAGGGCCTTATTAGTCCTAAAGGGTGTCAAACACATCATCTACCATCCACGGGGCTCATTATCCCTAAGGGGCGTGAGAAACATCATCGCCTATCCACGAGGCTCATTATCCCTGTGGGGCCTGAGACACATCATCGCCCATCCAAGGAGCTCAATAGCCCTAAGAGGTATTGGACACATCATAGCCCATCCAAGAGGCTTATTAGTCCTAAGGGGCGTTAGATACATCATCTCCCATCTAAGGAGCTCATTAGCCCTAACGGGCGTCAGAAACATCATCGCCCATCCAAGGAGTTGATTAGCCTTAAGAGACGTCAGACACATCATCGCCCATCCAAGGGGTTCTTTAACCCTAAGGGGGGGTGAGACACATCATCTCCCTTCCTAGGGGCTCATTAGCCCAAAGGGGTGTGAGACACATCATCTCCCTTCCAAGGGGCTCATAAGCCCATAGGTGTTTGAGACACATTATCGCCTATCCAAGGGGCTCATTAGCCCTAAGGGAGTGAGACACATCATCGCCCATCCACGGAGCTCAAAATATCCCAATGGGGTGTGAGACACATCATCGCCCATCTAAGGCCCTTATTAGTCCTAAAGGGTGTCAGACACATCATCTCCCATCTTCGAGGCCCATTATCTCTAAGGGGCGCGAGACATATCATCGCCCATTCCAAGGGGCTCATTATCCCTAAAGGGCATGAGACACATCATCGCCTTTCCTAGGTGCTCATTAGCCCTAAGGGGTGAGACACATCATCGCCCATCCACGGAGCTCAAATTTGCCCAATGGGGCGTGAGACACATCATCGCCCATCCAAGGGGCTCGTTAGCCCTAAGGGGTGTCAGACACATCGTCGCCTATCCAAGAGGCTTATTTGTCTTATGGATTGTTAGACACATCATCGCCCATCTAAGGGGCTCATTAGCCCTAAGGGGCGTCAGACACATCATCGCCCATCCAAGGGGCTCATTATTCCCAAGAGGCGTGAGACACGTCATCGCCCATTCAAGGGCCTTATTAGTCCTAAAGGGTGTCAAACACATCATCTACCATCCACGGGGCTCATTATCCATGTGAGGCCTGAGACACATCATCGCCCATCCAAGGAGCTTAATAGCCCTAAGGGGTATTGGACACATCATCGCCCATCCAAGAGGCTTATTAGTCCTAAGGGGCGTTAGATACATCATCGCCCATCTAAGGAGCTCACTAGCCTTAACGGGCGTCAGAAACATCATCGCCCGTCCAAGAAGCTGATTAGCCTTAAGAGACGTCAGACACATCATCGCCCATCCAAGGGGTTCTTTAACCCTAAGGGAGGGTGAGACACATCATCGCCCTTCCTAGGGGCTCATTAGCCCTAACGGGCGTCAGAAACATCATCGCCTATCCGAGGAGCTGATTAGCCTTAAGAGACGTCAGACGCATCATCGCCCATCCAAGGGGTTCTTTAACCTTAAGGGGGGGTGAGACACATCATCTCCCTTCCAAGGGGCTCATAAGCCCATAGGTGTTTGATACACATAATCGCCTATCCAAGGGGCTCATTAGTCCTAAGGAGGTGAGAAACATCATCGCCCATCCACGGAGCTCAAATTATCCCAATGGAGCGTGAGACACATCATCGCCCATCTAAGGCCCTTTTTAGTCCTAAAGGGTGTCAGACACATCATCTCCCATCTTCGAGACCCATTATCCCTAAGGGGCGTGAGACATATCATCGCCCATCCAAGGGGCTCATTATCCTAAGGGGCATGAGACACATCATCGCCCTTCCTAGGGGCTCATTAGCCATAAGGGGTTTGAGACACATCATCGCCCTTCCTAGGGGCTCATTAGCCCTTAGGGGTTAGAGACACATCATCGCCCATTTAAGGGGCTCATTATCCTTAAGGGGCATGAGACACATCATGCCCTTCCTAGGGGCTCATTAGCCCTAAGGGGTGTGAGACACATCATCGC